>NC_083322.1:4309933-4624548 GCF_963455315.2 Globicephala melas
AAATAATAGTGATGTTTATACCTCTTTCAATGACTAATCAACCAAGAAATTTAAAGTATTAAGGATACAGGACCAGATGGCTTCACAGGCAAATTCTATAAAATATTTAGAAAAGAGCTAACACCGATCCTTCTCAAACTCTTCCAAAAAATTTCAGAGAGAGGAACACTCCCAAATTCATTCTGTGAAGCCACCATCACCCTAATACCAAAACCAGAGAAAGATATCACACAAAAAGAAAATTACAGACCAATATCACTGATGAACATGGATGCAAAAATCCTGAACAAAATACTAGCAAACAGAATCCAACAATATATTAAAAGGATCATACACCATGATCAAGTGGGATTTATCCCAGGGATGCAAAGGTCATCAATATATGCAAATCAATCAATATGATACACCACATTAACAAATTAAGAAATAAAAACCATATGATCATCCCAGTAGATGCAGAAAAAGCTTTTGACAAAATTCAACACCCATTTATGATAAAAACTCTCTAGAAAATGGGCCTACTGAGAACTTACCTCAACATAATAAAGGGCATATATGACAAACCCACAGCAAACATCATACTCAATGGTGAAAAACTGAAAACATTTCCACTAAGATCAGGAACAAGACAAGGTTGTCCACCCTCACCACTACTATTCAACATAGTTTTGGAAGTTTTAGCCACAGCAATCAGAGAAGAAAAAGAAATAAAAGGAATCCAAATCGGAAAAGAAGAAGTAAAACTGTCACTGTTTGCAGATGACATGATACCACCAGAAAATCCTAAAGGTGCCACCAGAAAACTACTAGAACTAATCAATGAATTTGGTAAGGTTGCAGGATATAAAATTTACAATTCGTATGGAAACACAAAAGACCCCGAATAGCCAAAGCAATCTTGAGAAAGAAAAATGGAGCTGGAGGAATCAGGCTTCCTGACTTCAAACTATACTACAAAGCTACAGTAATCAAGACAGTATGGTACTGGCACAAAAATAGAAATATAGTTCAATTGTACAGGATAGAAAGCTCAAAGATAAACCCATGCACATATGGTCACCTAATTTATGACAAAGGATACCAGAACATACAATGGAAAAAAGACAGTCTCTTCAATAAGTGGTGCTGGGAAAACTGGACAGCTACATGTAAAAGAATGAAATTAGAACACTACTTAACACTATATACAAAAATACACTCCAAATGGATTAAAGACCTAAATGTAAGACCACACAGTATAAAACTCTTAGAGGAAAACACTCTTTGACACAAACCACAGCAAGATCTTTTTTTGACCCACTGCCTAGAGTAATGGAAATAAAACCAAAAATAAACAAATGGGACCTAATTAAACTTCAAAGCTTTTGCATAACAAAGGAGGCCATAAACAAGATGAAAAGACAACCCTCAGAATGGGAGAAAATATTTGCAAATGAAACAACAGACAAAGGATTAATCTCCAAAATATACAAACAGCTCATGGAGCTCAATATCAAAAAGATAAACAATTCAATGAAAAAGATGGGTGGAAGACCTAAATAGACATTTCACCAAAGAAGACATACAGATGGCCAAGAGGCACATGAAAAGCTGCTCAACATCACTAATTATTAGGGAAATGCAAATCAAAACTACAATGAGGTATCACCTCACACTGGTCAGAATGGCCATTATCAAAAAATCTAGAAAAAAAAAAATCTAGAAACAATAAATGCTGGAAAGGGTGTGGTGAAAAAGGAACCCTCCTGCATTGTTGGTGGGAATGCAAATTGATACAACCACTATGGAGAATAGTATGGAGGTTCCTTAAAACACTAAAAATAGAACTACCATATGTCCCAGCATCCCACTACTGGGCATATACCCTGAGAAAACCATAATTCAAAAAGAGACATGTACCACAATGTTCATTACAGCACTATTTACAATAGCCAAGTCATGGAAGCAACCTAAGTGTCCATCAAAGATGAATGGATAAAGAAGATGTGGCACATATATACAATGGAATATTACTCAGCCATAAAAATAAACGAAACTGAGTTAGTTGTAGTGAGGTGGATGGACACAGAGTCTGTCATACAGAGTGAAGTAAGTCAGAAAGAGAAAATCAAATACCGAATGCTAAGACATATATCTGGAACCTTAAAAAAAAAAATGGTACTGATGAACCTAGTGGCAAGGCAGGAATAAAGACATAGACATAGAGAATGAGGAAGTTAGAGTAGTGACATATATGCACTACTGAATGTAAAATAGTTAGCTAGTAGGAAGCAGCCGCATAGCACAGGGAGATCAGCTCGGTGCTTTGCAATGACCTAGAGGGGTGAGATAGGGAGGGTGGGAGGGAGGCTCAAGAGGGAGGGGATATGGGGATATATGTATATGTATAGTTGATTCACTTTGTTATAAAGCAGAAACTAACACAACACTGTAAAACAATTACACTCCAGTAAAGATGTTAAAAATTTTTTTTAAAAAGCAGATCTTAGTAAACATCAAATAATAAATATTATACAGAACCATGAATTTTGAATCCAGTGATATATTGCCCTTCCCTCCAATCCAGGGCTAAGAGCAGGCAGAGTAGGAGCCTTAACATTCAGTGAGATGGGGCTTCCCTGGTGGCACAGTGGTTGAGAGTCTGCCTGCCGATGCAGGGGACACGGGTTTGTGCCCCGGTCTGGGAAGATCTCACATGCCGCGGAGCGGCTGGGCCCATGAGCCATGGCCGCTGAGCCTGCACGTCCGGAGCCTGTGCTCCGCAACGGGAGAGGCCACAGCAGTGAGAGGCCCGCATACCGCAAAAAAAAAAAAAAAAAAAATTCAGTGAGATGAACCTTTCTGATGCTAAGTCAATCACATCAAAGTATCTGCCTTGCATCCTCTAAAATAACTTGCCCTGTCTCGGTGGTAGAAAAAGCCCAGGTCTCTAAACAGCCCTCAAATCTTTCTGTCGTCCTGTGCTTTGCAGTGAAGTCCACGACTTGTTATCCCAAATCAGTCAAAATCCTTGAAGACCACAGCACCATGCCCACCCCACACGTGCCCTGCGACTTCTCAGACCACTGGGGTACCCCCTGATGCCTCGCACATTTGGACTTATCCATCACTCAAGCTAATAAGTATCCTCTAAAATACGAGAATAACCTTAAGTGAAGATGTTTGATTGTTTTGTTCTCCATCCTGAGTTGTGGTTTTTAGAGAGAAGTAATTAGCAAGAGAGAGCTGAGGGGTGTGTGTGAGTGTGTGTGAGAGAGTGTGTGCGTGCGCGCGAGGGTGCAGCCTGGGGCTGTGCGTATCAGGACTGGGAAAATGGTTTTCCGGCAGGTGTGAGAGAAACACAAAAATGGAAAGAGCAGGGCCCTGGACTTCCGTTGCTTCACAACCTTCCTCAGTAACAGAGAGATGAACAGAATAGAGCTTACCCTGACTGTATCTTCAATTCCGTGGTGATGATCTCCTTTACAAAGCTCCGTGAGGCAGGAGTTTGGGAAGGGGCAGGCCTGTGGGCTTGGTACCCGCTGTGTTCCCTGCACATCTGTTGCGATGCCTTGAGAGCCTGAGGGATGCTCAGAGCTCCAGGCTGGAAGCCGGTCACATCCCAGCTGGATGTGAAAGCAGGCCCTTCACTCCTCATCCCCTCGTCATCTTCAGGAGATGATGGTGGACGTGAATCCTGAAGGCGCCTCCTTCTCCCACTTCTCTGAGGCCAAAGTCTCCAATGGCCCCAGAGTTGAACATGAAGACAGCAATGTTTCAACATCCTTAAAAGAAAATATCAACATCCTTAAAGACATCCTTAAAAGAAAACATCCTTAAAAAGAAACTCTATAAGCTTTTCAGCCCATAAATAGGGGTTTGCAAGTTTCCGAGAGACTTTCACCCCACTGGGCACCATGAGAACCCTTGTCCTGCTACCAATCTGTTGATCTCTCTTACAATTTGCGGGAGAGGCATTTTTATTTTGAGATGGGTATATCATAAACTCCTGGCAACCCATGAGTTGGCTGCTAAAATAGGATGTAAGCAGATATTTAGGAGATGGTGCCAATTTGTTGACACTATTTTTAGAAGATGCAGAACACGAGCAGAATTGTTCATCAGATCATTTTCGAATCCAGAGACACCTTCTGATAAACCCTGCCATGCCGCCAGAGGCCCTGATTTCCCCCAGACAGTGGTTGGGCACACTAAATTGAGCGCCAAAAGAATAGCCTTTCCAATTTATCTTCCAAGTACACAGAAGATCACAGTTTGATTTTTACCTGTACTGCGTTTTCAAGGTAACACAAGCCAATGCTCACTTAATTTGCTCTCGGCTTGAAAAGGGTAGATCAATATGGTGAATGAATCACATTGGACAAGGACTTTATTGGCATTTGACTGAATATTAATAGGCTTATTTGAGCCTCCCCATCATGTCTGCCAGGGGGCAACAGGCAGCCCCTGCTGACAGGGAGCCGTCGGGCAAAGACAGGGAGCTCACCCCTCGTGGGGGCAATTGAGTCAATACGCTCCCAAAGTTCTCGTGGGCAGACGATGCTGAGCGTGGTGTATGACTGGAGGATAGACTGCAGCACAGACTTCCAATACGTGAACGAGGCTTAAATTGGGCGTCTTCCGTAGATAACTAATAAGGACCTACTTTACAGCACAGGGAGCTCTATTCAATGCTCTGTAATGACCTATATGGGAGAAGAATCTAAAACAGAGTGGATCTATGTATATGTATAACTGACTCACTTTGCTGTACACCTGAAACTAACACGACATCGTAAATCAACTCTACTCCAATAAAAAATTTTTTAAAAATAGGACCTCTTCCATTTTCATTAGCTCATCCCCACTTTTCCACATCACTGGTGGTCCTCAGCATTGGGCTGCCCGTGTTCCACGGTCACGGCTCAGCACGGCTCCACGGGCAGCAGGTGGCCGGGAGGGGTGACGCGTTGCTGGACAAGTATTTCCGTGAAATGCGATCCTTCTGCCCACTGCGGTTCCTGCACTCCTCCTCAAGGATTCTGTAAAGCAGGGGAATTCCGAGGCTAGTGATGCTGATAATAATTATCACCACAAGTATATCTTTGTCATTTTAAAAGAATATTCTTCTTGAAATCACAATTATCGGAGGGTTTTTTCTTGGCCCTCAGCAGAATCTTATAAGAGGAAGTAAGGCAGCTATTATCTGTACACCGTAGAGATAAGGAAGGTGGAGCTCTGAGAAGTGAAGAACAACATTACAGAAAGTGGTGGGACAGTGCCGGGCACCCCCAGTGCTACGTACAGGGCTCCCTGTTTATTCTATTCTTTTTATTCAGCTTTTTTTTTTTTTTTTTAAGATGTTGGGGGTAGGAGTTTATTACTTAATTAATTTATTTTTGCTGCATTGGGTCTTCCTTTCTGTGCGAGGGCTTTCTCTAGTTGTGGCGAGCGGGGCCCACTCTTCATCGCGGTGCGCGGGCCTCTCACTATCACGGCCTCTCTCGTTGCGGAGCACAGGCTCCAGACGCGCAGGCTCAGTAGTCGTGGCTCACGGGCCCAGCCGCTCCGCGGCATGTGGGATCCTCCCAGACCAGGGCTCGAACCCGTGTCCCCTGCATCGGCAGGCGGACTCTCAACCACTGCGCCACCAGGGAAGCCCTCCCTGTTTTTGATTTTCAGCTTCTTTGAGCCTCACCATCACCTGTGAGCTGGGCTCTGACGGTGCCACCATTGTAGAGATGAGGAAACCGAGGCCTGGATTGATTAAGCAATGCGATGGAGGTTACGCCAGGCGCAGCGGAGGCGAGGCTTACACGAGGCGTTCTCGTGGGATCCTAACCAGTTTGTCCTGCCGTTCAATTCAAGTGGCCTCCCCAAAGGCTCCCCAAGTTGGCAATGTGATGGCGATCAGAGCTCAGGCCTCCTCGTGTAGAGCGCAGTGGTTCTCTCACCCAATTCTGTCTCGTTGCTCCACAAACAAAATATTTAGAGGCAAATAACTGAAGTAAGTACCTAGGATATCTCCACATAGGCTGTAGAGAGAACATGGTCTGAGGACATTTGGATTTCCATTCTGTCCATTCTGCTCTTCAATAAATCCCCTGATTGACATGTACACATACTGTACATGAAGCAGACGACCAACAAGGACTACTGTATAGTGCAGGGAACTATACTCAGTATTCTGTACTATAAGGGAAAAGAATCTGAAAAAGGATATATATACTTATATATATACACACATATATATGTACGTATGAATAACTGAAACTAACACGATATTGTAAATCAACTATACTTGAATAAAAAATAAACAAACTAAGTCCCCTGAGAACTGGCCCGCTGGACACCATGGGAGGCACTTCCGCAGCTGCGGCTGGCGCTCTCCGTGGCGTCTTCCTAATTCCGCATGGTCTGGGAGGGGACAAGTGTCGTCCATCTTGGTGGCCTTCAGTACAGTCCTTCCCTGTAAAGCACCCAGTCAAGTTCATTGAACAAGTTGGTGAGAGTGGAGGGAAATTTTTCAAGTTCCTGTAACTTCTAAATGCTATGCCTGGATCCTCCACATACACGGCCACAGTATTCTTATTCATTGCCTATAAATGCCTGCATTAATCCTTCCAAGGTAGGGGTTACCCTCACTGACCCAGAAAACAGCTCTCTGTTTATTTCTCACATTTTCTAAACAATCAACTCTGCTTAAATACGGAGATGGACTGTGGTACTAACACCCAACACATGTGTATGATTAGTCTTTTACTACATGTGATTTTCAATATCTAAGAGATGTAGTAATTGCAGACTACAGTCACTACAATGGTAGCGATTCTGTAGTCTGCAATAACTTGAATTCAGTTCTTCCTTTATCCTCCAAGTGAAAGAGACATCACTGCGGATTTGGGTAGGGAAGCCTGGCGCCTTGTGACCAGCAGAGTTAACTCGGACAAGTCACTTCGCGCGTCTCAACCTCAATTTCTTCATCTGTAAAATGGAAATAATTAAACAAATATAGTACAATGTTTCACTAAACTTTAAGCACAAATCATTGGCTCTCACTGATGTGACTACAACCACCACAAAGGACATCTGACTGCTTCAACGAGCTAAACTAACTGCAACAATGTATCCATTCACCATGTCTGCCCCCCTCTTTTCTGATTTCAGAAATTAACGCCCAGATGTCTTAAGCAAATCAGACTCACTTGGGTGGCATCTTCAGAAAAGCCACAGGGGTGGCAGGGTCCATGCTGGTTCAGGAGGCCTGGGTCCTACACTCTGTTATTATTGGTTTCACTTCCCCCAGCTGTCAAATGAGAAAAGTACCTTCCTTTACCATTTGGGGGATCAAATGCAAAATATTCAGCTAGGAGAGTGCTTTCAAAAGTGTGACACTAAGGGAAAGTCTATACAGTCCGGCAGCCCCAGGCAGGTCTGGAGGTGCGGGGAGAGCCTTCCAGGAAGAGACCTTACAAGGCCCGTGAAAGCATGTCATTCCCTGAATGGGGAGCTCCCACCCACGTGCTAAGATGTGAAGGGTCCCAGAGAGTTCCTCTCCTCACCTTCCCTATGGATGGTCAAGGCACCTGACCTGGAGCATCTTCATTGGCTGAAGGCACTATGTTCCCAGGAAGGGGTAACTTATTAATAGTATATTAATTGTTTTATATGCATTATTTTCATCCCATTATCGTCTAGTAGACAGGAGCCTGAAAAAATAGAACAAAAATAGGTGCTTTCAAGGGTGAAGAGGAGAGAGTTTGAGATGGGACGATGATGTGGTGGGGCGAGGGGTGAAGAACCATCTGGTGAGGAACCCAGGGCAGGAGGGAGTTGAAGGTCACTGAGCCCTGGGGATGAGGGAGAAGCTGTGTAAAGAGATTCTGATGCCGCAGACATTGGGGCGGGGGGGGGGGGGGGGGGGCGGGGCTGAACTTTGTTAAGGACTGTCCTTGTCAAACGGAAGAGCCGAGACATAGATCTCTACCTGGGCATCCTTGTCAAACAGAAGAGATGAGACACAGGTCTCTACCTGGACGTGTCCTTCAAGCTCGACTGCTCTGGGAGGGCCCCTCAGACACCTCCCACCCCCCTGACCCTCATCCCGGTCCCGTGCTGCCCTTCAGTGTTACTGACACTTTCGTGAATGTATCAGTCTTGTCCCTGGTCTGGATTGTACGCTTATAGAAACTGTCTTCTGGAGATGCCCTGCTTCCCAGGCCTTCGGACTTGGTCTGCATGACATGACCACCTGTCCTGTGACCGTCAACTCACTGAGCGGATCAAAGATTTTCTCTCCTCAGAAGCCAAACCATTAGTGGGATCAATGCCACATAGCTGAAGAGCAAAGACTCCTTTATTCCAGCATCTCACATTCATTAACACTCTTCATGTTTTCATTTCTTTTTCACACTTGGCCTTAAAAAGAGCGAGAGAGACACACACAGAGGATGCATTAATCTCCCATTTTCATGAAACTCAGCCCTACATGTCAGCAGAAGAAAAGCCAATCACTACTGTATGAAACAGAAAAATAACATTATTTACTCATAACTGCATTCTTAATGTATCAGTTACCCAAAATGTTTGTCTTGCTGAACTGTAACACATCTAGGGAGTAAAAAACCCACAGGATATATAGCAAAGTGGCAGGCATGACAATGTGAATTAAGTAAGCATAATTTACCAGCTCTAATAAAATGATTCTTATTTATGGGTGAGCACTAATGCAGCCCTGACATGCTCCTAATTTCTATTTTGTTATTTATGAAATAGAATCCTGACAGTTCACTAAATCACCACGAGCAATTTCTTTTAAAATCAGTCCCATTTGCTGGGCATGTATTTTTTATTTAAGAACTGCGCTGGGCTTCAACAATTCGAAGTTGGCAGTAAGAAGTCAGTCAGTCAGACGATTGCCTAATGACATAAATGAAGGAGTCCTCACCAAAATATGGGTCCGCCACGAGGGACCACGGGGCCTGAAGTTCCCCTCCTTATGTCCCTCCACTAGTTCAAGAGTTTAACAAGGAGGTCCTTCAACCTGTCAGTGCCTCTGTCAAAAAACAGAACACTGAATTGTGGGAAATTCAAGAAGGGTTTATTTGCAAAGGTGAGGACAGAGTGTAGGGACCAGACTGGAGAATGCAGGGCTGGTACAAGCTGGGGAAGCGGTTACCAAGCCCCAGAAGGCAAGGAACCCTGCAGGACGGCTTTCCTGGAGAGGGGCAGCTTCTTTTAGCCGAGGGAGACAGCTGGACCCCGCAGAGAGAAAGCCAAAGGAATGAGGACCCCGGCCCGCCCTCTTCCTACCCCTGACCTCCGTCCGGGGCTTTCCACTGAGAACAAATCAGCAGAAAACACGAAGCACAGAGAGCTAGAAACAACGAGAGACCAGAGAAAAAGACTAGGCAGGCCCTGGAGGAGGGAAGGAGGCCAGGACCCCTGAGTAATGATCCCAGGTCAAGCTCACAGACCTCAGGGCAGATGGAAGAGCCCTGGGCTGGAAACCACGTGATTTGAACTTGTTTATTTACTGGACTGGGAGGGAATTAACTGTTATTTACAATCCTCATTCCTCCTAAGGAGGGTGGCACCGAGAGCACGATTTTCTCTTTCCTGTCTCATGGTGAGGGCCACATTTCACATGTAAACACGAATGAGGTTCGGTGCTTTGTGACCGCCTGGAGGGTGGGATAGGGAGGGTGGGAGGGAGACGCAAGAGGGAAGAGATATGGAAACATGTGTATATGTATAACTGATTCACTTTGCTATAAAGCAGAAACTAACACACCATTGTAAAGCAATTATACCCCAATAAAGATGTTTAAAAAAAAAAATGAGGCTCAATTTCCTCCGCCCTATATCAATCTGCTTCAGGACAGACGGGCCCCCTCCCACCTCCCTGTGTTCTCCTGGAGGGTGCATCTGGTGCAGAATTTCATCTCGGTAAATACTGGCTCATTGATTGAGGGGTGAAGGACAAGTCTCATTCCAAGTGACAAAAAAAAAAAAAAAAAAAACATGCACTATTTTAAAGGAGAGGTAGTGTTATTACTTTTTACCATGTAGAGTAAGGTAACCCAACATCAATGCCAGTTACGACTCAGATGGTTCTTTTAACCTGCTTTTGGAAGGAGATAAGAGGTTTGTCGTTGTTTTTTAAAATAATGCGTGAGCATTTTTCATGCACCAAAGGGAGAGCTTAAAAGATTTAAAGTGAACTTCTTAATTTAGTCTCTTAAAAAGACTAAGCATTGTCTTTGCGTTCTCAATTTGAGTATTAACTGGTTTATAATACGCTCCTTTTCCAAAGGAATAGAGATAACCCTCAATCTATCTCCTAGTCTATGGACCACGAATTAGAGGACGCTGAAGAAGGAAGGAACACACTTGCTTCTAAAAAGGGATTTAAAGCAGCAGGTCTGAACTGATGCGTTTTTACTGTCATCTTTAACACAAGGAATTAAGCCAAACGGTGAAGAATAAAGTTTTTATAATCAGATTTACTCTACAAAAATAGTAGGAGGAGGAGTTCTGTGAGTGAAATAAAAGTTGGAATTCAGCGAAATGAGGGCGATTGGATAGGGATTATAAATATAGCCAAAATGTGCCAAACTCAAGAGTCCGAACCTTGTCACCCTCCTAGACACGTAGGACTCCCAGGGCTTTCCACGTCCCCCCTCCTGCATGTTGTTTTGGAGCGACACAAAAACAGTTTATGCTCATTATTTATTTCAGCCCATCATCTCTTTTCCCACAGGCAAGAAAACCTTCCAGCCTCTCTCTTCCAATATTATGAGACATCTTTCTCTCCCTCGATCGAAGGAGTAGATGGAACTCAGGCTGATTTATCTCCACCTCCTCCGGATATTCAGGATATAAAGCAAGCCCATTAAAATAGCAGACATGCAGTAGCTGCATTAGGAGAGCAACTGAAGTTTTCCATTAAATGTCTAGATAGAATCATAGAAAGTTTAGAGGTACACGGATCCTTAGACACCATCTCATTAAACTACGTACCAGAAGCATAAAAAGCAGTCATTCCAAGCATTCACAGTCCTGCCAAGGTCATTCTTCTCTCATTCATTTTATGGCTTCACCTCCTAGCACCGTCCCTTGAGGTCACTGTCCTGCCACCATCTGTGACCTCGTTTCCATGCTAGGTCACAGATATTTAGAGTTTTGCAAAACTTGGGTCATCTCGGTACTGACCTTCACTCTCAGAACCACCCATATGTCCTTGGGATTCAACGCAGGAGTTTCCTGCTAAGGAAGTGTCTTTGATTCCCTGAGCTGGCTCAGAATACATTAGGCCATCCAATATCTCTCCCATAGCTCTTCTGTCTCTTCCTTGTTTTAATATTGATTATTCCAGGCCATCAAATCTCCATCAGCCGTAGTGTCACCTTCCACGACAGAAAAACAAGACGTGTGCAAATCCCAGTGTGGCTGGGACTCCAGCTTGGGGTGACTCCAGTGTCCCTAAGGGATGACTAGAGGCTGGTGAAGCAGCCTACCAGAGCAATAGTTAACACAAGTACTAAGGAGAGTCCTAGCAAAGAACTCATCTCGAGAAGAAAGTCAAAATTCTCAAGCAGAGTTTGCAAAGTGCAGGCCGTGCCAGAGACTGAGAAGAGGAATCCAACTGCAATGCAGTGCCTGCCTCTAGGATTGTTCATCCCGGCCCTGACTGACATGAACAAATCCTGGGATGCGATGGTTGCCACGAACACTCGAGTGAGAATCGGAAGAGGCGCGATGTCTGCCGAATTGGCTCCAGCAGCTTTGGCAATGACAAGAGACAGTGCCCTCTGGTTAGACACGAGCCCCTTGACCACTGGCGCTGGCAGCCTCCGTTCCAATTATGGCAGTAGCACAGCCAGCGAGCATTCGTGGCTCAGGTGCTGACTTGGCAACGGCAACAGTGGCAGGTATCACCCCAAGAGCGGGCAAGGGAGCAAGAAATGGGTAATGACTGTGACAGCCAAGGAAAGTACTTGGTAAAACACACGAGCATTCCAAGGAGAGTTAACTAAAGCTGGCCATCCTATTTCTTGGGCTGGAGAAACTTGCCTCTTCGGAGAAGTTTTTTTTGTCCCTATATGATTTTTTTTCAGCTACAGCAGGCTTTTAAATAGTTTCAAAACTAAAGTTACTGTTGTTGTTCATTAAGACAAATAGTGCATCATCTAGAAACTGGTCCAAAAACTTTATCTTTTTTATATTATACCCACCATTCAATTAATTTTCATTTAACTTTAAAAATTATATTAGCTGCACTAAAGCTGTGTAACAAACCATTGCAAAAGTCAGCTGCTGAGAGCTTTTGCATTTGTACTTTTTCATTCCTCATGAGACAGCTAACCACCTGAAGCAGCCCTGTGTTGGGCTGTGAGTCAGCTGAGGTTGGCTTTAGTCTCTGATTCAAGCTCAGTTCTCTTCTACTTGTCTCCACATTCTCTTTGGACCAGCAGCTATGCAGGGCACATCCTTCTCATGACGGACCCCAGCAGAGCAAGAGACCAAGCCAAACCACACAAGCACCTTCAAGATCATTGGTCACATCAAGTTCACTAAAATTCCATCGGCCAAAGCAAGTGGTCAAGCCCAAGGACTATGGAGCTAAGAGAGATACCCTCCCCACTCAACACGCTGGGCGATCAGTTGCCAGAAATGAGGGCAAGGACGCATCTGGCACAAAAGAGTGAATTAACAGTTACTACTGCAGTGGAAACACGAGCTATCTTTTCCCTTACCCTCTTCTCTAAAGCATTGCTTGCTTGGCGTAGATCCAACATTAGCAAGTGCTTATTGGATAAATGCAAACACTAGAGGGAAACGCCGTCACAGATTTTATTTCCTCCAGGGTTTCTTTTTTCCCCATTTGGTTTCCTTATTTCAAAAATACCCTCGTGCATTTTCAAGCTTCACCCTAACTTTGGTCCTACAGCCTTGAGGAAAAGAATAGTTTACTTATAAATAATATTATTTCCACTTAACACCTGAATTACATCCAAGGTCAGATTCCAAGTGGCTGGCTTCTGCTTTTCAAATCCATCATGCCCTTTTACTTTTTAATATTAGGACAAGTCTATCAAAAGGCTTCACTGATCTTAGCTGACTCTCAGCTCTCATCTTAGGAAACCAAGCCACTTAGGTGAATGTTGCTAGATGGGCTCTCAAGACCTAGGAACACTATGAAATGTACCTGAAACTAATAGGTCCAGTAGCCGCCCTCCAGCACCAAAGATTCTCATCGTCCACATAGGGAAAACAGCAGAAGCAGCAGAGAGGCTTAGCCTCTACAAAGCAATTGCACGGCACTCTCCTCACGAACTACCTAGTCCCTCCCTTGTGGAAAAGAAGACAGATCCGGGGAAAGACAGAAAATCTTCATCCACTATTGTTCTAAATGGCTTATTATATCCGAATGGTACGTCTGTATTATATTAGCCGCCTTCACCTCTTGTCCTATCAACATCACACCAGGGCAGTGTTTGCATTTGCTTATCCGGCGCAGAGGAGATGATTGCTTCTGACTTATTTGAGTGCAGAGGGGAGCTAATGTGACTAGACAGGGAGCTGGGGCCGCCACCACTGCTGTGGGAAGGACGTGTCACTCGTCAGCTCTCCTGCAATCAAGTGTCCCGACAGTTCCCTGAAAGGACGCCCAGCAATACGGGCCACACGGCGAGACGTCTCGGTCCGGAATACAACTCACCACGATTAAGCAGTGATTACTGCAAGCGTTTCGTCTTGTTACTCATATTCCCAACATATGGCATTCATTTGTCCTGGAATCCTAGAAAGCTCGGGAAGGAATGGGAGGTTGGAAGCGGGGGCAAAAGGAGAGAGAATACCTAGACACAACTTTAACAGCTCATGAGACAAAACCCAGCAGGGTCCAGCCTTTGCCATTGTGAAGCCATTGGACACTGGTCATTGGGTCACCTACCTAATGCCCTTCTTCTGGAGCCCGTTCTCTCCCTCCAGGTCACAAGGTTTTCCAACTCAGCCTCCTTTTCTCTATCTTGGCCTCAAACAGGTATCCAAACCTTTGGCCTGAAAAGATTAGTGGTCAGAGAAGTTAACTGAAATGCTGCGTGCACACACACACACGCAGGTGGGGCAAGGCAGAGGGTTCTTTTCACCTGGTGAAGGATCAGGTGAGGAAAACGGATCTTGGTTCCATACGTGTGGAATAAAGAGAGGTTTGCTATGGAAATAAGAGGACATGTAATCTGACTTCTGACCTCCATAAACATTTGTGCCAATCTGTGATGCACTCTAGCTTGCAGGGGCTTTGGTCACGTTTTACAACCATCTCTTAGAAATTGCCTTCGGTGGTGCAGCCGTTGCCGAAACTTCCATGGCAACACACGACTGTGTGCCCTGTGCTGGCTCGCGTTCCCTTCACAGCAAGCCTCGCCACTCCGTCTTCATTTGTTACCAGAGAGAATGCATTTCGCCTGCAGAAGAGTAAAATCCATTAGGGAAAGGTGGATTTGGGGTTGGCATTCGCGCATTGTGAGAACATTTTAAACTGTGACTAAAAAACATCTAACTGGGAAATTATGAAACCCACGTGGCCTAACGAAGTGTAATTATGGCCTCTGAACACTCTCTGATGGTCATCTCAAAGGAAAAATAAGTCCAAAGCCACGAAACATCGATAACAGTGAAGGAAAGCACAGGAAGGCAAGCCCTGCATCGGGGATGTTGCGATGTGTGTTTGCGCCACAAAAACAATTGCGCGGGAACGCTTGTCTGAAAAGGACCAAATTTCTTTATTTTCTACAATTAAATTAACTTCATGGTGAGCTCCCATCTTCCTGAAACGGTGTGAATTACAATTCGACTTGGACCATTCTTGCCCTTCTCTGCCCCGGGAAAATTTTTAAGTTCCGTGATCTGACTCAGCACCAAGGCATGAGACAGTCATCACCTGTGCATGTGGTCCCACCCGCCCTGCCTCGCTGGTGCCTCCAGGCCTGTGGTCCTGCTTGGAGCTAAGCCTACAGTCTCTCGGTATGTGTTTGTCATATATCTCTGACGGATGCATTTTAAATAATGCCTCCTGACCCCCCACTGAGATATTAGCTCGCTTTTTCATTTGCTCTACATCACCCCCTTGCTCTTTCCCCTAATTTTTATCATAAGTTTCAGTTCTACTACTGATTACTCTATAGCTTAAAAGTACTTAAATCTCTGTTTTTGCATCTCTCAACTTTATTACCTCTGGATTCTCTATTTTATAAAATAAGGAACTTGATACCTCTATGGTTTCTTTTGGCTTCCCCTCCTTTTTTCCACCAAATATATATATATATATTTTTATATATATATATTTATATTTAATATATATAAAGTGTAAAGATGAGCAACTGAACATATAGAATAGCATGTAGACCTAAAGAGACATTTCTCCAAAGAATAAATACAGATGGCCAATAGGCACATGAAAAGACACTCAACATCACTAATTATTAGAGAAAAGCAGATCAAAACTACAATGAGGTACCACCTCGCACTGGTCAGAATGGCTAGCATCAAAAACTCTATAAATAAAAAAATGCTGGAGAGGGTGTGGAGAAAAGGGAACCCTCCTACACTGTTGGTGGGCATGTTAAGTTGGTGCAGCCACTATGGAGAACGGTATGGAGGGTCCTCAGAAAACTAAAAATAGAGCTACCATAGGACCCAGCAATCCCGCTCCTGAGCATATATCCAGAGAAAACTCTAATTCGAAAGGATACACACACCCCTGTGTTCGTAGCAGCACCCTTCACAATAGCCAAGACATGGAAACAACCTAAATGTCCGTCGACAGATGAATGGATAAAGAAGATGTGGTATAAATAAATAAGTATATATATGTATTTCATTCTACAGAGAATGAAATGTAATTTGTGCTATTAAAAGAGTGCCACACAAAATAAACAGTTCCAAGAATCTAGATCAAATAAATTTTCTTTTCTTTCTCTCATGACTGCCCAAATCTGGTCACATTTAAGTTTGCTTCACCGAGGGTGTGACTTCCTTAGAAAGCTGTATAGTTTTCCTGGAGTTTCTAAGTACAGAGCACGTGATGTCACACGTCTATAAATTACCAACTTCTTAACCCTCCTCCTTGCTTCACTCCTCAACCCCCTCAGAGCCCCGGGTCTTCAAACTCCAATGTGGATTCCACGTCCTCCAGGACCACCGGCCCCCTGAATCCTGGGAAGTCACCCTCCTGCACTGAGCTGGAGTCACTATTATGTGAATTACTTGCATTTCGCTGGAACGCATTCTTGGTAATTTTTTGTGTGTCCAGGAGGAGTGCACAAGAAAAATTTTTCTGAGACTTTCTGTGACTTGAAATGCACTTACTTTGCCTCATCACTTGCCATTTTGACTGGTGAAAAATTTTGTATTTTAAATCACTTCCCTCCAGCTTAGAAGTATTTGTCTATTGTTTTCTCACTACAGTGCTGACGATGAGAAGTCTAATACTAATACCATCATATTCTCATTCTTTGTGGAAAAACTGTTGCTGCTTGGTTTTGTTCTCTCTGAAGTTTTAGAAATTTTTCCTTAGACCTGGTTGCTTACATTTTAATGAGGCTATGTCTCGCTATTGGGTTTTTTCCATTCATATTGGTTAGTATTCATGGACCCTTTCAACGGAAGGATTCAATCTTTCTTTTAACTCGGGGAAATCTTGCTCTATCTTTTCTTATTTCTCCTCCTCTGTTTCTTCTCATCTCTCTTTTGTGATAGATCCCATACTTTGATTCTTCCAGGCTTCATCTACTTCTCTGTCACACCCTGGTCCACCTCATTGCCTTTTGGCTCTATGCTTGGGAATACTTCCATAACATTTTCTTTCACCCCTTGCACTGAACTGCTCATTTCAGCGATCATCTTCTTAAAGTATAAGAGCTTTACGCTTGTTCACAGGGCGTTCTTTGTGTTGAATGCAATATTGCCTCAAAGCAAATTTAGGCAATGAAAACATTAAAGCTATTTTTCCCACAGTATCCATCAAGAGACCCATTTCCTCTGCAGTTAATTTTTCTCTTTAAGTAAAATAACACCGCACAAATGTGCGGTGATCCTTGGTTATCTATTTGCATGTATGAACAAACGATTTGATTAGTTAGCACCGGTAACTGCGGTGGGTTTCACCTGCAGCTGATTCCTGCCTTGAAGAGAGAGTGACAGTGAGCTTTCTGTGTTACATGAACACGTCTGTACGATTTATTTCATATGCAGGTGCAAGGGCTCCACTTCAGGGCATCAGGCAGTCAGGGAAACCGTACTTTCAATGACAAAATGAGGAGAGTTTGCAGAGAGATACCAACACCGATCCCAGGAGCCCCAAGGCCCAGGTGTGTTCAGCAGCATTAGCAACGGTGTCACTGGTTTGTGCCTGGGTCTAAATGCTTGTATCAGGGCATCAACTGGCTCAAGGCAGACCAATGGCACAGCTGCTCTGCAGGGAGAAGTTCAACACTTCAATGTGAATTGCATCCCCACCCACTCAGCTGTACACACCTGTTGATTCCTTGCTTGGAGCTTTTCCGGAGTCCTACCAGCGAGATCGGCTTCCTCCTTGTCTATAATTTCCCCTCAGCTGATGCACACTGAAGGTTCCTCTGCTCTGTTTACCTGTCAGCATTGTCCCAGCTTCTTCCCACCCTTCAGAAATTCTCCCCAAATCTCTGATCTACTGATGCGGCTCTCACAAGAAATTCCTTTTGTATTTCCTCATAATAACTTGAATGGGATTTGAACAGGGAAGAGAGATAAACGTCTGAACTCAGTGACCATCTTGAATGGGAAACACTAAAGAATATTTTTATCTTCAAGAACTTCTGACCCCAAATGCAAATTTATCTTGGAGTCACAACCCCTTGGGGCTCTTTCCTGCTGGCAACTTAATTAATACCTGAGCCGGTAATGAAAGGGACACAGGACAGGACCCCTTTTAGGGGTTGGGAACTGAGAGGACAAAGGAAGTCAGTGGTGTTTGGAGAAAAAGAAAGTCAAAGAAGACCCTAAGACCAGGTTCAATACAGAAGACTAGGAAGTGCATCAGTTTGGGGCAAGATGGAATTTAAACAGAAATTCAGGTCATAGAACTCATCTGTGTGACATCTCCTTTTCGGACCTCTTATCTATGAAATGGACAGGATGTGATAATAAAATGAGATTATGAATGTCAAATGTTTTTAAAAGCAACAATAGAGTTGTAGATGTTTCACAAAGTCCATTTTGTTATCTGTCCCTTTAACTAAAATGATAAAGTTTCTGTCTCATTGGAAAACTACAGAAGATGTCACTCAGAAAAAAATCTTAGCCCTTTCAAAAGATTTAGGATTAAGTATAGAATAATTGGGTTAAGCAAACCGCTTAAATGAATGAGCTGTTCTGTGATATGGTTCATAGCACAGAGAAGAATAGCATTGCATACAGTAAGACAATTAAAATAACTGCCTTGGGCTTCCCTGGTGGCGCAGTGGCTGAGGATCCGCCTGCCGATGCAGGGGACGCGGGTTCGTGCCCTGGTCCCGGAGGATCCCACATGCCGCGGAGCGGCTGGGCCCGTGAGCCATGGCCGCTGAGCCTGCGCGTCCGGAGCCTGTGCTCCGCAACCGGAGAGGCCACAGCAGGGAGAGGCCCGCGTACCGCAAAAAAATAACCAAAATAACTGCCTTCATTAAGATCCTACACATCTGGGAAGAAAAGGCAAACAGAAGCTAATAGGTGTGTGGAAAGGGATTTCATTCCTTTTTCCCACTCTGTTCTTAGCCAGGAGGCAGAAATTCAAATCCTTACTGTGGAAACTCATTTTGAGTCCAGCCCTTGGTTTATTTTTACATTCCATTCTCCATTGCCATTCTTCGATTTGGATTTTCAATTGCCTTATGTAAAAATTCAAAGTTGTTCCTCATTTTGATATTTGATGGGATTTTTTTTTACTCTCTTGATGATGTCATACTATACTTTTTATTAGTCTGAAATCAATAATTCTTACTCTGTGTCCATAAAGGTAACGCTCATTTCGGTAAGTTTTCCTCTGCTTAGGTCTCCTGATATAATTATCCTTCAGACTTCTCCTTTACTAGTTGATTCTTGGATAAACGTTAAGTTATTTTCTGTGTCTGTTTTGAAGCCCCGCAGCTATTTCTTGGTGGCGAGTTCTTTACTCCACCCAACTCCACTTATCAAGCACCTCCTAGGATCAGACATGGAGCCAGGGGCTTTGCATATATTATCGTTCATCCTCACACCAAATCCAGCAGGTGTCATCACCCTTGCTTAGCAGGTGTGGAGCGTGTGACCCAAGAAGTTAGGCAACTCGCCTGGGATCCTACAGCTGCCAATGGTAGGGCCAGGATTCAAATCCAGTTTGTCCGACTTCAGGGTTCTCGCTCTTCCTGCCGTATTGGAGAATCGCTCCAGCACACGGCACTGTCCAACAGATGCTTCACCACCACAAGATCGTCACTTCATCCAAGAGGGTCTTCATAACTTACCAAGCCATGGATTAGTCTTTCACACCCATTTTAGCTCTAAAATTTGATATACATTCCTCTTGGTTTAGCACCGGTGTAGAAATGCTTCACAGGGGAATGATCTCCAATAACCATTCTGTCTTAGGACTAGAAAACTGTAATTTTCATTCTCAACTTCCTTCACTCTCAACTCATACCGTTCTTTTCAGATGTCAGAAAATCATTATCAAGTCTCACATTAAAAAAAAAAATTTCTAGAAAGTTATATGGAACCATTTCTTAAAGAGGACAAAACTCTTTTCTTTTTAAATTTTGCTAACAACACTTAACCTAAGATCTACCCACTTGATAGGTTTTTAGGTGCGCAATATGGTATTGTTATTTATAGGCAAAATGTGGCCTGTAAGCAGGTTATTCATCTTGCATAACTTAAGTTTTATACCTGTGAATTAGCAATACCTCGTTTCCCCCTTTCCTCAGCCCCTGGCAACCACCCTTCTATTCTTCGATTCTATGAGTTTGACTCTTTTAGATATCTCATATAAGCGGAATCATGCAGTATTTGCCCTTCTGTGACTAGCTTATTTCTCTTAGCATAATGTCCTAAGGTTTTTCTATGACCCTTCTATTTTGTTAAGGCTGAATAATATTCCATTGTATGTATGTATCACTTTTTTTTTTTTTTTTTTTTTTTTTTTTTTTTTTTTTAGAGTTGAAAAGAGATTTATTTTTCTTTACATTAATGTTCAGTCATACCACCTAGAGTGTACAATGAAATGTTAAACTTTTGATCATCTTGAAAGTAGAACAAGATTTTCTACTATTTTTTAAGTGATAAAAGTTTCAATGGGGTGAAATGTTAAAGCTTACCACAGGTTTGTTTTGTTTTTTAATAACCCTTCTTTGGCATTTCTTCATATTAAAATAGACTAGCAATCACAAAAATGAAAAGGCAGGGCCCTCTCTTGACCACTGAAAGGCCCAGTTCCTCTGATTGCAATCGTGGTGTCCCAAGAGAGAGGAATGTGCTAAAAATCAGAAATTTAGGCAGGTAAATTTAGGCAGCTCAAAGCAAAACACTCACAGAGATAGTCTAAGAGATCTCAGTCACACAGCTGGGGAATTGTGCCTTCTTGGAACCCTGCTACTCAAAGTGTGTTCTGTGGACCAGCAGTATCAAACAACTCCTGGGGGTTTGTTAGAAATGCAGAACTTCAGGCCTCATTGTGAAAGTTTTCTAAATCATACTCTATAGTTTCATAAGATTCACAGGTGATTCAAATGCACATTAAAATTTGAGAAGCACTACCTTAGACAACTTTTAAACTTTTTTTTTTTTTTTTTTTTTTTTTTTTTTTTTAACATCTTTATTGGGGTATAATTGCTTTACAATGGTGTGTTAGTTTCTGCTTTATAACAAAGTGAATCAGTCATACATAAACCTATGTTCCCATATGTCTTCCCTGTTGCGTCTCCCTCCCTCCCACCCTCCCCATCCCACCCCTCCAGGCTGTCACAAAGCACCGAGCCAATATCCCTGTGCCATGCGGCTGCTTCCCACTAGCTATCTACCTTACTGCGTTTGTTAGTGTGTATATGCCCATGACTCTCACTTTTTATCCATTCACCTGTCAATGGACATTTAGGTTGTTTCCACATCTTGGCTATTGTGAAGAGTGCTGCAACGTAGTTGGGAGTTCAATTTGATAGATTGGAAACAAAAACAGATCACAGAAATATATTTGAGCTCACACATTTTGATATAACAGGAAGGAGGATATATCTTATATAAACCAATATTTTCTAAAACTTTAACTCACATGTAGTATTCCAAGTATTTAAACACAGAGAAGCTAAGATGTCTACCAACTGATCAGAATAGAATAGCATCTCCAAGGACAGACAAACAGAAATATATGTAGAGAGGGAGAGAGATGTCAGAAGCTATCTACCAAGGATCTACATGTTGGAGGATGTATTTGCAGTCACTCTATATTCTACTCTGAGGCTTATTTACTGACGGCAAATGCCCTCCCTTTTAGGGGCTGTTAGCACAATAAATTGGCATATGTTGAGACTGGCCAAGTGAGAAATGTTACCAGCACTCACATACTTCATTTTAAATCTCTTTTGTGTATGAAGATACTATAATGAATTTCGCTTAATAAACAATATATTAGGCTGAAGTTAGAAGTGTCAAAACACACAGTTGAGGAGTAACCGTGTAACACACATGAGGAGTAACCTCCTGGACGTATTCACACTTTCAATGAATATCATTCTTCCTGCAGTTGACAAATGGACCCTTAGATCTGATTGAATGGTTTACATATTAATACAAACCATGGAAGAGGCAGAATCTCACAAACGCTGCCCTGCTTTGTAGCTGAGATTTGGAGTGAACATAATAAGAAAGATGAAAGCCAGTTTCCAAGATGACAGCACAGCCCCTGCACAGATGCTTCTTGTTTCTGCTGAGCTGGAGGGTGAGGGGTGAATCAGTGCCCCTGGCACTGCCAGGGGAGAAGGCACTGGTGGTGGACCGCTCACGGGACTGGGAACCAGTCAGGAAGCATTAGGAGGAGATTGGAATGAGGGTGGCCCTTCCTCCTCCTCAAGGCTGTGGTCCCCCTGCAGCTCTCCCCATTGGAGATACTTCCCAGTTACTGGCATGGATGAAAACTATCGTCTGCTATATACCAGTGAACAAAGGCTGGTGCAGCCCTCAAGCCCTCAGCCACTGCAGCCACAGCCAGCGGTGAACCCTGAAGGGATCCAGGATGGAGAAAAGCAGGATCCTGGCCTTAGACAGCTGAGGTGCACATCAAAGGAATGATTTTAGCGAGCCCAGACTCTTGCATCTTCCCATACATAGAAAAGCGCAAAGAAAACCAGAAAAGTGCTAAAGTCATTAATTTGAGATGTCTGGTTTTCTTTAATTAACAGTAATATTTTGATGTTCCAACTACCTGGTTTTTGTTGCAAAAACTCCCATACATCCTGGCTCTTCCATTACCTCTTTGGAGCAATCCCTCAGGGCTAGCTGAGAGGCTGTGTCCCAGGCTTAAGTCCTTGGTTTTGTCCACCAAATAAAATAATTCTCAACTTTTAGGTTGTGCGTATTTTTTCAGTCGACACTGGGAACTCACTGACAAAGCAGAAATATGACTCACAGAACCCCAGACCCAGCATCACCAAACAGAGCACAGAAGGGAGGGCTTGGAGCTGAGAGGAGATATAGTTCAATAACTAGTGCAGGGAGTCCATGACAGCAGGGAGAAGAAAAAGCAATGTGAAAACCAGTAGGAGGTAAATGGACTTGTTCTTTGCAGACCACATAGGTAAAAAAGCTCTGTGAAGAAACCTCTCCCTGGGGCTTCCCTGGTGTTGCAATGCCTAAGAAGCCACCTGCCAGTGCAGGAGACATGGGTTCGAGCCCTCGTCTGGGAAGATCCCACATGCTGTGGAGCAACTAAGCCCGTGCGCCACAACTACTGAGCCTGTGCTCTGGAGCCCGTGAGCCACAACTGCTGAGCCCGCATGCCACAACTACTGAAGGCTGCGAGCCACAACTACTGAAGCCTGCATGCCACAACTACTGAGCCCGCGAACCACAACTAGTGAGCCCGGGTGCCACAACTACTGAAGCCTGTGCGCCTAGAGCTCAGGCTCTGCAAAAAGAGAAGCCACCACAGTGAGAAGCCTGTGCATTGCAACGAAGAGTAGCCACTGCTGGCCGCGACTAGAGAAAGCCCGCGCCCAGCAACGAAGACCCAACACAGCCAAAACTAAATAAATAGATTTATTTAAAAACAAAGAAAAAGAAGAAACCTCTCCCCGAGGCAGAGGTCCTGGACCACTAGTCCTGACCTACCTCATGTATCCTGTCCCATCTCTGCATCACTGAAATTCAAGCACCAACCTGGACTTTCACAGGTGAAACCACTGACCTAGACTGCTTCACATGCCCCTCAGCTCAACTGAAATTCAGATTTCTTCCTGACCTCCCTTTTCTTAGAGGCTTTACTTTAGAAAACTTATAATTGAAAATCCTTCCTCTGCCCTTTTGAGATGTAAAGCTTTTCAGAAGCCTCTTACCAGTTTTACAATCCACGAATGTCTTTCTCAAGGACCTGGGAACCATCCCTTTGAAATGCAAACATTAGGGCAGAGGGGGCCCCTCTCCAGTCTCTGTGGAAGGATGGGAGCCTAGCTTCATGGTTACCAGCCTCCAAATTGTAAAATTACCTCTGTCAGGAAGATAGGAGGAGGTTTACTTTTCCTTGGGGAACCACTTAGCCAACACAGCTGGCCTACCATCCTCCCCAGCTCTGGAAAACTCCTCTGCTGTTTGCTTCAGTGGATCTGAGTGTCCAAACTTGGTCTGTCCTTCCTGCATTGCTACCAATCATATGGAAATAAAGTCAATCTTTGTCTACTCATCTCGTCCAGGGCAATGTTTCTTTAACGCCACGTTGAGAGTTTCTTAGAACGAGCAATGGTCCTTACAGTGAAATATTTTGCAGAATGTCATTTTAATCTGACTCCCAAAGTGTTCACTGAAACAAAAACGGAAGGCTTAAAATGAATTTACACTTATTATTTATAAATTTGGAAAGGTTTCTCTAGTGTCAAAATATGCAAACTTTACAGGGAAAAGTCTTGCCACTTTATCCAGAGGCTTCATAAAACCTTTGCATAGTTGTCAAACCTTTACTTTTAACTTGAGTTACCTGCTGTGCATTCATTATAGAAATAGCCAGAATCTGGCACATAAGGTAAAAGAAGAAAGGACCACTTCTGTTCAAATGAAATCCTTTGCTATAGCCATAGAGATCTGGGTCTCAGGATGTGGATTAGGAACTCAATCCGTGTATTTACATCATGTGATGTATGTGATTACATAATGTAATGTCCCAAACTTCATTTATTCTGTTAACTAACATTAAATCTAGTTTTAAAGTTACTTACAATCTTCATCATTGTCTTAAGAAATGTATAAAGCCATGATGAAAATTTTCTAAAATAAAGAAGCAGCAGTGACATTCTCGCAGCTCCAGTGATGAGCAAAAGTGAAGGATGGATTTTGAAAGGACAGGCTCTCGTATGAGAGCAAATGGCTTTGCATTCACACAGAACCGAATAATAGAGATTCTTCCATAAAATTTATCATGCTCTTCTTTTCCAATGCCCAAGTGGTTTTTCTATTTGAACAAAACAAATTCTGAAGTCATAACAGAATAATAACCTGCAGTGCTACTCAAAACAAAACCTTACATGTAAGCATTTTAAGAAAAATTTATCCCAGAATATATTCAAAGTTAAATATATGACAATCAGAGGGGATTCCAATCCCTGAATACAAAGCCAAGGAAGCAAGTCATCTTAAAGCACGTGATCCAGAGAATGGGTTCTGATACCATTTGAAAAACCTAAATGTATTATAAGCTATGGGAAAAAAATACCAAGGAAAGCAACTCAGGACAGTTTTAAGTCATCTGTCTTTTAAAAAATTTCCCCAGCTTTGTTGAGACACAATTGATAAACAACATGGCATCACTCTACTCCGTTGCTGAGTTCCGCTTTTTAAGATATTCCACCTACAAGTGATATCATACAGTATTTATCTCTGCCTGATTAGCCTAACACCCTCAAGGCTGGGGTAATGAAAATATTTTATAACTTGATTACGTTGGTGGTTTCAAACTGTGTACATTTTTCAAAATTCATAGAACTGAACACCTAAAATAGGTGAATTCTACTGTAAAGAAATGGTACCTCAATCTATCTGAATTGTAAAAATGTATACTGGTCATTATCAGGATATAACCTCATTCCAGAAATGCGTGTGTGTCCATTTGTGAAGAATACAATGTTTGCCCTGAGAAAAATGTTTAAGCTGTGTGTTTTCTGAGTTACCCAGATTAATAGTTCAGAGAATCTGCCTTGAAAAGGAAGACACAGAGAAAATAGAAAAGACAGTGATTGGAAAAAAGAGATCAAAGTTTTGATTAGTTTTTCCCAGGGAGAATATTTGAGTATGTTTGAATTCTGAAGCAACCATCCTTTTATTATCTTACTGACTGAACTTGAGATAAACACTTAACCTTCTTGGGGCCTTGGTTTCCTCACCTTCAAATACTGACAACCTCTCTCTCTTTCTTCCTCAGAAAGCTGTTATTACAATGATCTAATTAATTGAAAAGGCACCCCCAAAAGGTACAGGAGTCATGCAAAGGTAGGTTGGTAGCTGTTGTTTTTTACTGTAATTTTTTAAAAGACTTGTTTATTATTTATTTATTTTTGCCTGCGTCGGGTCTTAGTTGCAGCACATGGGGTCTTGGTTGAGGCATGCGAGATCTTTTGTTGTGGCACGTAGGCTTCTCTCTAGTTGTGGCATGCGGGTTTTCTCTTCTCTAGTTGTGGTGCGTGGGCTTAGTTGCCCCGTGGCATGTGGGATCTTAGTTCCCTGACCAGGGTTCAACCAGCATCCCCTGCATTGTAAGGTGGATTCTTTACCACTGGACCACCAGGGAAGTCCCTATTGTTGTAATTTTATTATCATGATTAGTTAATTATTGTCATTTTACATCATAAAGAAAATTCTGGGCTGAAATGTAGAGAGTTTCAATAATAAAGTTAAAAAAATGCAGCAACTTGATGAAAAAAAGTCTATAAACTATTTTCTTTTCCACCCTAATCTAACTATCATACTCTTCAAAGAACTGTTATTCTGAAAAACAAACCTAAGGCAATATCTATCAGCAGAGCTCCCATCACATGTGATGCAAATGGTCATGTTTTTGGAAGAGATTCTGTCTGAATAAAGGCACTAATACCACGGTGGAAAGTGCATGGCATCTGACAAGTTAGAAAAAGAAGGATGCCAGGAGCTTTAAAAGACAGTTAGGGAGGCTGCATTTCATTGAGAAAGAAAGGCTCCCTTGTTTGTACAAAACAGGGAGAAAATAGATGAACACCAGCCTCAGGCAAGCAGACTGGACAACACACAGCAGCCTTAGCTGCGTGACCCCCCCATGTCCACACACGGCCCTGACAAGTGACACACCCTGGAATAGCAGGACACAGCCACCATGTCTCTCACACACAAAGCCGTCTGTACTGGGGAGAGGCCAGCGAGTCATGGCAAAGACCCATCAGAGGCTCAGAAACCCCACATGGATATGACAACCAAATGGTATGAGCTGAGGTAAGCGTGAGTGATGTGAAGCACCCCATGTTGTCAAATGTCTTCTGCAGACATCCGCGGAAGGCTTGCTATGAGCCAGGAGCAGTACAGGACTGAGGTGAGTGAACATCAGAACAATACAGAAGGAGACCATCACACAATATTCTTAGTATGTAGGAGGGACACCAAGACCACCCTAGGGAGCTCAGCTGACTCACAAAGTAGAAATACGATTTGGGATATTTTTATAATTGTCAGTTATGACCATTCATATGTGTAGCACTTTCACTGAACCACGACTTATATTGAACAAAATCCCACAAAGCGTAACAACCTTTTGAAGAAATATTTCATTTCTTTTTTTTTTGAAGTATAGTTGATTTATGATGTCATGTTAGCTTCAAGTATACAGCACAGTGATTCAGTTATATGTGTGTGTGTGTGTGTATATATATATATATACACACACACGCAAGAAACACCTGTTCAAGGTTTCTTAAGCAGACTTGGCCTTTGTAAGTTACTCTCCATTGTAAATTTCCATCTCAGAGTCTAAGGAGAGTTTGAAGCTCTCTTTGCTTGCAGATGGCTAACCTAACATCACTTAGAAATAATGCAGTCCCCCACTCACATACAATTACGTTTCCATACTCACTTGCTGCTCTCTTTTATATGAAAAATCCTACAAACTTTTCAAGAATTCTGCCTCAAAAGTTCATCTTAGGGCTTCCCTGGTGGCGCAGTGGTTGAGAGTCCACCTGCCGATGCAGGGGATGTGGGTTCGTGCCCTGGGAAGATCCCACGTGCCGCGGAGAGGCTGGGCCCGTGAGCCATGGCCGCTGAGCCTGCGCGTCCGGAGCCTGTGCTCCGCAACAGGAGAGGCCACAACAGTGAGAGGCCCGCGTAACGCAAAAAAAAAAAAAAAAAAGATTTGTCAGTTTTGTTGATCTTTTCAAAATACCGACTTTGTTTTTGTTGATTTTCTGTTTTTCTCTATTTCATTAATCTTCACTCTAATTGTTATTATTTCCTTCCTTTTGCTTACTTGGGCTTAGTTTGCTCTCCTTCTCTACATGTCTTAAGTTGGAAACGTAGGTTATTAACGTGAGATTTTTTCAATATAAAAATTTTCAACTATAACTTTCTAAGGACGACCTTAGTACCTTGTTTGGAAATGTTGTGCCTCGTTTTCATTCATCTCAAAGTATTTTCTAATTTCCTTGGTATGTCTTCTTTGGCTCATTGATTACTTAGGACTGTGTTTTATCATTTCTACATATACACGAATTTCCCGAATTTCCTTCTGTTACCGATTTCTATGAGTTAGTAGAGGGTCAGCCCAGGACTGCAGCAGAGTTGACCCTTGAACAGTGTGAGTCCACTTATATGTGGACTACAGTAATACTACAGTGCTACCCGGTCCGTGGTTGGTTGAATCCACAGATGCAGAGGGACTGTGGATACAGAGGGGCAGCTGTAAGTTATACTCGGATTAACCCTCCACATTGTTCAAGGGTCAACTGTCATTTTATCTCTGGTTCTAGACTGTGCCCTCTGGCAAGCAGACTTGGAGAAATACTGCAGAGGACTCACATCATAAATCCAGTCTTACCATCCATAGGCATGAGTACCCTTTGCTCACCATTCTCCTAAACAACCCTTGCGTAATCTAAAACCTGGAAAATTGATTTTTCTTAAGAGGCGTCTGAGAAAGACGGCCCTCAAAACCTGAGGGACACAATCTTATACTGTTAAGCAGCACAGCAGAAAAATCTCAAGGGTTCAGTCCTCGAATACACACTTGCCTTTCCCCAGACAAGACTTTTTTTTTTTTTGGTACAACTCCCATATCACTCTTGTTTTTCTCTGCACACATTGAAGAGTGGAGGTGTCCATGAGCACTGACTCACAGACTTACATCATTGTTTCAACGTGTGCATCACTGGGCATCCCCAGGGACCCAGCGTGTTGAGTACAGTGTATCGAAAAGGCACTGTGGCACCTCTGTTTGAAACTGTTTATTCGCATCTCATTTTGAAGAGACTGATGTAATAAACATTTGAACTTTTAAAGAAGTTCTTTGTGAACCTTCCTTTGCACTGAAATAGGAAAATAATGCTTGGGAGTTCCCACTGATGCACAGGCTGGCTTCCGGGACTAGCAGGTGATATGCGGTTACAGGTACTCTGTATTTCATTGCTAAGTGTATATAAAATACAGAGCGATATTATGCTACCTCCTGTTGTATACTAAGAAATCAGCTGCGTCTTTGTGGTCCCATCTAGGCAAATTTCATTTATTGGTTCTCAGCCCCAGCTCATTCAGAGAGCAACAAACTAGTGTTTGGTTTGGTTTTGCTGGGAGTGGTGGCTTCTCACTATGGAGTTGTGTTGTTTCCAGAGGATTTTTCGAGCAGGATTTCAAGACAGTGCTCCCATTTGTTGTGGATTTTCCTATACCTAAATGGTGCTTGGTCTGAGCTGGGTGACTCTTACAAAATGGTTTTCTACTAGTGATCCACTGTAATAGTTCTTAATTTATGTTATAATCATTTTCATAATAATGAAGCAATTTAGTTAGCCAACTGTAAAATACCCAGGTAATTAAATAACACTTTATTGCTTCCAATCTCTTACTGTCAGGACAAAGGAGGCAGTAATCTTAAAATGCAAGCAGTTCTAGAAATATTTGTTAGCCTAATATGCCACTGTTTCTGCCTGTCTACATTCCTAGTTGCTTTGCCCTTAAAAAATGTGAAAAAGCCCACAATCACTGGATTTTATTTAAACCAGGTGTTCTTAGAGCGCTAGCATGCACAGTTAGCACAGTTTCCCGTGCCAAAGGAACAGCATTTTGACAAGATTGCTCACATCTGCAGGTCAGGCAGAAAATACAAGTGGAAGGTTATGGCCCGAATTGGCACCCTGTGCATGAATGTCTGGCCTGTAGACCTGCCCGACTGAGGCCCTGGTGCTGTGATACTGCCGCCGGTGCTTAGCAGAAGGAACGCCATTCGCAGAGAGGACGCGGCCGCGGGCTGTGGCCTTCAGAGGCTGACACGGGAACTGTCAAATGTACACAATCAACAGAGTATACCTATTACAGTCTTAGACAATTTCTAAGAGCAAAACACTGGGTCATGACTCTGGTCTAAACGGATCAGTTAAAACTGATGATGTTGGAATAACAGGATGTGGCGTCTGTAATGAAGTCCATTGCATTAGATTCCAGAAAAGTAGTGAACTGAAGGTAGCTGCCGTGGGACAGGTTCCTCTCCATCTCATTTAGGCTCTTCACTGGAGCCAGCAAACCAGGCTTGCACCAGCTAGGGAGAAATCCCAGCCCAGCAGCATCTTTAGTGCTCACTTCCTTAGTTTTACTTAGACTTACCTGTTATTAGAAATACTCTTTTCCAGCCGTACTGATGGACGTGTAGGCAGACAGGCAGTTTTGCACAGGTATAATCTACCCTGGTCCTTTCAGCGCCGGCTAAGAATTTACAAAACAGTGCTGTGTACGAGCAGAGAGAAAACATATTTCTTTCAGTGGTTACACCATTTTCAGGCTAATAAGGCTTCTGGCATGGATATTAAGGTTTTCCCAAAGTGTAAAAGTGAACCAGAGAATTCTGCACTCGCTATTAGACCCCGCCTCCGGCGACAGGCTTCTCTATAGGCAGCTGAAGCTTTGTTTCGAAGCCCCCTCTGGCGACATGCTTCTCTATAGGCAGTTGAAGCTTTGTTTCGAACCCCCCTCCGGCGACAGGCTTCTCTATAGGCAGCTGAAGCTTTGTTTCGTTTCTTGATGGGTTAGCTGATTGCAGGTTATAAGAACAATTCTTTGATGTTCCACTGTTCTCAAGGGGATGTATACCCTGCAAGTGGCTCACTGAGTTGAGACCAGCACAGAATGGGCTTTTGAAGATCTTGTGGGGGACACACTTCTCCTTCTCGAGAACCGTAGTGCTTGAGCACTGAGTGCCTGGTGGCCTTGTTTCCTGAGCTGCCCTTGGGTGGACTCTTGGTGGCCCTGCTTTTACTGCCATGGTCTTTGGGGGTTTCAGTTCCAGTTCCCTCCTCCAGACCTGGAGGATCAAAGCCACGCACTCTCGGTTCCATCTGTCCATATCTCTGGTTCCAAGCTGCTTTATGTGCAGACGGTGGGCCAGGTGCTTGCTGAGCCGGTAGCTTCTCCAGGCCCGCTGAACGAGCACTGCCCCCTTGTTCTTTCTGCGAAACAGCTCTTTCCTGCTTCTTTCTCTCTGGATTACCTGCAGCCGCAGTTCTACGGGGAGAAGGTCAGTATCCACACTGTGCCCAGAGAGGGGACCAGGTGCTGGATCAGTCTCCTTAGACAGCTGAGTGTCCTCAGACAGGGCGGACGGACCCAGCTTCCAGACTCCTGACCTCAGCACCTCTGTGCTCGGTGGCAAATCTGAGTAGGTCCCTCCTGCGAGCTCGTCCTGTGTCACTGTGTTCCTTGGCGTCTGGTGGTGGAAAGGCCCAGCATGGACGGCCTCCCCCTTGGCCCTGCCAGGCCGGCTGCGCCAGCCGGGGAGCGCCTCCCTCCTCTAAGCTCCTGGCTTCGCCTTTTCTGGGAGGCACGTTTGGCCTCGGGTGCTGCATCCTGCCGCCGGCTGGGCTTCCAGTGGCTGTCCCGCTGTGGAAGGCTGGCAGCTGCCCAGCTGGGGTACTCTCCTTCCTCAGCAAACCCAGGCCCCCCGACACAGGAGGGCAGCTTCAAAGAGCCCTTCCGCTTGTCGCACTGCCGCTCACCAACAGGACGAGACATTTTCTATTCATGGAAAATCTGTCCTGTATGGAGACCTCAAGCTGAAAATGAGTTGGAATTCTCTAAAAGCAGGTATTCATCAGAAGAAAACAGCTTCCATCCAAAACTTTCAGATCAAGGGGACATCAGCACGAAGTAGCCAAGTTCAGCCAGGATCCACTGAACGAGATGCAGATAATTTGAACCACACATTCTCATGCTTTCATTTTAATGCTTTTGTTTTTCTTTTCTCTTGATTTGCTGTAAGGTTCTGAATCGTTAGGAGATGCTTTTTGTCTATTAACTATGGTTCTTGTAAGATCCTTATCATTAATGTATCATTTTGCACCCTTTGCTTCTCCTTGGTACGAACCCAATTTGGAAATAAAATTTATTAATAATTTAGTGAAAATATATAATCAAACAAACCATGTGGTTTGTATTCACTTTTCTTTCTGTGTCACCAGCTTCCTCTGCTACTACCTTCTTTTAATAAGTCAGTTGGGTTCTTTGGTAATTGGGTTCAAACACTAAGCACTTCTGAGATTGCCAGCAAGACAACAGGATGGCCAGCCCGAATCTAAAATCCCCTATCACGCGGTACATAGAAAAAGAGTTTTCCGTCTCCACAGAATCAGCATTCAAGTGCCTGCCACAGGCAATGCCTTTGTGATTGAACTTTGGAAAAATGAAAGCCTGTAAAGGAGCGAGGGGACAGTTGCTGTCTATTTGGAAGCTGGCGCATTTTCCCAGATCTTAGGTAAAGGGCATTACTCAGGTTCTACCCTGAGCTCTTTGCTTCACTTCTATCTGATGACCTCTATTCTCAAAATCCATCACCTGGCAAGAACCACACTTGATGGGTGGCTTTGAAACTTTGCCGTCCTATAACATGGTAACTTGGCCTCAGATATGTTTGGGCTGAAACATATCATCAGATTGTCCCTAATGAATGGTTTGGACTTGGAGCACAGAAGCCTATTGGCTATGACCTGTAATTTATATAAGAATCTCTTTTCTCTGTACACTGCTTCCTGTCTTCAGGATCACCCTCTCTCGAGAGGAATTCTGTGAAAATGAACACATGGTTTAGATATGGGCTGGCCTATCAAGGTGGAACACATCCTGCCTTATGGGGAGAATACTGTGCTTACACATCTGCAGATCTCTTGCATTTTTATTTTTTGCGGTACGCGGGCCTCTCACTGTTGTGGCCTCTCCCATTGCGGAGCACAGGCTCCGGATGCGCAGCCCCAGTGGCCACGGCTCACGGGCCCAGCCACTCCGCGGCATGTGGGATCCTCCCGGACCAGGACACGAACCTGCGTTCCCTGCATCGGCAGGCGGACTCTCAACCACTGCGCCACCAGGGAAGCCCCATGAATCTTTTTTTAAAGTAATTGTCCCAGAAAATGTTCCCACCAGCATGAGTATGACAAGTTCTTGGCCCAAATCCTTATTACAGTTTAATAGTACCAACTTCCTTAATTTTAGCAATCTGATCGATAATGAAATGGAATATGTCTTCATATATTTATTGGCCATTTGTTTTCCCCTTAACAGTAAAATGTCCATTCATGTCTTTTGCCCGATTTTTATCTTTTTCTTTTTGTTTTATAAAACGTTTTAATATATTCTGATAATAATACTTTATGTGTGTTCGAAATATCGTCTCAGTTTGTGTGGGGTTTTTTTCCTTTTCATAATGCTTTTTCATGAATAGAAATCGTTAATGTTAAAATAATTACATTTATCATTCCTTTAATTCATGGTGAGCATTTCTGGGTTTTGTTTCAAACAAACAAACAAACTTTACCCTAATCAAGGTCAAAAAGATATTGCACTTTTTCTTTTCAAAAATTTTAAACAGTGCCACATTAAATCCTTAGTCGATTTATATGTGATGGGTGGAGACAGGGACCAGACAGGAATCAGAACTCCACTGCACACTGGGCACCCACAGGGGAGCCTCAATACCGTCTCTTTCAGAGATGAAGTGTGAATCAGACTTGTCTTAAAGCCACAAACAAACCTAAGGGGGGAATCCCTGACAAGAGCTGATGAGCTCCTGCCTGATCCTCCCAGGCGGGAGCTGTGTGACCACGCAGCTCTGCTTTGATCAAAGATGGCATGATTCAAGCCTGAAGGAACGTCACCACCCCCAAATCTTCTCCCCTCTGAGCTGCACCTGCAATTTGAAATCCTACAAAACAAACCTATCAAAGCATCACCAAATAAAGCTGTGTGTGACACTGCCACCTTGTGGAAATATGGAGCAATTCAAGGTGAGCTGTTAGGGGCCGGCACTGTTTCCCAATGCGACACAGCAGGTCACAGCATGAGATGTCACCTTTCTGGGACAGACAGTGCAGAAATAGCACACCTCAGAGCAGGAGAGGAAGGAGGATGAATGTATCCCAGCCTCCTGGCTTCCTCCCGTCTTCTGTTTGCAATTGGTCAACATCCACCTAGCGGGGAGTTAACTCCTCCGGCATATACCCTCATTGTCTTATCCGGCCCCTTCTGAGCCACTCAAGATACAGAAGTGACAAGAGGAGGCATAAATGCTGGGCGCGCAGTTGGCTGGGGACAGTAAAGGGGAAGGTGACTGGTCAGCTCCCTGCAGCAGAAGCGTGTGGGTCCAAAGGGAATCTGCTGGCAGCTGAATGTAGAAAGTAGCTGTGTGTCCAGGAAGCAGACCAGAGAGTCTAAGAGGTCACGTTAAACGCATCAGGTACATTTATTTATGATGTGGTGTTGGGGGGTGGGTGGAAAGGCAAATTTCAAAAAGAAATTTATAAAATGATCATCGCAGTCTCGGTAAGCATCTTTCTTTCCATGCTTTTTCCAGCACATGGAAACTGTTCACAGTGATGTGCATGGGGAGTGAGGGATTTCACACTGTAACATTTTTAATTAAAAAAAAGGAATGCCCCCTTTCCTAATTTTTTAAAAGTTGAATGTCTATGAAGTAAAAAGTGACTGTGATCTAGTTTTCAGGTGCTGGGTACTGAGTCCTATCAAATACAGGCTATGCCTTGATTTTTGCCAAAGAGACACTTACCCGTGACCTCCTAGAATGGTCAGCTCCACAGCCAGAAATCAAAACGTGTGACTCACTGCTCTCCAGCCTGCGGTAGGACAGCAGTCACTGCCCCCAATTATGCAATGTCGCTCCTCAAGAAATCCCACCTCCTTAAAATCAAAGATTCCACAAGCTCCCCTAAACTAGCACAATACTCACTGGGGTCCCTCATCTGCAGAAGGGGCCAGGTCTGGATGTTGGGCAGAACATCTCTAAATTAAAGCACACACAACTCGTCAAGAAAGGGCTAGTAATAATTTTACAGAAAGTCAAAATGACCAAGGGCAGGTCTTTGGTTTTCTCAGAAATACTGTTGGAAAACAGTACCTGGATCATAAAGAGATCTTGGGAGAGAATAAGGATGGACTCTCTGGGGGCAAACTATGGACCCCTGGGTCCCTGAAAGAGCAGAGGAAACCAGAGCCCTCATCATGGATTACATCGGTGGCCTTTGGCCAAGGTAACGTGGACTCAGTGTGTGTGTGTGTTGGGAGGGCTGGGACTACAAGAATGCCCTCTTTCAAGGTGACCACTTTATTTAAGCTAGGATTCAGGGCGCTTCCTCCGGTCTATGTGTCTCAGGGGCCAGACCCCCTGGGCAGCCCCTTAGGCCTGGTCAGTGGGTGCTGGTGATAAGCCAGGGCACCCCGGGTCCTCTCCATGCTGTCGTGCTCCCCTCCCCTCCAACAGTTCACATGTGAGGAAACTCAGCTTCCAAAGGTGATGTTTCTAACCCAAGGTTATCCAATTACCAAGTGGAGGGCGGGTGTTCAGACCCAATTCTGATTGCAGTGGGCAGTGGTGCCCCTACTGGCCAATGACTGAGTCAGACCCAGGCAAGTGGGGTGGGTGCTCGGAGACTGGGGCAGACGTGCGATGGACCCAGAGAAAAGGAGGTGAGATTCAGCTAGGAAGAGTGGGGGAGGGGTACTGCTGATGGAGGACGGGGTGGCCCAGGGCTGGTAGGAGACACCACGCAGGCACAGAAGACAGTGGGTTAGTTCAGACACAGCGTAATTTTTGTGCAGAGCAAGATAAGGCTGGGAAAGCTCTGGGTCAGAGCTTGTCAGATGTTGAATGTCAGCTTGAGTTTTATATTTTGAAGCAGGTTTCAATGCACGTGTTAGTCACGGTTTCTATTTTCTTACAGTACGTTGTGCGGAAACCCCCCAAGAGCATGGCTGTGTCGTCGGTGTGCCTCTCAGCTGCCCTAACTTGGATCTCCCTTAACTTCCTCTGATTCCCTCTCAAGGCCCAGGATCCCCGATGGCTGATCTAATGCCCTCAACATCACAGAGGCTTAATTCAGTGTCCTCAGCTTGCAGAGTCTGCACGGTGTTCTAAGACAGCCGCCCGAGCGCCAGCTCCGAGCCTGCCCAGATTCTGGAGAAGTGGGAGGGGTCCCTGCGTTGTCCTCACTGTACCAAGAAGAAATCCGAACCCACCCTGTGTCATTGTCATGCATAACAGGGAAGAGAGGAAAGAAAACTGTTCTGATTGAGAGACGATTAGATAGGATGTTTTGGAGACAGTGCTGTGAGTGCATTTTCGGAGAGAGTTTTGTTTTGATGTTTTCAAAGCCTTCCTTGAAGCCGGTCAAGACACAGAGCTATTTTCATCCTGAATGTATGTAAAGCAACAATGGGCCCTCATGCTCCGTGAATAGACAATTACTAGAAAGTGACCCAACGTTGTCCTTCTGTCTGCAAGCGAGCGTCCTCTGCCCTGGGAAGGGCACATGCTCTCAGGGAGGAGAGGCACGTGGTTTGGGGACGTGGTTAGGATAACGAACAGGTAAGTCAGAGGAACACCCATGGCGCTGGTGTCTGGTCTCTGCAAAGCCTGGGTCTTCTACAAACCTGGGGATATGTGTCCTCAACAGATGGCCCTGGAAGGAGACACATAAGACTTGCTCTGCCAACATCAGGAACTGGACCCAGAGACAAAAGCAGAAGGTTGCGGCCAGGTCGCAGCTCCTAGGCAGGACCAGGAAGAGAGGACCGGGGTAGCTAGCTCCGCCCAGCTGTCCAGCTGAGCCTGCAAGGTTTGGGCATCCTCTTAGAAAGGATGCCCAAATAATTTATGGGAGGCACTTCTGAAAGCAAAAGGGGATGCTATGAATAATTACCCCAGAACCAAACCTGTCCAGGGCCAATCTGGACACGAGTCACCCTACTGCTAGACTGTGTCCCATCTCCTCTGCCTAGCAAGCACAGGCCACCACAATCCGACTGCACACTCCTGTCCTCAGTCTGGTCACCTTGTGGCCTCAGGCCAGTCACCTGCTGGTCCTGCTAACTAACCACAGCCTGTTCTCCTATCCTGCCAAACACACGCACATGCGTGTGTCCAGGTACACGTGCACACAGGCGCATGCACGCTCCCGCACACACGTGCACGCCCTCACTCGGCTGTGTGCAAGGCACACCCTTCTGACCCCTCTGAGCCAACGCAAATCTCCCGCGTTCTTCGCAGTAGATCAAGTCCCTCCGGCCACCCGTCTTCAGGGGCCTTCGACAGCAGAGTGCTGAGATTTCAACAAATGGCACAGAACTACGGATGCTTTGATCCTCAGCTTCCAAACCAAGAAACAGGGTGGGAGGAAAGACAGGCAGTGTGGGAGAAAAGCATGAGCTGGTCCACAGGCTGTCAAAACCGTTTTCATCCCGAGTGCCATTCCGACCCTCAAAGACGCTCCTTTCCTCCCAGCGACCAGTGGCTGGGTGAGAAGGTAGCCCACCAACTCCTGCCCCTCCTCCACCCGGCAGGTTTCCCGTCCCACACGCATCGCAGGAGCCCCCTTTGCCCGTCCCCACCTGCCCTTGCTTTCCACTGACTGAGCTTCACGTCGGGAGCCCTGTGGCCACCGACCATCCTGCCCTCGGACCCTCTCTCGTCCTCTGTAAAACGGGCAGGATCCACCTGTTAGACCTGCCCCTCGAGGTTGTCAGGAGAACAAAACAAAAATACAGGTGAGGAGAAAGCAGTGTACCTGCAGCGTAGAGTCTTCCGTGCTGAGATGCTGACTGTCAGCCCGCCCGTCCTCTCTGCCTGGTCCTGGCTGCACCAGCCAGAGGCGCCCAGGACACCAAAGGGCAGGGAGAGGTGTTCCTGGTCGCCTTGGGCTGGAGGACTTTGACGGCAGCCAGGCCAGACTTGGCGATTAGAGAGCGAGGCAGGGCTTTTAAGCCAGAGCAAACATGTGGCGTTGGAAATAAACAAGGCGCGTCCTGAGAACTCCAAAATCTAACTTGCTTGGATTTCTCACTGTTGGCCTATAGGTGGCTTCCCTTTCCAGGACCTCTTCTCCCCAGTAACCAGAAATCCATTTTAAGTTCCTACAACTCTGCCTGCAGCTCTTGAAGGAAAAGCCTGGAACGGATGGCTGCGTCCCACAAACACCCAACGGGCTGTCGGCAGAGTCTGCCCGTGCGCAGTGCTAAGCACCCTTGGAACGCGATGAAGAGGGCTGAGTAATATCTATCCCCCCTCAATTGCTTTCCATTTGCAAATTAGATCCAAAAGACTCGTAAGGGGCTGATCACTTCTGAGGGATGTAGAGTCCCTGTCACTAAACCATGTAGAGCCCCTGTCACTAAACATCTTCCAAAATACCAAACATCATTAAGTTTTGTTCCGAAAGCAGCTCAGTTGTCCACGTGGGATCCTTTATGACTCATCGTAAAGCTAGAAAGCTAAAAGTTTGGATTTTTGTTTCCCTAATCATCTTGTCTCTATGGCAGTAGGTCAACATAATGGCATAATCTGTTTTGGGGTTTTTTTTTTAGGCCTGGGTACTGAAGAGGCTGATCTCTCTGCATTTTTAACGACGCCTGGATTCGTTCGAGGACAGGCCGTCTAATCTTCAATGAATGGCCTGGTGGAAAGAGCTCCCACAGAAGGACTGGGAGGCGAGCAAGGTCAATTTTCCACTGTCCTGAAGGTGGGATCTTACTCCTGTTGTGTCTTAGATGTAAGAGATGTTTTTCTTTCCCTTGCTCATGCCGGGGGCCTGTCCTCACATCCGTTCTGCAGCACCCCTCCAAGATGCTGTCCGGTCCTGCGTCTGTACCACCGCCCAATCCCCGACTTCCCACCACCAAAAGCCCCAGTAGAGTCACCTGCTTCCTGTCTCTTCAGTCCTGCTTTCTGAATGTTAACGATGGGTGGGGTCACCGTGCCCACCTTATTCCTCCCAGATAACCTTTCGCACAGACTTAGATTCACGCTCTGCATTTACTGGCCCAAGTCCAGAGAGTGACTCAAGCATTAGAATCCCAGGCATTTATACAAGCTGGGAGCAGAAGGGATGGAGGTGATTATCGGCATGGCATTGAGAGGAAGAAAGAAGAGCTTTTAATGAGGACATTGAGAGAAGAGAAACATGAAGGTAGGAAAAGAAAACTAAGGTACTGAGGTGAAGCCAGAAATGCAATGAGAAGACAGAGCATGCGCTCAGGGCCGGCTGCTAAATCCTCAGAGGATCTTCACAAAGGGGCTTAACAGCAAGACCGGGGGGAAGAACAATCCATGGGGGCTCCCAGGCAGCGCTGTGACACCTCCCAAGGAACGGCAGTGAATGGAAGCCTACAGCTGCTGGCACGTTCTCCATGCAAATTCCACTGCTCCGCCATCACAGGGCGGACAGGCCGGAGGCATGTGAGCTGTGGTGATGCGGGATGAGAGGGGAGCACAGGTGCCGTCGAATGGGAACAGGGACAGGCACTCAGAGGACCCCAGGAGCACATCAAAGGCAATTTAAGGTACATTCGCCTACCAACAACCAGCCCTGGACGTGTGGGTCTAAGAGACCGGAAGAAGAGAAGCGGAGTTTAAATACATTACTCAGACAATCAGAATCCCATCATCACATCACAGAAGGTCAGAAACCATCTGAATTATGTGGTCCAAACTCCTTCTTTATTTAATAGATAGATGATAGATAGATAGATAGATAGATAGATAGATAGATAGATAGATATAGGTAGGTAGATAGATAGATGATAAACAATGATACTTGGAAGGTAAGATGAGATTTTCCCAATGCCATCCACTAGAAAGATGCAGAGAGGAAGCAACCTAAGTGTCCATCAACAAATGAATGGATAAAGAAGATATGGTACATATACACAATGGAATATTACTCAGCCTTAAAAAAGAATGAAATAATGCCATTTACAGCAACACAGATGGACATAGAGATTATCATATTAAGTGAAGTAAGTCAGAGAAAGACAAATATCATATGATATCACTTAGATGTGGAATCTGAAAAAAAATCCCGATACAAATGAACTTATTTACAAAACAGAAATAGACTCACAGACTTTGAAAACAAGCTTATGTTTACCAAAGGGGAAACATGGGGTGGGGCGGATAAATTAGGAGTTTGGGATTAACATATACACACTACTATATATAAAGTAGATAACCAACAAGGACCTACTATAGAGCACAGGGAACTCTACTCAATATTCTGTAATAACTTATAAGGGAAAGAATCTGAGAAGGAATGGATATATGTATAACTGATTCACTTTGCTGTACACCTGAAACTAACACAACATTGAAAATCAGGTATACTCCAATATAAAATAAAAATTAAATTAAAAAAGAAAGAAAGAAAAAAAAAGATGCAGAGAAGAATATAGATCTCTTGATATCCAGCTCATTACAGCCCCACTTCAGAACTTCCTTCCATCTTCTTACATGCTATGTTTTGGACAATTTAAAGTCAATCAAGACCCTGAAAATTATTACCATTAGGATAAAGCCCTACGTAATACCCTCCCCTAGTCAAATGAGGCCTCACTCCCCAGATTAAAATGTATTTGCTTCCAAATACGAAAGTATAATAACTAAACAAACTAAATAAATACATTTTTTAAAGTGACCTTGCACTCTGTTTCCTTTGTTAATCTGTCTTATCTCAGCCCTGCAATGGTTTTTATGCTGGGTGGTTTTTAGTGAGTAAATGATTATATTCTCTCCAATAAATGAAGAAATGGTGCATGCACAGAGCTTGCTCTACGTGCCAGCCACTGAGGTACGTACCAGGGTTGGGGGCCCCGCCGGCAGCTGCTGGCATTGTGGGTTTTCCCATCAGACTGCAACAACCGGGAAAGATAGGATTTCAGTCACTTTTTAAAAGCAGTAAATCCACAAATACGTGTGTAGCGCCAGCAAATCTACGAGGACAGAAATGGCTGACGGAACTGCTGAGGCCGAAGGGGAGTGTGGATCGAGATGTGTCCCACCTCCGTGCAGGTAAGTGCTAGCCTTGCTCCACCTTAAAGAAAAGTGTCCTTCTGAGAGAGGAGCCCGCTACATACAAAGGGCCCACCAACCAGCAGAGCCACCAGATTGGAGCTGGCATGGCAGGTCCATCTAGACCCCACCCCCTCCCTTCCACCCTCTGGGGACTCTGGTTAGGTGTCTGCCTGCAAGCCCCGGGAAAGTTACCAGAAGTAACCTCAGCACATCACTGAGTGTTCATCGTGACACCAGGTTCAGGCTATCAGTTAGGTGCCCGCAGGACGCGGTCTGCACGCTCAGGAAGGATAATCAAATTGAGGGGAGTTAACTGAAGCATCCACTAGTGAATAACTAGAACACTCCTGTGATGAAAACTCACTGGGCCGAGGTCACACAGTATAGAAACCACGGCATAAGACGTAAGACAGATTATTATTATGCTAACATAAGACAGATTCACTGAGGACTTAAAGTGCAGGGTACCTTGATTTTTGTTTATATTTGAGAGCGAATTAATTTTAGGCTGGAGGGTGAGTTGATCTGAGCAGGTACCAGTTGCCTAGGATTGGGGTTGAAAGAACCCAGGAAGCACGTGAGGCTGGCCAAGAACGACCTTTGTTGTTCCTCGGTCGGGAGAGAGGGGAAGGCGAAGCTAACCAGGATCTGGGGAGCTGCAGCTGCAGCTGGAGAAGGGGACCCCCTCTTGAGGCAGGAGACAGGCCCCAGGCTGAGCAGCTCCAGCTGGTTTCCTGCTGCCCTTTGACAGCACAAGCGAGATGACTGGCCAGAGACAACCCAGGAAACTGCCCCCATATAAGTAACCTAAGCCGCCCCTATGGCGTGCAACTCACTTTGAGTACATCCACGTGCTCTTTCACGCGTGCTTTGCTGCTAACAAACAATTTATCTGCTTCACAATCTCTGTCTCTTTGCTGAATTCTTTCTTCAAAGACCGAGGTCCTTCTCCCAGGCATTCCACTGCCAGAACCACTCCCACCCACCAAGAGGAGCTGTGGTCTTTGGTAGAGAGACAAAGTCACTGCTGAGAGGCAGCCTGGCAGAGGCAGGGAGAGATGGAGAGACAGAGGGAGCCCAACCTTTCCTGATTCTGGTGCCCCACTGTCCACACCTAACTGGGATCCTGGAGGTCAGGGAGCCTTGTTGCTGCAACCTGTAAAGGTCAACTTCCTGGGACCCAAAGCATCGAGGGAGAGGGTCCAGGGCAAGAGAAAATACATTTCCCAGGCATTTATTATAAAACAAGAGCAAGCCTAGACTTCAGCCTGCCGGGAGCAGTTTCCTGGTGGAGAAGACGACACTCACCCTCGGGGAGCCAGCGAGGTAAATGGTGTGCACCTTGACCAGACACACCCAAGGTGTAGCCTGCTAGGAGTTAGGGCTGAGCTCGGGAAGCTTAAGTTCCGAATTGATACGACGGAGTCATAATGCCGACCTGGGAGCACGTCTGTGATGATTAGTTTGGATGAATACAAAGCATTCAGTGACGTATATAGTAGGACATAGGAGATGCTCAGTAAATAGGAGCTGGCACTCTACTGCTCTTTTCCTAAGACAATGCAAGGAAGAGCACTGTCTTGGGAATATCGGATTACCTTCTCTTGCTTTATGACAAGGATTCGTGGCTGATGACAGTTTCGATAGACCGTTGAATCCCTGCCTGTGAACACAGATTCAGAGCACTTACACAGGACTAGTGTAGTTGGGTCCGATTTCTGAGAGCCCCAAGTATCTTGATTTTTCCATCACTTCAGAATGGAGATCCCGTGTGCATGGATTCAGGATGCTAATGGGAAAACTCAGAATCTCCAAAGAGGGACAACCAGAGGAACATCATTTTCCTAGATTATACGCCTCCATTCCCCGTAGAGCAGAGATTCTCAACAGGATGGGGAGGGGGGTGATTTTGACCCCAGGGGACATTTAGCAATGTCTGTAAACATTTTTGTTGTCAAACTCTGGAAGAGGAGGGAGGGCTACCAGCATCTAATGAATGGATGCCAGGGGTGCTGCCAACCATCTTCCAGCACACAGGACAGCCTCCACAAAAAAGGACTGTCCAGCCAAAAATGCCAAGAGTTCTGAGACTGACAGAAGTGCAATGAGAGGGGGCATGAAGGCTGTGTATTTGGTTCGTGAAGGGGGTAGACAGTACGGGCAGCATAAAGGATGGGAATCTTTGCTAAAGAAGAGGAAAGAATCCCCTTGTCTGGGGAAAGCGGCGGGGGGTGGGTGGTGGTGGGATGAGTTGGGAGATTGGGATGGACATGTATACACTGATGTGTATAAAATGGATGACAAATAAGAACCTGCTGTATAAAAAAATAAATTAAAAAAAAAAAAGAATCCCCTTGTCTGAGTCAAGGCGTGGGGCAGTGAATAGAAGAAACTGGAAGTGGTGAAAACTACTCTGGACTGATCCCCTCCCCCCTGCTGTTTTCTCCATGTTTCTCAAAACTTCCAAGAAACCTCCCGCAAAGGGAGAGAGTATCGAAGTGAGAAAACTTGCTTTTCATTTCATTCTCTTTACCCATAGTTATCCCTACAGCTTGCCAGAATGTTGCAATATTCTCCTCCCAAAAGTAACTAAATATTAGTACTATGAAAAGAAAAACTGTCCAAACACGATTCTGATCTCCAAGGAGATACAAAATGCCCACATAAATTACTGTGGGTTGCATGGAAATATTTACCAAGGATCTCCTATATTCATTTGGTTACTCATTACAAAAACAGCGTTCAAACTAGCTTAAATTGTAAAGAGAACTTTATTTGTTCTTCAGTGGGTAAGTCTATAGGCAGGCCTCGGTCCGGTGGTTCAATAATGTCCTTGAACCTCTCTCTACTCTACCTTCATTTTAACACTGGTTCTCCTCGTGGTCACGTGATGGCTGCTACTAGTTTCCAAGGATATAAGCTGGGTATAACCCTGAACTCACATACCAGAAAAGGCTCTGAGGTTTACCATGAAGGGCCTTGGGTTGCCTGCCCATCCCTGAACCAATCACTATGACAACCAGAATGAGATGAACAGATTGTTCCTGAAGAATGATCAATCCTACAAAAAACTCAGGGTTGATAATGAAGGACTGAGTGGCTTCTCAAACTATTTGGGATATTATTCCATATTATTACTTCCAGAAAGGAAAAGAATGGCTACTGGGCAGCAAAGAGCAGATGCATGCTATTCGTGCCAGGTCTAACTAATCAGTTATATACGGCATCCTTATAATGTCCCCAGCACGGTGCTCTGTGCAGGGGAATACAGACCTGTGTAAGACACGGCCAACAGCCACAAAAAGTCAGATTGTCTAAATGGTAAGGCTAACGCACATGGAAGAGTGAGAATTATACAAGAAAGAAGAAAAGAAGACGCTCGCTAAGTGCCAACTTGCACAGCACAGACTGCAAATGGTAGAAATTCAGAGAAGGATACTCTGACTTCCAAGAGAAGAGACTGAAGTTGGCCTCAGAGGATGTGTAGGATTTGTATCAAAGGCAGAAGGAAATGGTTGCACGCTAAGCAAGAATAAGAAGTGAATGAGATTGGAGACTCGCCTGCCTGGAGCAGAAACAAACCCTCCACCTCCAAATTGATTTCCTCTACTAAGGACCTGGCTTCCACCATCCACAGTGACAGTGCCTCCTTATTTATTTTGACAAGCTCATTTAATGTGAGCAGAAAGACTATCTCATAGAAATGAGAGAGATTTGGGTAGTCAATTCTTTTTATCAGTTTTCCCTTCTAGGAGTAGCGTTGTACCTATCAATTTTCCTCTTCTAAACCATTACTCAATCAGCCAGAAAGGGAACCAGTGCTTTTGCTGTGCAGACCGGTGACAAACGAGGACATTAATTTCCCTGAGCAGTCACCTTGGTTTGCCATTTGCCTAACCAGCAGCAGAAAAACACAGTGTCATAGATAATGTCTTTAAGATTACAACGGCCTTTTATGGAAGATAACTAAGCGTGATTGGAAATGTTAACACTGCAGATTTAAAGAAGGCGGTTCAGTCATGAAACACTGCTTCTACATGAACCCATATACTACCTGCAGGCATGGAACCCACAGGTCCTTTCTAATGATTCTGCTAAGTGTGAAGGACAACCAAACATATGTCTTCTAAGAATCTTCCATACTGCCCTTCTGCCCCTCAAGAACATGCAGTGGCTCCCTGGTCCCTGTTGGAATGCAGGCAGAAGCTTTCAAATGAGATTCAAGGTCATTGGGAATTGCCCTCAGCCACATGGAGCTGCCTTACCCGAGGTTATGACCTGTCAGGGACTTGTTGATTCCGGAATCCAAAGGCTGAGCCCTCTTGCTTCAAACTGGGAGAAACCTGAAGATGTAGCCCAGCTCCCAGCAGGACTGTCTGAGGCCTCATTTGCAACTGCACTGCAGCTCCTTTTCCCTCTGCCCAATCTGCATACCTTAGCTCCCTATCAGTGGTCCCCCCTGTGGTTTAGTTTAAGTCTTCTATATCCTTAGCTCCCTATCAGTGGTCCCCCCTGTGGTTTAGTTACCGTCTTCTATATCCTTAGCTCCCTAGCAGTGGTCCCCCCTGTTGTTTATTTAAAGTCTTCTATACCCTTAGCTCCCTATCAGTGGTCCCCCCTGTTGTTTAGTTTAAGTCTTCTATATCCTTAGCTCCCTATCAGTGGTCCCCCCTGTTGTTTATTTAAAGTCTTCTATATCCTTATTGGTTTGTCACCTTGATCTGTCCTGTACTGAAAGTGATGTGTTAACATCTCCTACCTGTTTCTATTAATATTTCTATCTCCTTGCTTCTCCTGTAATTGTTGCTTCATAACAGTGGTTGTTGTGTTAACTGGTGTATATACATATTCATTACCGTTATATCTCCATTACATATTATGTTTGCAGCATTTTAAAATGTTCTTGTTTGTCACATTTAATGCTTTTAGGTGCCAATTCTACTTTGACATTAGGATTGCAACCTCGTTTCTTATTGTTTCCATTTTCCTTGTGTTCTCTTGCTGGAGTTTTTCTAGTCATCTCTTGTTTAGATGAAGCTCATCCTCTCTTGAATTCCTTGAGAACAGGGCATGGCACACATCTCCCCAAGTTTTTGAGTGTCTGAAACCATTGTCTACAGTCTTGATGATTCACAGACAGTTTGATTAAAAATGAAGGTCCTAGACTTCCCTGGTGACACAGTGGTTAAGAATACGCCTGCCAATGCAGGGGACATGGGTTTGAGCCCTGGTCCCAGAAGATCCCACATGCCATGGAGCAACTAAGCCCGTGTGCCACAACTACTGAGTCTGTGCTCTACAGCCAGCGAGCCACAACTACTGAGCCCACATGCCACAACTACTGAAGCCCATGCACCTAGAGCCCATGCTCCATAACAAAGAGAAGCCACCGCAATGAGAAGCCCACGCACTGCAATGAAGAGTAGCCCCCGCTCGCCACATCTAGAGAAAGCCTGTGTGCAGCAAAGAAGACCTAATGCAGCCAAAAATAAATAAATACATTTATTTCTTTAAAATAATAAAGGTCCTTTCTCATACTTTCTTTCACTGAGTTTTTTGAAATTCTGCTCCATTGTTGCTTTGTTTTCTTATGTTGTCTTGAGAATTCTAATTATAGATTAATTCTTTTGCTCTTGCAAGTTATTTTAATCCTTTTTACCTGAAAACCTTGAAATATTTTTCTTTATCTTTTAAGTCTAATAGATTTACTGGGTTATATCATAAATCTAATCATTCTCTCTTTGTTTTCTGAGGAAATCAGTGGACACTTTCAATTATAAATTCAGGTCTTTTTCATGTCTGTAAAGTTTTCTGGGATTACAATTTACATATTAGCTCTGTTCCATTGTTTGTTTTCTACATCTGTGACTTCAATTATGTGTATGTTGTTTCTTCTTTGTTGATCTTCCCAACCAACCTTCTTCTCTTTGATCCTTTTTACTTCTTCCTTTATCTTATTTTCATGTTGTTTTCTTGCAGTTCTTCAATGACTCTTATTACTCTCTTCATTTCTGTTTTTCTGTCCATTTTTGTTTTTAATTTTTGATTTCTGATTCAAAGTGGTTCTTCATGTTATAGGTGTTTGAAAATATTTAATTCATTTGGAGCATATCTTACAGTTTTGCTTCATGGTTGTCTCTAGGGAAGGAGTTTCATCAACTGAAATGTGTTAACTCTCATTTTTTATATTTTTGTGGTAACTTTGTATAGAATATGTGTGGAATACTTTGTATTCACACAATACTTTGTATGAATAATGTGGAACTTTATTCAGTTCCACAGTATTCATTTTGCATATTTGTGGTAGTTTACAGGATTTCTAATCTAGTGGCATGATGTCCTCTTCTGTCTGTATAGTCTGGTTTCTTTAATGCGTGAGTTTCTAATTGATGCATGGAGTAGTTCTTCACCCTCTAGTTTTTATATTACTTTTGGTCTTGCAGGACTTTAATTTTTCCTTTCATTCCTTTTATTTTTACCACCCAATCCCCAAAAGTGCCTATCCCTTATCTTTTGTCTTTTTCTCACCAGAAACTATGTTTCTTGAAGACTGCCACTTCAAATCACATATATTTTAAGTCTCTTCCCTATAATCAGTGCTATGGTCTACTAGTAAATGTTTTCAGTATTTTCACAATTAGGTTAACTATCATTCTGGTTGTGGTTTTAGAATAATTTTAGACCTGCTGCTCATTCGCTTATTCTCTCTTCTGTGCAATGTTTCTGTTTTGTTTTATTTTGTTTTTTAAATCAGACTGTCTTTGCCTGTAACAAAGGTTTGCCAAAGAGTCTGAGAGATTTTACTTACCGAGATTTTATTTTATTTTTACTTAAAAACAGCGTAAATTTTGCACAATCATTGTCTTCTAGTTGTGTGTGTGTGTCTTCTAGTGTCCTGGACTTTGTGTAATTTTATAGGCTCTTCTTTTGTATTGTGGTGAGATGTGGATTTAGGAAGCTGTCATTGACCCCAACTACCTGGAAGAAACAAGTATTTTTTGAGAGCCACCTGTCATCTTGACTTGAGCTCTGAATTTGCAACTTATTAATTACAAGGCAGTGAATATATGGAATCTAGAAAAATGGTAAAGATGAACCTATTTACAAGGCAGGAATAGAAAGGCAGATGTAGAGAACAGATGTGTGGACACAGTGGGGGAAGGAGAGGGTGGGATGAATTGGGACATTAGGTTTGACATAAATACACTACCATGCGTAAAACAGATGGCTAGTGGGAACCTGCTGTATAGCACAGAGAGCTCAGCCCAGTGCTCTGTGATGGCCTGTTTGGGTGGGATGGGGGGAGGGAAGTCCAGGAGGGAGGGGATGTGTATATGCGTATGGCTGATTCACTTTGCTGTGCAGCAGAAACTAACTTCCAATAATAAATAAATAAATAAATACATAAAAAATGTAAATTCTTACACAGAAAATTTTTTTTTATTTTTAAAAAGGTATTAAATAGCAAAATTCCAAAAGCAGCCTAATCAAAAACTTTGTAGGGATTTGGATAAGAGAATCGTTGTTGTGAGACAAGGTACAGCATGGTGGTTAAGAGGACAGGCTCTGAAGTCAGAAGTGAGTGTGAATTCTATCCCTGCTACTCACCAGCTGTGCAGATGCAAGTAAGGACTCTTAGGCTCGTTTTACAGATCGGAAAGCTGAGGCCTAGAGAGTTAATCTCATACCCACCTTCATAGAATACTAATAGCTGAGTAAAATAATGCATAAAAGGGGCTCTAGTTAGAGTTTATGGTGCATAGCAAATGTCTGTGAAGTGTTAACCATTATTATTAACAAAGTAACTGAAGAAATTAGGAAAGTCTTTACAGATGATAAGTACTTAATTTGTACGTTAAAATTTAAGTGGTAGTGCTGGAGAGAGATTCCTGGGAGAATTACAACATGAGCAAAGGTGCGGGAATGACCCTTGAGCTTGAAATACTGGCAAAAGAAAGGGACATGTAGAATTTCAGAAGAATGAAACCACCTTTCCTCCCCATCTGAAGATTTACATGGAAAAGCAGTAGTAGGTAAGATCAGATTGACTTGAGGGCGTGATTATGGAGGCAACTGAATGAGTTTGAGGACTTGGGGCTTTACTTAATCCAGTGTTTCTGGAGAAGCTGACCCAAATACTATTAATAATGTTCTCTGATAAAAAACATGTTCTGAGTATATATACATTTGGGAAAATTGCATTGAACTAAACTAAACTCATTTATGTCAGAAACATGCTCTGAGCTTTAATATATTGGTTTGCCTTATGAATCTTCAAAATGAGGATATAGTATTGAGCAATATTTCTCACATCTGAGTATACTGTGACCCTTTTAATAAAAATAAAATAAAATGCTCAGATCCCAGTTGGAGCAGGGCAGAAAGAGAACTCGTCAGCCTGAAATCTGGGCCTGCTGAGGGATGCTACGAGGGCACTGACCATTGCTCCTCACGCAGGAGAGAATGGAGAGACTAAGAAGACATGAAACCTCACTATAGGGCAGAACTGTTGGACCTGGCTCATCCTCTTTCCGTGTTCGGGGCATTATCTATCGCTGCACACCTGCACGGTGAGCTCTGGACATACAGGAAACCGTTAACTTGTCTGCTGTCTATAACTGTCGTTGATTGTTGGTCCATGCAGGTTTGTATTTGATGGTCATGTCCACACACTTTCAGCAGCTTCCTGCTGTTACCATTCCATGCTTTTGTGTCGTCCCTCTCTTCCAGGAGGCAGGACCAGCCCCTGCATTCTTGGGACCCTGCCGGGGGGATGGACGCTGATCCCAGATGGAGTGCATTCTCTTATTCCTCCATTTTCTGTGATACCCACACCTGCCCCATCAACACACACACCTTACCAAGCCTCCAACATGCCCGAGCTTCTGCATTCCTGGGTGTGTGTTTTCCTTATGGGGAGTCTATCATGAAATACTCAATTTCCTCGACGAAAAGCCAGGGGTATGAACATTGCGGCTTGTGTAATCTTTTAATGGCTGCTTTAGAAACGGTTTCAATCCAAGGCTGGGCAAAGCTCCCCCAGTTGTCTGTAGACTCTGCTATTTTCCAAGGCACAACTTTTCCACATCTGTATCTCTGTTAGTTGAGGGGCATGTATTCTTTTGCCTTAAGAGGTGGCTCTCAGAACCTGCAGAAATAGCTCACACTGTCGTCCCAAAAGCCTGCAATGTGTCAGTCCTGACTAAAACTTGTGGGATGGCCCTTGCCTGTCCTGGCCAGCAAAGCCTTAGTCGGAGCTACAGGAATCACTTTCTCTCTCTAGGAAGAAGTTTGAGTCTCTTACAAATTCCGAGTCTGATAGAAGGGTCTTCAACATCACTACAAGCCATGAAATCTGCAGAGAATTTAATGTCACCAGCCAGCTTTGCCAAGGCTGTGGCACCCTTTCTTTTTTCTGTCATACACTCTGCATCTGCCCAGGGTCTGCAGAGCAATCTGAAGTCCTCTCCCAACCCAGTGTCATCAGAGATTACAGGAGGGATTTTGAGAAGATGAGTTATCTCTGTCTGTCTACACTCCAAGAGTATTTCTGGTATTGTGTTCAAAAGAACGAGTCTGCTTTAAAGACTGTAAACTATCAGTGCTATGCTTGACCACTACACACGTATGTGTTGATACTGAACATGGACCAAGCACAGTTCTCAGCCATTACATGTACCAATTTATTCCTTTATTGCTTGCAATCTGCCAACATTTGCATCTTAAATCATTACCAATATTGAAACTTGCCAACCATGTCACAAGTGACTTCCGACATTGCAGGCAGGCAAAAGCCAATGACTTAGAGGCTGTGTGTGTGTCTGTATGTGTGTGTGTCTGTATGTGTGTGTGTCTGTATGTGTGTGTGTGTGTGTGTTTTATTGAGGTAAAAAAAAGCACACAATATTAAATGTACCATCTTAACAACTGTTAAGTGTACAGTTCAATAGTGTTAAAGTATATTCACATTGTTGTGTAACAGACGTCTGGAACATTTTCATCTTGCAACACTGAAACTCTACACCCATATCCAGAGAAAACCATAATTCAAAAAGATACATGCACCCCAATGTTCATTGCAGCACTATTCACAATAGCCAGGACATAGAAGCAACCTAAGTGTCCATCGACAGAGGAATAGATAAAGAAAATGTGGTACATGTATACAGTAGAATATTACTCAGCCATAAAAAAGAATGAAATAATGTCATTTGCAGCAACATGGATGGACCTAGAGATTGTCATACTGAGTGAAGTAAGTCAGACAGAGAAAGACAAATATCATATGCTATCGATTATATGTGGAATCTTAAAAAAAATGGTACAAATGAACTTATTTACAAAACAGAAATAGAGCCACAGATGTAGAAAACAAACTTATGGTTACTGGGGGTAAGGGGGGAGGGATAAATTGGGAGATTGGGATTGACGTACACACACTATTATATATAAAATAGATAACTAATAAGAACCTACCGTATAGCACAGGGAATTCTACTCAATACTCTGTAATGACCTATATGGGAAAAGAATCTTAAAAAGAGTGGATATATATATATGGATAACTGATTCACTTCACTGTATGCCTGAAACTAACACAACATTGTAAATCAACTATACTCGAATAAACTTTTTAAAAAACAAATAAATTAAATAAAATAAAAGCAAGAGATTTGCCTGGAAAAATTTAAAAAAATAAAATATAAGTGAGAGATTTGCCTGGGGAAAAAAAAAAAGAAACCATACCCACTGAACATTAATTTTCTCTCTTCCTTCCCCCCTCAGCCATCGGCAACCATTCTACTTTCTGTTTCCATGATTTTGACTACCTTAAATGCCTCAGACAAGTATTTGTCCTTTTGTGTCTGGCTTATTTCACTTATCACAATGTCCTCAAGGTTCTTCCATGTTGTAACAGGTATCAGAATTTCCTTCCTTTTTAAGGCTACGTAGTATTCCTTTGTGCATATATACCACATTTTGTTTATTCATTCATCTGTCAATGTTCATCTGGGTTGCTTCCATCTCTTAATTATTGTGAAAATGCTGCAATAACATGGGTGTGCAAATCTCTCTTTGAGATCCTGATTTCAATTCTTTTGAATGAATACCCAGAAATGGGATTGCTGGGTCATATGGCAGTACTCTTCAGTTTATTTTTTTATGGGCTTCCATGTTGATTTCCATAGCAACCGCACCATTCTAAATTCCCACCAACAGAGCACAGGCTCCAACTTCTCCGCATCCTCATCAACACTTGTTATTTCTGTACTTTTGATAGTGCCATCCTGACAGGTGTGAGGTGATATCTCACTGTGGTTTACATTTTCATTTCTCTAATGGTTAGTTGTGTGGAGTATCTTTTCATGTGCTTATTGGCCATCTGTAGGTATTCTTTGGAGAAACATCTATTCTAATCCTTTGCCCATTGTTTTTTCTTTTTTTTAATTTTATTATTATTATTTTTTTGCAGTACACGGGCCTCTCACTGCTGTGGCCTCTCCCGTTGCGGAGCACAGGCTCCGGACGCGCAGGCTCAGCGGCCATGGCTCACGGGCCCAGCCGCTCCGCGGCATGTGGGATCTTCCCGGAACGGGGCACGAACCCGCGTCCCCTGCATCGGCAGGCGGACTCTCAACCACTGCGCCACCAGGGGAGCCCCTCTGCCCATGTTTAAATCTGTGTTTTTTGCTGTTGCGTTATAGACGTTCCTTATATATTCTGCAGGTGAGCCCTTTATCAGATCTATGAATTGCAATTACTTCCTCCCATCCCATAGGCCGGCTTTCACTCGTTTGTTGTTTGCCCTGACATGCTGAAGTTTTTCAGTTTGATGAGGCCCCATTTGTCTATTTTTTACTGTGCAGCCAGCCATGAGTTAGAGGTTTAAAAAAAAAAAAAAAAAACCTGGAAATCGACTTGGGAAGCCAGTCCCCTTGTGATCAATTAGGAAGAGAAAAATGTCTGTTGATGAGAATCTTAGGATGTTTTATCAGTGGTGCAGAAGGCTGGCTCTACAGGCACCCAACCAGGTGAAAAACTATGAGTCCTGGGATGAGAGGCGTGGGGAGGGGAAAGACAGCCAGATGGACACACAGGAGGGAGACTCCAGCTCAGACAGCTCACCTGCCTTGTCTGCTTTCAACGACACCCCTCCCCCCGAGTCACTACTGAGGACCAGGCCTCACTCAGGAGGCCAGACAGTGAACCACCAGGCCAAAATTTAGGAGCAAGTGGTGGCATCCAGTTCTCAAGGCCCCAGGTTGACAAGATGGCAGGGTGCGCCCCAGAATGTGCTCTTTCCTGGTATTCTTTCTGCAGTTACTGAGCTAAAAGGGTGTTGAAGGAAGGCAAATCCTCAGGATTCGGCTTGTGGAGTGAGTATTCCACCAACTTAGATGATCTGCCCAGATACTGGGATTGTGATGGAATAGAAAGCAACAGAGGTGATGCACCCTTCATGCAATCAGAGGAGAGGCATGGAAAACAACACAGGAAGTGTCAGCCCAGCTGTGCTTTGTTTATTTTAAAACCTAGATCACCCTCATCGTGTTTTCCGTAACAGAAACACAGAAGGAACTGGGGTGACTTTTGGATCATCTTATGATTTGCAAAGCTAGAAGAGGTGTTTTCCTGAGTATTTAGGATGTGCCTACACTGGGATATCACTAGATGAGTGAAAGAGGAGGTGGCAGTCGTAACAAAAATGGCAATAGTGATACCCTACTCACGTGACTGTTAAAATGGACAAGGAACTTTAATAAACAACCGATCCTAATGACGGCAGGACATAATTAGGACATTGTCCAATTCCACAGAGGCTCACAGCTCACGAAGGGTAAGTAATCACCCACAACGGGAAGTGGCAGAGCCTAAAATAAGCGTCATGGTCTTCCAGCCCTTGGAAGGTGCTCAATAATACATGTTCAAGTTGAATTTAACACAAGTTAAAGATCAGCCTTACCTATGAGATGTATCATTCATACTTTGCTGGGCAATGTGGAAAGAATGATAAACTAAGTGCAAATCAATAGGGCTGGACATTGGAACACCTTCCATCCAGTTGTACTGTCTGATCTAAAGACTTCATGAAATAATTTAATAATACAGAGAACTAAATCGACTTAACTATACAGCTCATATAGAAATATTTAGACACTCGTCTATCCAATTTTTAAGTTGATTTCACAGTTCAACCCAGTTTTCACTCCAGGCTGACTCTGTGTGGGATGTATGGTTACAAGGTAGCTCGACTGATACTTGAGTTCATGTGTCTGAGTTTTGGTCACTTTGGAGCACACCCCTTGGAAGCATCTGCACACACCCCTCTGATGCTGCAACAGCACAGTCTGTTTTACAACGTCCCTGTTGGAACAGCCATCAATCCACTTCAGTATCTTTTTTTTTTTTTTTTTTTTGCGGTACGCGGGCCTCTCACTGTTGTGGCCTCTCCCGTTGCGGAGCACAGGCTCTGGACCCGCAGGCCCAGTGGCCACGGCTCACGGGCCCAGCCGCTCCGTGGCACGTGGGATCCTCCCGGACCAGGGCACGAACCCGCGTCCCCCGCATCGGCAGGCGGACTCTCAACCACTGCGCCACCAGGGGAGCCCCACTTCAGCATATTTTGTGGTGCCAAATCCTTGGGCTTTGAGGGGAAATGGGATATTTAAAAGCACCCAAAAGTCACTCTGAGTTGTTTTAAGATAAACGAATACCATATCTGGCCAAAATTAATTAGTAAAACTGAGTTGGGTTTAATTGTTTTTTAAGAAAATATCTAGAGCTTTTCAAAAGACAAAGCCATTCTTTGCCATGTTTTTGGAAAGTTAGCGTCCCCATGCCCCACCAAGAGGACAGTTTGATAATTATCAAATTATATAGTTTGATAATTATCACTTATTTCAATGCGTAATTCTGATAGGCTGTTGCTTTGCTTCCTTCTACGGCAGTTCAGCAAGACCAACCATTAGGCGTGACGCCCTCCACAGGTGCCCAAGCTCCACCCTCTCTAGTTCTCGGGTTTAGGGCACTTTCCATCAAGAGGCCCTGACTTCCGGCTTTCACCGCAGGTTTCACTCCCCCGACAGCAAGAGACAGCTCATGAATGCCTACATTTCCTCTTCCCTGCTTCTCTTTTTCATTTGAGTAGAAAAGGAAAAAAAATATATATATATATATATACACTTATTTTTTTGAAGTAACTGACACCATGCTACCCATTTCCATAACCCCCTTCTGATTTTTAACCAGCACAGAATAGCCCAGCTCATCTAAGATGAACCAAACTGCCTGCTCTTCTGTAATTAAAGCTTAAAATGCACAAGGCATGATTCCTCTTGCTCACGGAACTCTGCAATGTAAGTTTGTACCGTGCAACGTGTATGCAGCGTTGGTACCTGGTTCCTAATTCCACTTGAATTAGCAGGAAGCCTGCGGTTATAACCGGATGAGACTCTCTTTAATTTTTTTAAAAACAAAGCATTGAAACAAAGCTGTCAGGTAGATTCTCCACACCAAATAGAACAGCTGACCACATCTAACGTTTGTGGTTGTTCTCTTTAAGTCAAGAGGGAAGAATCTGTTGCTAAAAGAGGAATCGTTTCTCCCTTAACGTGCTTTGATTTATTTTCTGCTGTGCTTCAGGCAAAACTCTAAGTAGGAGATGTTTATCAAGGGGGAAGGGAGAGGAGCAAGGGGGTACCTTGCTTGTTGTCTCTTTGAGTGAAGAATATCATTATTTTCCATTAAGTTTGATCCTCTTAGCTACAGTGTAGGAGAGAATTCAGCACGTTGGGAAATCATACTCTTGCAAGCAACTAAGGCACCATTTAGTCAGTTACTAATCCAAAGCAATGAAGTTAGCCTGAGATAGTCTTCAAAATTCATTAGAATAGCAAAATTCTACCAGAGCTGAAAATTTGCTTTGACACGTTGCACATTTCTTATGGCAGATATCTTCCACTCCCATCCTCTCCATGCAATGGCTCATATTTCTAGACGGAGAGAAACCATCTCGACATCTAACGTCTACTAAACTCCCAGTACTTAATCCAGAGCCCCCATGTGTAGTAGATGCTCAAAAAACAGCGTGTTAAATGGATTGTGCAAGATGCCATCCTACGATGAGTTTCTTGATTTGACGCCAAAAGCAAAGGCAACAAAAGCAAAAATAAACAAGTCGGGGGGGGGGGGACCTTGAAGATGGCGGAAGAGTAAGACGCGGAGATCACCTTCCTCCCCAAAGATACACCAGAAATACATCTACACGTGGAACAACTCCTACAGAACACCTACTGAACGCTGGCAGAAGACCTCAGACCTCCCAAAAGGCAAGAAACTCCCCACGTACCTGGGTAGAGCAAAAAAAAAAAAAAAAAGAAAACAAAAAACAGAGACAAAAGAATAGGGACGGCACCTGCACCAGTGGATGGGAGCTGTGAAGGAGGAAAAGTTTCCACACACTAGGAAGCCCCTTCGCGGGCGGAGACTGCGGGAGGCGGAGGGGGGAGCTTCGGGGCCGCGGAGGAGTGCACAGCAACCGGTGCGGAGGGCAAAGCGGGGAGATTCCCGCACAGAGGATCGGTGCCGACCGGCACTCACCAGCCCGAGAGGCTTGTCTGCTCCCCCGCCGGGACGGGCGGGGCTGGGAGCTGAGGCTCGGGCTTCGGTCGGAGCGCAGGGAGAGGACTGGGGTTGGCGGCTTGAACACAGCCTGCAGGGGGTTAGTGCACCACGGCTAGCCGGGAGGGAGTCCGGGGAAAAGTCTGCACCTGCCGAAGAGGCAGGAGACTTTTTCTTACCTCTTTGTTTCCTGGTGCGCGAGGAGAAGGGATTACGAGCGCCGCTTAAAGGAGCTCCAGAGACGGGCGCGAGCCGCGGCTAAAAGCGCGGACCCCAGAGACGGGCATAAGACGCTAAGGCTGCTGCTGCCGCCACCAAGGGGCCTGTGTGCGAGCACAGGTCACTCTCCACACCCCTCTTCCGCGGAGCCTGTGCAGCCCGCCTCTGCCAGGGTCCCGGGATCCACGGACAACTTCCCCGGGAGAACGCACGGCGCCTCAGGCTGGTGCAACGTCGCGCCGGCGCAACGTCACGCCGCCCTCTGCCGCCGCAGCCCCGCCCCGCACGCCGTGCCCCTCCCTCCCCGCCGGCCTGAGTGCGCCAGAGCCCCCGAATCAGCGGCTCCTTTAACCCCGTCCTGTCTGAGCAAAAAACAGACGCCCTCCAGCGACCTACATGCAGAGGCAGGGCCAAATCCAAAGCTGAGCCCCGGGAGCTGTGGGAACAAAGAAGAGAAAGGGAAATCTCTCCCAGCAGCCTCAGGGGCAGCGGATTAAAGCTCCACAATCAACTTGATGTACCTGCATCTGTGGAATACCTTAATAGATAACCAATCATCCCAAATTAAGGAAGTGGACTTTAGGAGCAAGATCTATGATTTTTTCCCCTATTCCTCTTTTTGTGAATGTGTATGTGTATGCTTCTGTGTGAGATCTTGTCTGTATAGTCTTGTTTCCACCATTTGTCCTAGGGTTCTATCCATCCATGGTTTTTTTAAAAAAATTTTTTCTTAATAATTAATTTTAATAACGTTATTATACTTTACCTTCGTTCTTTCTTTCTTTCTTTCCTTCCTTCCTTCCCTCCTTTAGACAACGAATCATCCCAAATTGAGGAGGTGGTCTCTGACAGCAAGATTTATGATTTTTCCCCCTTTACCTCTTTTAGTGAGGGTGTATGTGTATGCTTCTGTGTAAGATTTTGTCTGTATAGCTTTGCTTCCAACATTTGTCCTAAGGTTCTATCCGTCCTTTTTTTTTTTCCTAAATAAGAATTTTTTAATTCAATAACTTTATTATATTTTATTTTTACTGTATCTTCTTTCTTTCTGTCTTTTTTCCTTCTTTCCCTCCTTCCTTCCTTCCTCCCTCCCTCCCTGCCTCCTTTCTTTCCTTCTTGCCTTCTTTCCTTCTTTACTTCTTTCTTTCTTTCTGTCTTCCTTCCTTCCTTCCCTCCATTCCTTCTTTCTTTCCTCATACTTCTACTAATTCCCTCTACTTTTTCTCCCTTTTATTCTGGGCCGTGTGGGTGAAAGGCTCTTGGTGCTCCAGCCAGGAGTCAGGGCTCTGCCTCTGAGGTAGGAGAGCCAACTTCAGGACACTGGTCAACAAGAGACCTCCCAGCTCCACATAATATCAAATGGCGAAAATCTCCCAGAGACCTCCATCTTAACACCAGCACCCAGCTTCACTCAACGACCAGCAAGCCACAGTGCTGTACAACCTACGCCAAACAACTAGCAAAACAGGAACACAACCCCACCCATTAGCAGAGAGGCTGCCTAAAATCATAATAAGGCCACAGACACCCCAAAACACACCACCAGACGTGGACCTGCCCACTAGAGAGACAAGATCCAGCCTCATCCACCACAACACAGGCACTAGTCCCCTCCACCAGGAAGCCTACACAACCCACTGAACCAACCTTAGCCACTGGAGACAGACATCAAAAACAGCGGGAACTACGAACCTGCAGTCTTCAAAAAGGAGACCCCAAACACAGTAAGATAAGCAAAATGAGAAGACAGAAAAACACACAGCAGATAAAGGAGCAAGATAAAAATGCACCAGACCTAACAAATGAAGAGGAAATAGCCAGTCTACCTGAAAAAGAATTCAGAATAATGATAGTAAGGATGATCCGAAATCTTGGAAACAGAATGGACAAAATGCAAGAAACAGTTAACAAGGACCTAGAAGAAATAAAGATGAAACAAGCAACGATGAACAACACAATAAATGAAATTAAAAGTACTCTAGATGGGATCAATAGCAGAATAACTGAGGCAGAAGAACGGATAAGTGACCTGGAAGATAAAATAGTGGAAATAACTACTGCAGAGCAGAATAAAGAAAAAAGAATTAAAAGAACTGAGGACAGTCTCAGAGACCTCTGGGACAACATTAAACGCACCAACATTCGAATTATAGGGGTTCCAGAAGAAGAAGAGAAAAAGAAAGGGACTGAGAAAATATTTGAAGAGATTATAGTTGAAAACTTCCCTAATATGGGAAAGGAAATAGTTAATCAAGTCCAGGAAGCACAGAGAGTCCCATACAGGATAAATACAAGGAGAAATACGCCAAGACACATATTAATCAAACTGTCAAAAATTAAATACAAAGAAAGCATATTAAAAGCAGCAAGGGAAAAACAACAAATAACACATAAGGGAATCCCCATAAGGTTAACAGCTGATCTCTCAGCAGAAACCCTACAAGCCAGAAGGGAGTGGCAGGACATACTGAAAGTGATGAAGGAGAAAAACCTGCAGCCAAGACTACTCTACCCAGCAAGGATCTCATTCAGATTTGATGGAGAAATTAAAACCTTTACAGACAAGCAAAAGCTGAGAGAGTTCAGCACCACCAAACCAGCTTTACAACAAATGCTAAAGGATCTTCTCTAGGCAAGAAACACAAGAGAAGGAAAAGACCTATAATAACGAACCCAAAACAATTTAGAAAATGGGAATAGGAACACACATATCGATAATTACCTTAAATGTAAATAGACTAAATGCTCCCACCAAAAGACACAGATTGGCTGAATGGATACAAAAACAAGACCCTTATATATGCTGTCTACAAGAGACCCACTTCAGACCTAGAGATACATACAGACTGAAAGTAAGGGGATGGAAAAAGATATTCCATGCAAATGGAAACCAAAAGAAAGCTGGAGTAGCAATTCTCATATCAGACAAAATAGACTTTAAAATAAGGACTATTAAAAGAGACAAAGAAGGACACTACATCATGATCAAGGGATCGATCCAAGAAGAAGATATAACAATTGTAAATATTTATGCACCCAACATAGGAGCACCTCAATACATAAGGCAAATACTAACAGCCATAAAAGGGGAAATCGACAGTAACACATTCATAATAGGGGACTCAAACACCCCACTTTCACCCATGGACAGATCATCCAAAATGAAAATAAATAAGGAAACACAAGCTTTAAATGAGACATTAAACAAGATGGACTTAATTGATATTTATAGGACATTCCATCCAAAAACAACAGAATACACATTTTTCTCAAGTGCTCATGGAACATTCTCCAGGATAGATCATATCTTGGGTCACAAATCAAGCCTTGGTAAATTTAAGAAAATTGAAATAGTATCAAGTATCTTTTCTGACCACAATGCCATGAGACTAGATATCAATTACAGGAAAAGATCTGTAAAAAATACAAACACATGGAGGCTAAACAATACACTACTTAATAACCAAGAGATCACTGAAGAAATCAAAGAGGAAATCAAAAAATACCTAGAAACAAATGACAATGGAGACACGACGACCCAAAACCTATGGGATGCAGCAAAAGCAGTTCTAAGGGGGAAGTTTATAGCAATACAAGCCCACCTTAAGAAGCAGGAAACATCTCGAATAAACAACCTAAACTTGCACCTCAAGCAATTAGAGAAAGAAGAACCAAAAAACCCCAAAGCTAGCAGAAGGAAAGAAATCATAAAAATCAGATCAGAAATAAATGAAAAAGAAATGAAGGAAACAATAGCAAAGATCAATAAAACTAAAAGCTGGTTCTTTGAGAAGATAAACAAAATAGATAAACCACTAGCCAGACTCATCAAGAAAAAATGGGAGAAGACTCAAATCAATAGAATTAGAAATGAAAAAGGAGAGGTAACAACTGACACTGCAGAAATAAAAGAGATCATGAGAGATTACTACAAGCAACTCTATGCCAATAAAATGGACAACCTGCAAGAAATGGACAAATTCTTAGAAATGCACAACCTGCCAAGACTGAATCAGGAAGAAATAGAAAATATGAACAGACCAATCACAAGCACTGAAATTGGAACTGTGATTAAAAATCTTCCAACAAACAAAAGCCCAGGACCAGATGGCTTCACAGGTGAATTCTATCAAACATTTAGAGAAGAGCTAACACCTATCCTTCTCAAACTCTTCCAAAATATAGCAGAGGGAGGAACACTCCCAAACTCCTTCTACAAGGCCACCATCACCTTGATACCAAAACCAGACAAGGATGTCACAAAGAAAGAAAACTACAGGCCAATATCACTGATGAACATAGATGCAAAAATCCTCAACAAAATACTAGCAAACAGAATCCAACAGCACATTAAAAGGATCATACACCATGATCAAGTGGGGTTTATTTCAGGAATGCAAGGATTCTTCAATATACGCAAATCTATCAATGTGATAAACCTTATTAACAAACTGAAGGAGAAAAACCATATGATCATCTCAATAGATGCAGAGAAAGCTTTTGACAAAATTCAACACCCATTTATGGTAAAAACCCTGCAGAAAGTAGGCATAGAGGGAACTTTCCTCAACATAATAAAGGCCATATATGACAAGCCCACAGCAAACATCATCCTCAATGTTGAAAAACTGAAAGCATTTCCACTAAGATCAGGAACAAGACAAGGTTGCCCACTCTCACCACTCTTATTCAACATAGTTTTGGAAGTTTTAGCCACAGCAATCAGAGAAGAAAAGGAAATAAAAGGAATCCAAATCGGAAAAGAAGAAGTAAAGCTGTCACTGTTTGCAGATGACATGATCCTATACAGAGAGAACCCTAAAGATGCTACCAGAAAACTACTAGAGCTAATCAATGAATTTGGTAAAGTGGCAGGATACAAAATTAATGCACAGAAATCTCTGGCATTCCTATATACTAATGATGAAAAATCTGAAAGTGAAATCAAGGAAACACTCCCATTTACCACTGCAACAAATGAATAAAATATCTAGGAATAAACCTACCGAAGGAGACAAAAGACCTGTATGCAGAAAACTATAAGACACTGATGAAAGAAATTAAAGATGATACAAATAGATGGAGAGATATACCATGTTCTTGGATTGGAAGAATCAACATTGTGAAAATGACTCTACTACCCAAAGCAATCTGTAGATTCAATGCAATCCCTATCAAACTACCACTGGCATTTTTCACAGAACTAGAACAAAAATTTTTGCAATTTGTATGGAAACACAAAAGACCCCGAATAGCCAAAGCAATCTTGAGAACGAAAAAAGGAACTGGAGGAATCAGGCTCCCTGACTTCAGACTATACTACAAAGCTACAGTTATCAAGACGGTATGGTACTGGCACAAAAACAGAAAGATAGATCAATAGAACAGGATAGAAAGCCCAGAAATAAACCCACGCACATATGGACACCTTATCTTTGATAAAGGTGGCAGGAATGTACAGTGGAGAAAGGACAGCCTCTTCAATAAGTGGTGCTGGGAAAACTGAACAGGTACATGTAAAAGTATGAGATTAGATCACTACCTAACACCATACACAAAAATAAGTTCAAAATGGATTAAAGACCTAAATGTAAGGCCAGAAACTATCAAACTCTTAGAGGAAAACATAGACAGAACACTCTATGACATAAATCACAGCAAGGTCCTTTCTCACCGACCTCCTAGAGTAATGGAAATAAAAACAAAAATAAACAAATGGGACCTAATGAAACGTCAAAGCTTTTGCACAGCAAAGGAAACCATAAACAAGACCAAAAGACAACCCTCAGAATGGGAGAAAATATTTGCAAATGAAGCAACCGACAAAGGATTAATCTCCAAAATTTACAAGCAGCTCATGCAGCTCAATAACAAAAAAACAAACAACCCAATCGAAAAATGGGCAGAAGACCTAAATAGACATTTCTCCAAAGAAGATATACAGACTGCCAACAAACACATGAAAGAATGCTCAACATCATTAATTATTAGAGAAATGCAAATCAAAACTACAATGAGATATCATCTCACACCAGTCAGAATGGCCATCATCAAAAAATCTAGAAACAATAAATGCTGGAGAGGGTGTGGAGAAAAGGGAACACTCTTGCACTGCTGATGGGAATGTGAATTCGTTCAGCCACTATGGAGAGCAGTATGGAGGTTCCTTAAAAAACTACAAATAGAACTACCATATGACCCAGCAATCCCACTACTGGGCATATACCCTGAGAAAACCAAAATTCAAAAAGAGTCATGTACCAAAATGTTCATTGCAGCTCTATTTACAATAGCCCGGAGATGGAAGCAACCTGGGTGCCCATCATCGGATGAATGGATAAAGAAGATGTGGCCCATATATACAATGGAATATTACTCAGCCATAAAAAGAAACGAAATTGAGCTATTTGTAATGAGGTGGATAGACCTAGAGTCTGTCATACAGAGTGAAGTAAGTCGGAAAGAAAAAGACAAATACCGTATGCTAACACATATATATGGAATTTAAGGGAAAAAAATGTCATGAAGAACCTAGGGGTAAGGCAGGAATAAAGACGCAGACCTCCTAGAGAACGGACTTGAGGTTATGGGGAGGGGGAAGGGTGAGCTGTGACAGGGCGAGAGAGAGGCATGGACATATACACACTAACAAACGTAGTAAGGTAGATAGCTGGTGGGAAGCAGCCGCATGGCACAGGGATATTGGCTCGGTGCTTTGTGACAGCCTGGAGGGGTGGGATAGGGAGGGTGGGAGGGAGGGAGACGCAAGAGGGAAGACATATGGGAACATATGTTTATGTATAACTGATTCACTTTGTTATAAAGCAGAAACTAACACACCATTGTAAAGCAATTATACCCCAATAAAGATGTTAAAAAAAAAAAAAAACAAGTGGGACTACATCAAAATAAAATGTTTCTGCACAGCAAAGGAAACCAACAACAAAATGAAAAGGCAACTGACTGAATGGGAGAAAATAATCATATATCTGAGAAGGGTTAATATCCAAAATATATAAAGAACTCCTACAACTCAATAGCAAAATACCAAACAGCCCAATTTTTAAAAATGGGCAGAGGGTCTGAGTAGGCATTTTTCCAAAGACTGCAGATGACCAACAGGGAAATGCCAATCAGAGCCACAGTGAGGTGTCACCTCACACCTGTTATAATGGCTGTTTTTGAAAGGACAAGAAACAAGTGTTGGTGAGGATGTGCGGCAAAGGGAACCCTTGTGCACTGCTGGTGGGAATGTAAACTGGTGCAGCCGCTATGGAAAACAATATGGAGCTTCCTCAAAAAATTAAAAATAGGACTACCGCATGAACCAGCAACCCTACTTCTGGGTATTTATCCAAAGAAAATAAAAACACTAATTCCAGAAGATATATGCACCTCCATGTTCATTGCAGCATTATTTACAATAGTCAAGATATGGTAACAACTTAAGTCCTGACTGATGGATGAGTGGATAAAAAATGTGATAGATACAGAAATAAATATTATATATACACATATAAAAAAAGATGACATCCTACGTAAAGACAAAGGGAGCAGGTGGGAGGGAGAAGTGGGGATCATGGAGAAAGAAAGCATAAAACTGAGCCTCTGCTCACAGGAGTTTGTAATGTGATTGGAGGGATAAGGTAACATACACGTGAAAATGAATTTATTTGTATCATATTTCCTCTGAAATCCTTCCCTTGGCCCTAATTCGTCATTTAAGAGTTAGAAAGAGACCCCTGAGCCTGGCTCCAACATAGCACAGCATTTGAGAGTATGAGACAGGCAGGTGATAGAGGCTGCAGAGACCGTGGTGAAGAGCGTTTATTTCATCCTAACAACAAAAAGGCCCTGATACGTTTGAGAATGTAAATGACGTAACACGATCTGATTTATGTCTAAGAAGAGTCACTGGGGTGGCCCGTGGAAGAATGGTTGGGGAAGTGAAAGGAAGCAGGGAGGAAGGTACTGCGTTACTCCAGGTGAGAGGGGAAGGCGGCTTGGTCTAGAGTAACAAGAACGGAGAATTCCAATGCAATAGTGATCTGTTCGGAGGCGGAACTCTGACCGGTGGTTAAAATAAGGGGAAAGAATAAAAGTTAAGGGTGTTGTGTAAACGTTGATAACTGGTCACCTCCCCACTGGAACCCCAAATGGGTTCCCTCCAGTCCCGCCCATCTCAGGAAAATGGCACCTTATTGCAATCATGAACTTCACTTGCACATATCAATTTTTAAAAATAAATTTATTTATTTTTATTTTTGGCTGTGTTGGGTCTTCGTTGCTGTGTGCGGGCTTTCTCTAGTTGCGGTGACTGAGGGCTACTCTTTGTTGCAGTGCGCGGGCTTCTCATTGCGGTCGCTTCTCTTGTTGCAGAGCGTGGGCTCTGGGTGCACGGGCTTCAGGAGCTGTGGCACATGGGCTCAGTAGTTGTGGCTCGCGGGCTCTAGAGTGCAAGCTCAGTAGTTGTGGCTCACGGACTTAGTTGCTCCGTGGCATGTGGGATCTTCCCGGACCAGGGCTCGAACCCGTGTCCCCTGCATTGGCAGGTGGATTCTTAACCACTGTGCCACCAGGGAAGTCCCCACAGGTATCAATTCTGAGAAGCTTTTCACCAAGTGGGGAATTCAAGTAAGTGGTTGGATATATATATCAGAACTCAGAGTAGTGTTCAGGCCTGGAATCACCAGCATTCAGGAGAATTTTAAGGCAACAGAACTGGATGAAACTATCTAGAGAATAAATACAGACAGAGAAGAAGTAAGACCTCAGGAAGACGCTGTAGGACACACCAGCGTTTATCATGCTGGCAACTGAGAAGGAGCCAGCAAAGGAGACTGAGGAGAAGAAGCCAGAGAAGTAGGAGAAAACCTACCAGAAGTCAAGGATGAAACTGATTTCAAGGAAGGAGCCACCAGCTGGATCAGACGCTGCTAAGCTGTCGTGAAAGATGAATAAAAATGTTATCAGTTTTGGAAAGACTGAGTTTGCTGGTAAATTTGACAAGACCAGCTTCTATGTGGTGATGGGGATAGAGACCCCGTGGAAGTGCTGGTGATAAAATAGACCTCAGATGTTACCCACTTCAGCCATCTCTGAAGAAAGCTGCACTATAGAGAAGACAGGGCCTTGCTCCTGGGCACAGGGGTGACCGTCACTTCGCAGCCTTTGCCACTCTTCAGGTTGTGTCCAATTTATGCCCCAAAAGGCCAAAAGCAGGGCATGGAGCTTCATCACAGGACAGATCTCAGCACACATTAGCCATGCGCATTCTATCAGGAGTTATTGATCTGGGGCCCACAGACCTGTGGGTTTAAGAAAGACTATATGCAAAATTATGTGCAAATACACGTTTCTAGTGAAAGGGGCCACAGCTTTTATCAAATTCTCAATGGGCCCATGTCTTCCGCTCAAAAAAAAAAAGATATTAAGAACTTTATTCTACACCAGAGAAATGGTGCAGCTCACCAGACCTCAAGAGACCTTCTGGGGGCTTCCCTGGTGGCGCAGTGGTTAAGAACCCACCTGCCAATGCAGGGGACACGGGTTTGAGCCCTGGTCCGGGAAGATCCCACATGCCACAGAGCAACTAAGTCCGTGCGCCACAACTCCTGAGCCCACGTGCCACAACTCCTGAAGCCCGTGCACCCACGCACCACAACAAAGAGTAACCCCCGCTCGCCACAACTAGAGAAAGCCCACGTGCAGCAACAAAGACCCAATGCAGCCAAAAATAAATTTTAAAAATAGATTAAAAAAAAAAAGATTCATCGCATGCAACATGGATCCATCAGTTAGGTCTTCAGGTTGAGGGAGGTCCCAACTCCCTTCAGGACTAAGCCTCATTCTTCAATCCAGTTTTTCTTAACTTTTCAATGGAAGTATAACGCTTCAGAAAAATACACATTTTGAGACCGTTTTCATCAGAGAACCTTGTCACTTTAGCTAAAGTGGGTATTTGCTCTCTGTATTCTGCCAGCTTTTTCTGTGTATGTGTGTTGGACCAGCTAAGATCCAAGAGGGGTCAGCAGCAGCGGGACACCCTGGAGCCCTCAGCGGGGCTGTGATTCGGTCCCTGCCCAGCACCTGGAAGGGAAGCCCTCCTATTGGTGGTGCATCTTCCCCTGCAGGGTGGGGTTTCCTCTGAGGAAATGGAGCAGTGACTTTTACAGTTCCTGAGATAGCTCACACCAGATTAATCTGGATATGTAATGAAAACTTAATAAGCAAAAAAGAATCACCAGATATTAGATTAAAATGGTCACAGACAGGACCAATTTTGAAATATGCCCCATCACCCAGAGATTTTACTGACATCTCCTAGGAAATTGTGAGATAAATATAAAAACCTAGAATCGATAAAGAAGATACACACACACACACACACACACAGAGTGGAATACTAGTATTACTATTTCAAAAAAGAATGAAATAATATCATTTGCAGCAACATGGATGGATACAGAGATTATCATACTAAGTGAAGTAGGTCAGACAGAGGAAGACAAATACCATATGATATCACTTATATATATGGAACCAAAAAAATGATACAAATGAACTTATTTACAGAATGGAAACAGACTCACAGAGCTAGAAAACAAACCTATGGTTTCCAAAGGGAAAGGGGGTGAGGAGGGATAAATTAGGAGTTTGGGATTAACAGATACACACTACTGTATATAAAATAGATAATCAATAAGGACCTACTGTATAGCACAAGGAAATATAGTCAATATCCTGTAATAACCCATAATGGAAAAGAATCTGAAAAAGAATATATATATATACACATATAACTGAATATACATATACATCTCAATCATTTTCTGTACACCTGAAACTAACACAACTTTGTAAATCAACTATACTTCAATTAAAAAAATAAAACTACATAAAAACACACAAATATATATAAAAATCTATTATGCTGGAGGTGTGAAGGGTGCAACCTCACAACAGTGGGTTGCTGTAAGCAATTCCTCAGCTGCACATGGTGCCTTGTAATTTTAGGCAGAGCCAGGAAATTTTTAGTTAAGTGAATGCAATCATTACCTTTAACGCAAATTGAAGAAAGGACTTCTAAATTAATGTTAATAAAAGAAAAAATTCCAAATCGTTCATAGGACATCTTTCCAGGGTGACTGGAGAGATGGGAAAGCTTGCTGAAGCTCCTAAGAAGGTAGCTGTCAATTTTGTTTAATAGATTGCCTTCCTTGTAGATTTCTGTCTCTCCTTATGCTGCCTTGATTGGTGGAAATCCTTCTCTTTCTTTCCTTTAGTAATGTAGAAGTTTTACATCTTATTTCCATCGACTAGTGCTTTCCCTTCAAATTTTAAACAGAAGACTTAACAATATGGTCACTGGAATAACTTGAGACATATTCGTCATTTAATAGTTTAAATTCCCCCATTAAAAGGCACCCTCTGACAGTTTAAATACAAGTTCATGCTGTCTACACGAAACACATCATAACCAAATGACACAGGAAACGTTACTAAATAAAGGAAGAGATGAGACACATGAGGAAAACGCCAAGAAAAAGCAGGTGTAGCAATGCTAACATGAGATGTCAAAGCTGACCCTTCTTAAATAGGACAAAGGAGAAATTTTATATTGATTACAGAGATAATTCACTGAGAAAACACAATAGTCATGTATCCGGGGGCACAGAATAAAGCATCAAAATGCTTACAGTGAAAGATATGTAAATTCAATGAGAAATTGGGAGAATTAGAAACACACTTCTCAGAAACGGATTAAATAATAAAAATGAGGTTTAAGAATTTGAATAACATGACTAGCAACCTTGATATAATATTTAATAACTATGTATAAAATTTTTACACCCGAAACCAGAGGACACACTTTTAGGGTGCTAATGGAACATTTAATAAAAATTTCATTAGCTGATAAACATATGGTCTCCCTAAGACAGCGATGATTCAGAACATGCTTTCTTAGGGGTGGTGGTGTGATGAATTTGGAGATTGGGATCAACATATATACACTAATGTATAAAATGGATAACTAATAAGAACCTGTTGTATAAAAAAAAATAAAATTAAAAAGAACATGCTTTCTTACCATTGCTCAAGAAAACTAAAAAGGACAAGAGGACAGTCAAAATAAATCTAACCACTTAGAAAATATAAAACACTCAAATATAACTTTGGGGCTAAAGAAGAAATGAAAGTAAAAATTGCCAACCATGGGTTCTGATATAAGAAATGTTCACATATTGAAATATAGGGAAGTCATTGTGGCTTATACATGAGTTCCCTTGAATTTGATGCTAACTAAAATGGCCTGTTTGTGGTCTATCAAATATACATTGAACATCTGCTTTAATTATTAAAGAAAAGAGCTCACTGACCAGAAGTAAAGAATGTCCATGTTAAAAATAATGATTAAATGCCCCTCTTCTTGGGACACCAATGCTGGTCCTCCTTTAATGATAAGACTGCCTTCCCAGGTGCTAAGGCCATTCTAATTTGCTGTGTACGTGCTGGTCTGTTCTTTTTTATTTTTCTTTTGAACCTTGAAGAAATGGATCCCTGACTTGTTTCATGTTCTTTGTCCTGACAAGATATAAAACTGTGCTGAAAACCCTGCTTCTCCAAAGCAGTTTCTCAGAGCCATCTGGGAAGTGGGCTTCTGGGCTAGTCCTCAGTTTGGCTCAAATAAAACTCTTTTCTGTCCTTATTATTGATTGTTTATTGTTTATTGATTATTTTCAGCGACCGTTCAAACAAACAAACAAAACCTCAAGAACCTGGCAGGTCACAACTGAGGCAACAGCTCCTACACGGGCTGTTTGTGTTTCTTCGTCGGTAACTCACCCAACAGCTAGTTTCTTCCGACCCTCCTCTGTCAGGCTGCCTTCTCATCTATTTGTGGGAGCCGTTTGTGAAGAAGGGAAGCTTTTGTCACACAAGCTGCCCTGTGTTCTTCCAGTTTATCACATGTGTTTTGATTTGTTTTGTGGTATCTTTGCACGTTCAGAGACTTGACATTTCTAGGTGGCCAAGACCGTCCATCTTTTCTTCATGTGTTTGAGTTTCTAGTTTTTTTTTTAATCTTTTTATTGAAGTATAGTTGATTTACAATATTGTGTAAGTTTCAGGTGTATAGCACAGCAGTTCAGTTATATATATATTCTCTTTCAGATTCTTTTCCCTTACAGGTTATTACATAATATTGAGTTTCCAGTTCCCTCAAGCAGATACTCCTTCCTCCAAACTATAAAAATATTATCCCCAAATTTTGTATTTTTGAGATGACTTATGTTTATATCTTTAATATATTTGAAATTTATTTTTGAGTATGATTGGCATAGGATGCCTAGCTTCTTCTGATAAAAAGATTGATAAGATTATATAAGTAAGAGCTTCCCTGGTGGCGCAGTGGTTGAGAGTCCGCCTGCCGATGCAGGGGACACGGGTTCGTGCCCCGGTCCGGGAAGATCCCACGTGCCGCGGAGCGGCTGGGCCCGTGAGTCATGGCCGCTGAGCCTGCGCGTCCAGAGCCTGTGCTCCTCAATGGGAGAGGCCACAACAGTGAGAGGCCCACGTACCGAAAAAAAAAAAAAAAGATTATATAAGTAAGATCAATCTCACTTATATAAGATTGATCAACTAGTAGGGTTCTTTTCGCAATTGATCTGGATGGCCACCCCATCACGTATTGAGCTCCGCAGTCGCATTGCTCACTGGCTCTCTTTCTCTGTCTCCCTCTTCCACTTTTAAGGACCCTCATGAAGCCATGGGGTCCACCTGGATAATCCAGGATTCTCTCTATTCTAAGGTCAGCTGATTAGCATCCTTAATTCCACCTGTACCCTTAATATCTCACACCACGTGACCTAACATATCCATGGGTTCCCAGCAAGAAGTAAGAATTATCTTGCCCACCATGGAGTGATGGGTGGATTCCTCACATCTTTCTCTGAAGCTAGAAATTAGGGTCAGCCTGGCTCTGATGGCATGAGGTCATGAGGGGGACCCTACGTGGGCCTGGGAGCTGGGAGCTTGTGTGCTGGACGTGAAAGGCCTGAGAGTCAAGAGAGAAGGGAAGGAGCAGGGGCCCTGCCCCAGTAATTACGGAATCAATAGCAGAATAACTGAGGCAGAAGAATGTATAAGTAACCTGGAAGACAGAATGCTGGAAATCACTGCTGCAGAAAAGAATAAAGAAAAAAGAATGAAAAGAAACAAAGACAGCCTAACAGACCTCTGGGACAATATTAAACACATCAACATTCACATTATAGGGGTCCCAGAAGGAGAAGAGAGAGAGAAGGACCCAAGAAAATATTTGAAGAGATTATAGTCAAAAATTTCCCTAACATGGGAAAGGAAATAGCCACCCAAGTCCAGGAAGTGCAGAGAGTCCCAGGCAGGATAAACCCAATGAGAAACACACCAAGACACATAGTAATCAAATTGACAAAAATTAAAGACAAAGAAAAATTATTGAAAGCAACAAGGGAAAAACAACAACATATAAGGGAACTCCCATAAGGTTAACAGCTGATTTCTCAGCAGAAACTCTACAAGACAGAAGGGAGTAGCATGATATATTTAAAGTGATGAAAGGGAATAGCCTACAACCAAGATTACTCTACCTGGCAAGGATTTCATTCAGATTCAACAGAGAAATCAAAAGCTTTACAGACAAGCAAAAGCTAAGAGAATTCAGCACCACCAAACCAGCTCTACAACAAATGCTAAAGGAACTTCTCTAAGTGGGAAACACAAGAGAAGAAAAGGACCTTTAAATACAAACCCAAAACAATTAAAAAAATGGTAATAGGAACATACATATCTATAATTACCTTAAATGTGAATGGATTAAATGCTCCAACCAAAAGACACAGGCTTGCTGAATGGATATAAAAACAAGACCCATCTATATGCTCTCTACAAGAGACCCACTTCAGACCTAGGGACACATACAGACTGAAACTGAGAGGATGGAAAAAGATATTCCATGCAAAAAGAAATCAAAAGAAAGCTGGAGTAGCAATACTCATATCAGATAAAACAGACTTTAAAGTAAAGGATGTTACAAGAGACAAGGAAGGACACTACATAATGATCAAGGGATCAATCCAAGAAGAAGATATAACAATTATAAATATATATGCACCCAACATTGGAGCACCTGAATAATAAGGCAAATGCTAACAGCTATAAAAGAGGAGATCGACAGTAACACAATCGTAGTGGGGGCTTTAATACCTCACTTACACCAATGGACAGATCATCCAGACAGAAAATTAATAAGGAAATGAAAGCTTTAAATGACACAACAGACCAAATAGATTTAATTGATATTTATAGGACATTCCACTCGAAAACAGCAGATTACACTTTCTTCTGAAGAGTGCACGGAACATTCTCCAGGATAGATCACATCTTGGGTCACAAATCAAGCCTTGGAAAACTTAAGAAAACTGAAATCACATCAAGCATCTTTTCCGACCACAACACTATGAGTTTAGAAATAAATTACAGGGGAAAAAAACGTAAAAAATACAAACACATAGAGGCTAAACAATACATAATTAAATAACCAAGAGATCACTGAAGAAATCAAAGAGTAAATCAAAAAATACCTACAGATAAATGACAACGAAAACACGACGATCCAAAACCTACGGGATGCAGCAAAAGCAGATCTAAGAGGGAAGTTGATACCTATACAATCCTACCTCAAGAAACAAGAAAATTCTCAAATAAACAATCTAACCTTACACCAAAAGGAACTAGAGAAAGAAGAACAAAAAAACCCCAAAATTAGTAGAAGGAAAGAAATCATAGAGATCAGAGCAGAAATGAATGAAATAGAAACAAAGAAAACAATAGCAAAGATCAATAAAACTAAAAGCTGGTTCCTTGAGATGATAAACAAAATTGATCAACCTTTAACCATCTCATCAGGAAAAAGAGGAAGAGGACTCAAATCAATAAAATTAGAAATGAAAAAGGAGAAGTTATAACAGACACCATAGAAATACAAAGCATCCTAAGAGATTGCTACAAGCAACTCTATGCCAATAAAATGGACAACCTGGAAGAAATGAGCAAATTCTTAGAAAGGTGTAACCTTCCAAGACTGAACCAGGAAGAAACAGAAAATATGAACAGACCAGTCACAAGTAATGAAACTGAAACTGTGATTAAAAATCTTCCAACAAATAAAAGTCCAGGACCAGACAGCTTCACAGGAATTCTATCAAACATTTAGAGAAGAGTTAACACCCATCCTTCTCAAACTCTTCCAAAAACTTGCAGAGGAAGGAACACTCCCAAACTCATTCTACAAGGCCACCATTGCCCTGATACCAAAACCAGACAAAGATACCACAAAATAAGAAAATTATAGACCAATATCACTGATGAATATAGATAAAAAAACCTTCAACAAAATACTAGCAAACAGAATCCAACAACACATCAAAAGGATCATACACCATGATCAAGTGAGATTTATCCCAGGGATGCAAGGATTCTTCAATATATGCAAATCAATCAATGTGATACACCACATTAACAAATTAAGGAATAAAAACCATATGATCATCTCAATAGATGCACAAAAAGCTTTTGACAAAATTCAACACCCATTTATGATAAAAACTCTCCAGGAAATGGGTATACAGGGAACCTACCTCGACACAATAAAGGCCATATATGACAAACCCACAGCAAACATCATCCTCAATGGTGAAAAACTGAAAGCATTTCCTCTAAGATCTGGAACAAGACAAGGATGTCCACCCTCACCACTATTATTCAACATAGTTTTGGAAGTCCTAGCCACGGCAATCAGAGAAGAAAAAGAAATAAAAGGAATACAAATTGGAAAAGAAGTAAAACTGTCACTGTTTGCAGATGACATGATACTATACATAGAAAATCCTAAAGATGCCACCAGAAAACTACTAGAACTATTCAATGAATTTGGTAAAGTAGCAGGATACAAAATTAATGCACAGAAATCCCTTGCATTCCTATACACTAACAACGAAAAATCAGAAAGAGAAATTAAGGAAACAATTCCATTTACCATTGCAACAAAAAGAATACAATACCTAGGAATAAACCTACCTAAGGAGGTGAAAGACTTGTACTCAGAAAACTATAAAAACACTGATGAAAGGAATCAAAGATGACATAAACAGATGGAGAGATATACCATGTTCTTGGATTGGAAGAATCAATATTGTGAAAATGACTATACTACCCAAAGCCATCTACAGATTCAGTACAATCCCTATCAAACTACCAATGGCATTTTTTACAGAACTAGAACAAAAAAAATCTTAAAATTTTTATGGAGACACAAAAGACCCCAAATAGCCAAAGCAATCTTGAGGGAAAAAAACAGAGCTGGAAGAATCAGACTCCCTGACTTCAGAATATACTACAAAGCTACAGTAATCAAGAAAATATGGTACTGGCACAAAAACAGAAATATAGATCAATGGAACAGGACAGAAAGCCCAGAGATAAACCCAAGAGATAAACCCATGTACCTATGGTCAACTATCAAGGATATACAATGGAGAAATACAGTCTCTTCAATAAGTGGTGCTGGGAAAACTGGACAGCTACATGTAAAAGAATGAAATTAGAACACTCCCTAACGCCATACACAAAAATAAACTCAAAATGGAGTAAAGACCTAAATGTAAGACCAGACACTATAAAACTTTTAGAGGAAAACATAGGAAGAACGCTCTTTGACATAAATCACAGCACGATCTTTTTTGACCCACCTCCTAGAGTAATGGAAATAAAAACAAAAATAAATGGATGGGATCTGGTGAAACGTAAAAGCTTTTGCACAGCCAAGGAAACTATAGACAAGATGAAAAGACAATCCTCAGAATGGGAGAAAATATTTGCAAACGAATCAACAGACAAAAGATTAATCTCCAGGGCTTCCCTGGTGGCGCAGTGGTTGACAGTCCACCTGCTGATGCAGGGGACACGGGTTTGTGCCCTGGTCCGGGAAGATCCCACATGCCGTGGAGTGGCTAGGCCCGTGAGCTATGGCCACTGAGCCTGAGCGTCTGGAGCTCCGCAACGGGAGAGGCCACAACAGTGAGAGGCCCACGTACCGCAAAAAAAAAAAAAAGATTAATCTCCAAAATATATAAACAGCTCATGTAGCTCAATATTGAAAAAACAAACAACCCATTCAAAAAAAGGGCAGGAGATCTAAACAGGCATTTCTCCAAAGAAGACATACAGATGGCCAAGAAGCACATGAAAAGGTGCTCAACGTCACTAATTATTAGAGAAATGCAAATCAAAACTACAATGAGGTATCACCTCACACCAGTTAGGATGGGCATCATCAGAAAATCTACAAACAACAAATACTGGAGAGGGTGTGGAGAAAAGGGAACCCTCTTGCACTGTTCGTGGGGATGTAAATTGATACAGCCACTATGGAGAGCAGTATGGAGGTTCCTTAAAAAACTACAAATAGAACTACCATATGACCCAGCAATCCCACTACTGGGCATATACCCTGAGAAAACCATAATTCAAAAAGACACACACACCCCAATGTTCATTGGAGCACTATTTACAATAGCCAGGTCATGGAAGCAACCTAAATGCCCATCAACAGACGAATGGATAAAGAAGATGTGGCACATATATACAATGGAATATTACTCAGCCATAAAAAGGAATGAAATTGGGTCATTTGTAGAGACGTGGATGGATCTAGAGACTGTCATACAGAGTGAAGTTAAGTCAGAAAGAGAAAAACAAATATCGCATATTAATGCATATATGTGGAATGTAGAAAAATGGTACAGATGAACCGGTTTGCAGGGCAGAAATAGAGACACAGATGTAGAGAACAAACATATGAACACCAAGGGGGGGAAACGGCGGATGGGGGGGTGGGATGAACTGGGAGATCGGGATTGACATGTATACACTGATATGTATAAAATAGATAACTAGTAACAACCTGCTGTATAAAAATAAAATAAAATAAAATTCAAAAAAAAAGAAATTAGCCAATTAAGAACCAGCCAATATACACAAAAACATAGAGACCCCTTAATAATGCAGCATCCAGTTGTTACTTAATCATCATTAAAATGGTTTTAAAGTAAGTTAACGTGCTAATAGCGTCGATGCTAACAAGCCTCATTTACTTTTCACATTATGTGAATAATCAGTGGGTAGAGTGCTCTGTCTGAATGGGCTTTGTTGCCTCACTGGGCAAACGTCCTGCAAATTCAATCTACTGCACAGTTATGTCACACCTTTCTGCAGAGTACTGGAGAGCAGGGCAGGGTCAGGTGCAGAATGTAAAAACCGTTGTGCAAATATGAGCATGAAGATACAAAAAGGAGGGGGAAAGAATTGCAAGGGATTCAAGAAGAGCAAAGTGTAAATCAATTGGTTTTGATTGGAATGTATGAACCTGAATGCCTTTTACAAAAAAGGAAATGGCTCCAGCAGAAAAGAAAGAAGTTTGATAGATCAGTGTATGGGAGGAGATTGGATTCAAAGGCACCAGGAAAACCTTGGGCTGGCCACCACACTGCAAATGTGGAAACAGGGAATTTAACCACTGTAGGTAGTGACCGACATCATGAGTCAGAGAGAATGGTTGCAACTGTCAAGCATCAAGCATGTTCCTGGTCCAGCTTAGATTTCCACAGTGAACACCGGGAATAGGGGTCCCCACATACGGGAGCAGACTTTGTGTCCACATCAGCCTCTTCACAGGACCCTGTTAAAAACATCTTTGGTTGGTGCATCAGTGAGGATGTAATGATGAGCTTAAGAGCTTCCTTCCCTCTGCCCTGCCTTGGACTGGAAAGTTGCTTGTTAGATGTATGGAAGCTTCTCTAATTCTGAGACCACAGATCTAGAATTCCAAAGACAAAGAAATATATATATCCTGTTTGATGAAATGTCGGTTCATGTTTTTGTCCATTTTCTAATAGAATTGTTTGTTTTTGAGTTTTGAGAGTTCCTTATCTATTCTATATACAAGCCCTGTATTGAACATGTGATTTGTCCATAAACATTCTCTAATACTTTGAATCTGTGACAGCTTTAAAATTAAAATTCAATGCTTGTTGGAGTTTAAAGGATTAAATGAAGGTTTCAAGAATTCAAACTTTTACTGTGGGCTTTATTAAAGAAGCAGCAAGAAAGCCTGGGCCCTGCTTTCACAGAGGAAGAAACTAGAGACGGATACAGGACCGGGGATATTGGAGAGCAGAACCGTGAGGTGTGGGCATCTGGCCCGAGGGAGCTCCTGGGAGGCGGGCTCTGACTGGTCCAGCTCAGACCATCATGATCGCTGCAGCTCACGCGCCACCTAGTGGGCTCTGTAAACACGGCCGCGTCCTGTGAAGTGCAAGTTCACATTTGCCAAACATAGATATTCTCACCCAAGCTTCTCTAGAGGAATTAGCGACGCATGATATTTATTTCTACCCACTGTGACGCCCATCAGACATGGCTGATTCTAAGCGGAAATACAGTTCAGGTAGCACTCTCTGCTTCATTCTTTGGGGCTGGTAAACCACCAGAAGGATGCAAGACGGCTGAGACCCATGTTAACGCAATGGAATCTCATAATAGCTCTTCACCAAGGAGCCTCAAGAGTTTCCTCGTGAGTCTGCTGTATCGCTCACCCTCGGGGGTGCTGCTGCACACGTGGAGATGATCCGCCTTGAGGCAGTGGGTCAGGCAGGCGGCCCAGCAGCCTATCTCTGACCCTGCTTCCAGGACGGAGCTGCGATGGCCTCTTCTCCTGGGTATTGTCACCAGTGTGTGCTACCCAAGCGTGTGCCGGGAAAGGCGGACCTCATCCCCTGTCCCATTTTAGACAATCAGAGAACGTTAGAACCAGAGAGAACCAAAGAAAATAGTGACTGCAATTTTTTTCAATAAAAAATAAAGATTTTTCTCTGACACATGTTTAACCAATAGAGCAAAACACCTGAAATGAGGACCAACATCATTTTCAGATCATCTAGTCCAGGATGCTTTCTTACTTTGCAACCCAAATACATAGAGAACATGAATGTGGTGGGTGGCAGGGGTGGGGTAGGACGAGAGGAGGACCCCACAGGTTCCTCAGCCCATCCCCACCAGGCCCCCAGGGTGGCTCCTAAGACTTCCTAGGACTTCAGATCACAAGTCAAACAACACTGAGATGCCCTTCTTTTTATTTATTTTTTAATTTGGTAAGTACCTTGTCTTTTTCTTTAACATCTTTATTGGAGTATAATTGCTTTACAATGAGATGCCCTTCTATTTAAAGGCCGAAGAGTACTTTATTGTATGCATATGCCACATTATCACAAAAGGACAAATACTGCATTGTTCCACTTCCAGGAGGCATCTAAAATAAACTCAGAAACAGTAGAAGGTGTCGCCAGGGGCTGAGGGAAGGAGAACTGGGTAGAGTTTCAGTTCCACCAAATGAGTAAGTTCTGGAGATTGGCCACCTGTAGGTAACAGCACCATATTGTGGGCATAAAAATCTGCTAAGACGGGGCTTCCCTGGTGGCGCAGTGGTTGAGAGTCCGCCTGCCGATGCAGGGGACACGGGTTCGTGCCCCGGTCCGGGAGGATCCCACGTGCCGCGGAGCGGCTGGGCCCCTGAGCCATGGCCGCTGAGCCTACGCGACCGGAGCCTGTGCTCCGCAACGGGAGAGGCCACAACAGTGAGAGGCCCGTGTACAAAAAATCTGCTAAGACGGTAGATCTCGTGTTGTGTCCTTACCACAATAGAAAAAGTAAAATAAAACAAGCAGACTAAACTGTTGAATTGGTTAGGAGTGTTCTTAAAGGACAGCTAATCTATTGAGAAGATGTCATATCACCTTGGCATTGAATCACCAGATGAACAAAGTTCACTTATCTGATATGAAAAAACATTATGTTTTACATGTTAGGAGGGAAATAATCCACTGAGAAACCCACTACCATGTTGTACAAGTGGAAAAAAATGTCCAGAAACTGAGGACCTGCTGAAAGACACCCAGTTATTGCAGAACCAGGACTGGAAGCCAAGTTACTTACCTGGTCCCTCATGAAATCCACATTCTAAATACTTGGGAAGTCTCAACACCTGTTTCCGTGAACTCTTCACACCAGAGGTCAAGAGTTCTTTAATGGGGAATGAAACAAGCATTGTCACCTCGCCCTGCCTTGGCAAGTTAAAAGCTGACATCACAAAAGAAGAAGTCTCAGTGTACAGGAAAGTGCCCGAGGGTCTTTATCTGAGGACCTCAGAAATGCAGCCTGGCTGCTCCGGGCCCACCCTCCCAGGGACAGAAAGAGGACCAGCCAGAAACATTCCCTCTGCTTTGTCTTTCCTTTGCTGAGGCGGTGCAGAAAAGCCTGAGAAGGCTGCACGTCCGCCTGTTTCCCACCCTTGCTGGACAGCAGCAGAAGCTGAGGCCCCTGAGGGTAAATGAGGGCTCTAGGGAATGGCTCAGAGAGCGATTCTGAGGATGCAGGAGAGAACCGTCTACCCAGAGGGAGCAGGGGCACAAAGGAGGGCAGCTTGAGCTGGGGGCTTGGGGCCACGAGGCAACAGCCCCAGAGCCCTGGTTCCCAGAAAGGGAGAGAGGACAGTTAGGAAAGGGAAGGACACTGTTAAGGGATGACTGAGGTCTAGCCCTTCCCCTGTGCTGACAGCTATGCCTGGGAGAGCAAAGTTATGTTTTAGGGAGAAAATCAGATCTCCACCTTCTGGCCGTTTGCGTAGAGCCCAGAGAAATAATACCAGACAATTGCATTTGAGTAGATTTTTGCAAACTCTGCCAAACTGACAGATATGAATTTCACTTCTTCAGGATTGCCCTTTCTAACCCAATCAAGGCAAGATGCTGAGTCATGGCAGAACCCAAGCCACAGCAGGCACAGGAAAGAGCACAGGAGGCGTGGACCTAGACCATACAGAAGCCCTGTAAATCATTGGCAAAAGAGTTATTCAACTCCCACAGCCTCTGATCTCCCGGCGAGAAGAGGGCTTTAAATCCCTTGTCATCACGATGTTTGGCATCAACTACAGTTTACCCAGACACTCGAGGCACCGATGTTAATGAAGACAATAGCTCCTAAAACAGGTTGTCCACAAAACCCGAGCGTTTTCACTCAATAAAACTCTCCCCAGAGACATAGAAAACAAACTGATGGGTACCAAAGGGGAAAGGGAGGGGGAGGGATAAATGAGTTTAACAGATGCACACTACTATATGTAAAAAAGATAAACAACAGGGACCTACTGTCTAGCACAGGGAACTATACTCAGTATCTTGTAATCAACTATAATGGAAAATAATCTAAAAAAGAATAGATATATACGTATGTATAACTGAATCACTTTGCTGTACACCTGAAACTAACACAACATTGTAAATCAGCTATTTTTTGATAAAACTTAAAAAACAAAACAAAACTTTCTCACTCAGGTTAAGTCCAAAGTGAATGTTGCTGATCTTGAGTGACTCTCCAAGTGATAAGGTAGGAACCAAGACCCCTTCCATTCTGTGTCACCTCCACTTCCCCCCGCCCATGGTTTCCAAGGTCACCCAGGAAGGTGAAGGAGCCTGGAGGTTGCCCAGAGACACTTGTAGGGGCCAGGACCGGAAGTGGTGCCCATCAATTTCACTCACCCACTATTGGCTAGAATTCAATCAGATGACCAGACCTAACTGCAAGGGGTGCTGGGAACTGTAGTCCAACTGTCCAGGAAGATGGGAAAATACACAGATCTCAGCACCAGAGCCACAGGTGTATCTTGACATGATTTTCCCTAATAAGAAATTTTTCTGAGACCACTAGAGATATCTTGTCCTTCTGTGCAGGAAAGTGGATAAAAGTATACTTCCTTAAAGCCCTCCGAGACCTGCCTGTGATGCTATATGAAATGCTTAATTTTTGAGACTAGAGGCACCCAGCAATAAACTCACCATTTTAATTGTATAACATGTTAGAACTTCCAAAATGATTTCTCAACTACTCTTTCACTTGATTTTCTCACTGCTCTTCTCCCAGTGTCAACACATTTCATTTGGACAAGAATTACTGCCTGCCCATTCTCCCAGGCTCTGGTCCGGGCACCAGGGATGCTGAACAGGCAGTAGATTTCCTACTTGCACCATGCTTACATCCTTGTGAGGAACAGGGGCTTGTAGTTATAAGTAAAAAGTAAATTAACAATATACAAGATATTATCAGATGATGATAAGACCCCAGAGAGCAACAACAGGGCAGTGTGATAGAGGGGGAGCCTGCATGGGGGAGCGGGCGTTTTAAAATATCCCTGGGATTTGTTTAATCGGGTGTGATGGATGACAGGCAGGTAAGGTGACAGGCAACTGACTTCCCTGAAAGAAGCCTTTATTACTCACTGTTCCCAAGAGGAGAGGGCAGTCACGCTGTGCAAGTCCACATGTGGAAGCACCAGATTCGGCAAGACGCAGGGGCAAGGAGAAAACACAGGCGGGAGCCTTTATTGTGGTCTCACTGCAAGGAAGGGGCAGGGTAGACAAGCTGAGCAAGTTTAGGATTGGCTGGTGTGAATAATTTTAGTGGTCTCTAGGATATAGGGGTCCCTGGTCAACCAGTACCTGGCCCTGGGGGGATTTGGGAGAGGGGAATATCGGCTTGGTGTGTGAGAGTTAGATTAAGGCGATACTTGAGGTTGTGGGTTCTGGTTCGGACATGAAAGACATGCTCAAAAGCAAGCGTTTTACTTTCTTTAGGAATTAACTGGCCCTGGGATGGGGAGACTCTCCAGGACCAGAAAGGCCCCAAGATGTCAAAGCATCTTAAAATACAGGAAATAGGGCTTCCCTGGTGGCACAGTGGTTGGGAGTCCGCCCGCCGATGCAGGGGACACGGGTTCGTGCCCCGGTCTGGGAAGATCCCACATGCCGCAGAGCGGCTGGGCCCGTGAGCCATGGCCACTGAGCCTGCACATCTGGAGCCTGTGCTCCGCAACGGGAGAGGCCACAGCAGTGAGAGGCCTGCGTACCGCCAAAAAAAAAAAAAAAAACATATCAGATATTTACAATTCTCGAGGAAATTCTGTCTTCAAGGCAAAGAAAATGATATCCCACATCTTACGAGATGGAGCTTCTGCAGCCATTCTTAAGGGAGAACAACTTAGGAAGTTGTACGTGTGGTCAGGTTTAGTACATTCTGAATTTTTGTCCAGTTCAAAAGGAAAACTGAAGTTTGCGTTTTAAGAAGCTTTGTAAATCAATAAGCAGAAAGAATCAAACAACACCTCGGCAGCAACACAGCTCAGCACAAGTATTACAAACGTTGTCTCTGAAGAGTTAGTTTTTTAAATGACTAAACAGAAGAAATACTATATCCTTTGTCCTTTTTATAAACTTGGTCCTGCTGGGCTTCCCTGGTGGCGCAGTGGTTGAGAATCTGCATGCTAATGCAGGGGACACGGGTTCGAGCCCTGGTCTGGGAGGATCTCACATGCCATGGAGCAACTAGGCCCGTGAGCCACAACTACTGAGCCTGCGCGTCTGGAACCTGTGCTCCACAACGAGAGAGGCCGCGGCAGTGAGAGGCCCGCGCACCGCGATGAAGAGTGGCCCCCGCTTGCCACAACTAGAGAAAGCCCTCGCACAGAAACGAAGACCCAACACAGCAAAAATAAATAAATTAATTAATAAACTCCTACCCCCAACAACTTCTAAAAAAAAAAACAAAAAACTTGGTCCTGCTAATTTAAAAAGAAAAATTGTTAAGTAGCCAATAGTAGATTTCCTAACTTTGATTCGTGTTTCTCTGGCTCACACAAAGTAGTTATTTCCTAGTTTCTAGAAGAGGCACCTCATGATTAGCATTCTTAAAAATACAGCCAGATGTTCCTCTTAGAGGAGATTTCCATGACTAGTGGTTACAATGCTGTATTTTAATTGCCAATTAATATCTCTTCTCCACTTATCTTTGTATGTCCTTAAGACCAGGGACATTCTCCAAGCTCTGGCATCTCCAATCTCATTGGAGATTGGACATTCTCCAATCTCTGGTGCCGAGCACACTGTCTGGTGCTTAATAGATGCTCAGATCTGTCAAACGCATGGACGCCACCTGCCTGCCCTGCACCCAGTGCTAAGCAGATGCCTGGCACATCATTAAGAGATGAGGGGGCGGGGGGGGCGTTGGGAGTGAATCTAAATCTCTAAAGATTTCCAAAAGGATTTATTTTCTGGCTCTTCTGTCTAGAAAATTAATTTCGTTTCAAAGTGACACGCTGGACAGAACGAAGACAAAAATGCGTGATCGAGCCATTCCTGGGCAGCGATCATTACCACTGCTACACAATGGAATGACCAGCGCTTCCCGATGAGTAGTTCCTCAGGTAACATTGTAATAATGCTGAAAACTCCTTTCATCACGAATCATTTAGAGCACCTGCTACATGAAACCATGTCCAAGTGACATGGGACTTCAACAGAGCTGTCCTCTGCATACAGTCATCACCCATTTCTAAGTTGTTTGCTTTTATTCTCTATACGGAGGGGGGGCGGCGGGTGCCCCTTTTTAAGAAATCTTTTTTCCTTAAAATGACTGAGACTTTCAAAAACTTGTTCCTTAATCACATCATCTTTCTTAGTGAAAACAGAAATTCTTCATCTTACACTTCCTCCGTACAGCCTCCCCCCGACTCTGAGACCAGGGAAGAACGAAGCAGGAAGACGAGTCATATTTTCATTACGTTTTCCATGGAAATCCCACCTCGGACCAGCAGTTGGTGATCTGAAAGCAGGAATAATAACATCTGTCTCATGGGCGTCCTGCTTCTTCTGCATCCCCACAACTCCAGGGTTTAGGAAGATTTGACCTGATTTTCAAGGTTTGGAGGTTGTACTTTTATCTTCTTGGAGCAATTGAAGAGTGGTTAAATGATGAAAGTTTCCTTTGAGGGTCCTTTCCTGAAAATAAACTATTTATATCTACAATCTTCCTCATCTTGGGAGCAAAAAATAAGCTCACACAGGGCTCCTCTGAGCATATTACTACGCTATGGCAGAAGCTTCCGGAACAATACTTCTTTTCCTATTCCAAGTCTGATCCACTAACTTAAGCAACCTCTTTAATGATTTTTTCTGTATTTGTAATCCATGTTCCTGGAACATTAAAGCCATGAATGTTCTTTTGTAAGTGAAAACCGCCTTAGATCGTCACAGACATACATGGAATGGAAACAGTCCACATGTCTAACTACAGACTTGACCAAAGACCAGAGGTCTCCGGACCTCTCAGCCGGCTGCCAGTGATGCTGAGACCCACTCCTGCAGCATCCTTCCCTCTATGCCTTGCTGCCATGTGCCCACAGAACTTAAATGCTGCCCTAGGAAAGTGAGGAAGGAAGAACCCTAAATTCATATGAAATGTCTATCACCCTGATGGAATGGTGCCTCAAATTAGACATGAAATTTTGGAACATAAGTTACCTTTTTTAGGCACCCGATTTGTAAGTCAAAATTTGAGCCCAGAATATGGGAAGGCTTATCTAGAATCTCCAGGAATACTCAGACAGTCATGAACTGACAAAAAGTCCTACAAATAGAGCCAAGTGCCCTGGAAGCAGCGGCTGTAACCCAGGGTGGAATAATCAGATTCAGACATCATGGCCAGCTTGCAAAATCACATACAATGATGAAGCCGTGACTGAGAAACTGTAACAAAATTCTGTAAGATTGGGCATCCAGAAACAGAGGGAAAGGGAAAGAATGCAGGCTTGTTGTAGTTTCTTGTAGACTCAATTTTCTGGATAGCAGAAGAACACCTGAAAAGCGAAGAATGAGACTTACACCTTCTGATTCGGACTAAGGGGTCCTCTAAGTATCGAACCTCTTTCTGCAGAGAGAAATGGCTCCAGCACCACCAGATCCAGCCACTGAAATGCCATTTTCCCGCCAAATGATATGCCCCTTGATCGGCCATGAACATTGAAGGCTTAGGGGATGTGTGGAGAGGTCTTGCTTGGAGAAGGCCGTACTCCAACGCAGTTAGGAAGAGTACAGAGGATTTCTAGGAGCTGTTGGTGTAGGATGGCCTAACTCTCCTGCGGTCTGGAGTGGGCCACAAGCAGCAGGAGACCCTGGCTCTGGAGGGGCATTGAGGGTGACACTGGGGCATGACTCTTCACCTGTCTTCCTGGATTGATGACACAGGACCCCAAATCTAATCAGTGCTTGCCCTCAGAAATTGGACATCATCCCAGAGAAACAGAAAAGGGGAAACCACAAATTACTGTGACTGGTAGAATGAGGGCCTGAATACAAATTAAGTCCAGACGTTTAAAAATCTGTGGTCTGAGACTCTTATTTACTGTAAAAGTCTATGATTTTAAACCACAAATTATACTTCACAGCATAAGTACAATCTAGTTCCCTGTGCACAACTATGTTGGTTGCCAGTGGTAGCAACAAGCAACAGTGTTACCTTCAGGTATAATGACCTGAAGAACAGACTCCTTCCCCAGGAATGCCCTCACTCCCCAGGCAGGCTTTGTCATGTGTCTGGGCCTTAATTCTGGCCTCTGAGTCTTCTGACAGGTTAGCAGGGATTCTTGAACTTTTATCGCTCTGTCTCCTAGCTGGCATCATTATCTGACCTCCTACGCTCTGGAATCAGAGCTCCTGGGTCCACAGGGCCTTGGCTGAAACTCTTTGAATTTGATCTTTGGACATTTTGACTTAGAGCACTACCAGCCCCACCTCCGGCCCATCCCTCAACCCAGACCTGACCCACTGTGTCCTCTGTCTCTGGAGGACACAGAGAAGACCCTTCTGAACTGAGACAGCACCCCATCCCCTCCAAGAGCTATGTAAAGAAGAGCAGGTGAAAGGGCAATTAGACCTGAAGAAGAGAAGTTAAAACTGGAGTATGAGGTGGGATTTCTACATTTCCCATCAAGCTAGATGAACATATCATGATTGCTAAGGCACAAACTCCCATATTTATTCAGAGCTGGCCACAGAAATTATTTTCTGTTTCAAAGCAATGGAAAGAGTTGAGATGAATAATACATCTTTATCTATGCCAATATTTAAAACAACCAAGCAGCACTGTGCTGTTTGTTCAAACCAGTCTGTGTTTTACGTTGTACATGCAAATCTACATTGTGCATGAGTGTTTCAGTAGAAATTTCTTTTGAAATGTGAAATTGTTTATGATGCTGACAAAAATTCAAAACAATCTACCATCTATAGATGCCCCACTGTCATGGATTTTTAAACACATTTATTATCACAGAGTCACCGCAGAGAAGAGAGACCACAGATGTAGCACAAGTGTGCTTCCTTCATGAAATTTCCCAAGGATATTCCTTTTGCAGAGATTGAGAGTCTGTGAGCAGTTCTGATTCCCACAAGAGACCCACGTTCAGACGCAGAAAAGAGAGACTCTGCAGCTCAATGCTACATAGGCGTTTGCTTCACCTCTGGTTGCTTCAAAGGTTTCCAGGACAACAGTTCAAATGAAAAGGAAACGTATCAGTAGCTTGAACATAGATCTACGATTCTAAGCCATGAATTTCAATGGTGTTTCCAAATCACTACCCAGAATCAGAAAACAAACTGTTACGTGTTATATGTTATGTCTACATGTCCCAGTGAGATCTATTCTTGCCAGTTATTGGGAGAAAATTCTATGGGGATTCAGAGTCTCGCCAATTTGCCCCAGTAGTGAAGTTTTATACATCCAGTGGTCCGGGGCAAGTCAAAATGCCCCTCCACCGTCAAGACAGGTTGTTGCAACTTGTATCACCTGCCACCAAAAAAAAAAAAGGCATAGTGACCTTTCCTGCAGCCTTTAAATTAAACTGGTAATAGGCTAGAACAAGATTCTGAAGTCTGACATATGCTATTTCCAAAATCCAGGTTCAGGTGTGTACCAGGGCAGAAGAGAGCTGTGCAGCAAATCCAGTGACCCGCCCAGGTAGGCCACATGCCCAGCAGATCCAGGTGCCAGGGTTCCAGGAGTAGATAAGTCTCAAGCAAACCCCAGCGGGAGAGTTTCGGAATAAAACTCTGCCTTCTGCTGCATAGAGCTTCCTGACTTGGAAAGCAGTGCCCGGATTGTAGCAGAGATTAAGTCCTCGACCGTTAGTGGGGAGCCTTGGAGTGAGTATTGCCCATCACATGATCCCATATGGGGCCAGAGTGTGCAAGTCTTTCCAGCCTGCCTCACTCGGCATGCCGGCTGCCCCAGGAAAGGTGACATGAGACAGCTCTCTGCAGCCCCGAGCACACTCTCCTCAGCGGGGCAGCAGGCTCTTATTTTTGAAGGGGGATCTGGGTGAGAATCTCCACATCTAGGATTCTCCTCTTAATGAATTGATTCCTTTATCACTGTGAAATGTCTTTATTTTTGATAATATGCCTTATTTCTCCCATAGTCTAATTTGTTGGATATTAACATACCCATTGCAGCTGTAGGAGTCCGCTTGGGCTGCCACAACAAAAGAACCCAGGCTGGGTGGCTTAAAAACAGAAACTTATTTTATCACAGTTCCAGAGTCTGGAAGTGCAAGATCACGGTGGCAGCTGGGTTGGATTCTGGTGAAAACTCTCTCCTTGGCTGCAGACAGCCGTCATCCTGCTGTGTCCTCAATGGGCTTTCCTCTGGGCACAGGTGCAAAGTGGGAGAGAGATCTCTTGTGTCTCTTCCTCTTCTTATAAGGACACTAGTCCTATAGGATTCAGACCCCATCCTTATGACCTCATTTAACCTTAATTACCTCCTTAAAGGCCTCATGTCCAAATGTAGTCACGTTGGGGGTTAGAACTTCAGCATATGAATTGAGGGGAACCCCATTCGGTCCATGACACCAGCTTTCTTTCTAAGATTAAAGTTTGCTTGATAAGCCTCTTTGTCCTTCTCCTTTTAACTCATCTTTGTTCATGTTTAAAATGCACCTCTTGTAAATAACATTTATATGATCTTGCTGCTTTTCTTTGTGTACCATCGCTGCCTTTTAGCTGGATTGCTTAGTACATTTCTATTTAAGATAATTATTGATACAGTTGGGATAAGTCTACCACACTGCGATGTGTTTTTTATTAGCCTTATCTGTTGTTTCCTTTTTTCCACATTCCTTTCTTCTGTTAGATGTTCTTGATTAGCTGAGTTTTTAGTACTCCTAAATCCATGTTAACACCTTTATTAATTTTTTTTTAACTTCTTCAGAGATTTCCCAACTTGACACAAGGGGGCCAGGCCTTTATACCCCCATATCAATCCCCCAGGAAAAGGGTGTGACCTGGAGCAAGCTGCCTCCACAGCAGAGGCAGGTCCTGAAGGGAGATGACGACTAGGTTGCCTGCCACAGCAATGGCAGCAGCAGGGGAAGCAGGGCCCTTATTCCTACCAGGTGATCTGTGCAGCTGTGCTCACCACGGAGTGTACACTGAACATTACAAATGCAGCCTTGTTTACTGTATGGATTTTGTTGTCTTTCTTTCAAGAATATTGAAGTTTGTTTCACCAGGCAATTAACTTACTTGCAAATCACCCTAGTCCTTTGGAAGCTTATTTTAAAATTTCATTATGACGGGTCTATAGCAGTGGTTATCAACTGGGGGCAACTTTTTGATTGTCATACCTGTGGGCTGCTACTGGCATTTAGTGGGTATAGCATGCTGACTAAGGTCGTGATCTAATGGAGGGGCCATAACGTTGATTGACTTGAGTTGATTTAAAGACATGTTCTATGTACGATCAATAACTTTGATGTAATATGTAAAATTAATGAAATTTAATACGGGCTTCAACTGCTCGTGGGGAAAATAACTGAATGCCCAGGTGTGTGGCTTTTGCATGGTTGCTCTCCTTGTGTGTCACTTCCATGCAATGATTGAATCAGGAGGTCTGGGGACTGTCGGGTTCCTCCTCTGTCAGGTCGTTCAGTCCAAACTCTTGCATATTTGTTTCTCTAAACTCAATTATTCTACAGGCTAGTATTACATTCAATTACACATCTCACAATATTCAAAATGGCTCATTTGTTCTAGGAATTACATGCCTCTAATTTATCACTGACAACCAGCAGATGCTGACAACCAGCAGAATGGTGATGAAACCCAGCCGGCCACCAGCAGGCTTGGCATCCTCCAGAATGCAAAGCGAGATGGCACGTTTAAACATGGCGACAGTGCCAGTCAGGTGCCAACTGTACGGGACCGAGTGCCGTTAGGTGTAATGCTGGTTTGTATTTATGCCACTCACTCCTCCAGAGAGCTTTGCTGTAAACCTACAGCCTTCGGGGATGTTTCCTCTTTCAGCCTGAAGGACTCGCTTGGTCATTCTGCCAAAGGCACCTAACCACTTCCAAATAACCATTTTGCCACTGACAGTAGATGTCCTTAAGACACGGCAGTGATGCCCCGTGACGGACATCATGATGTGCCACCCAGATCCTCCTTCAGGGATGAAGGATTTGTCCCCCCCCCCAGAAGATGGACATCCCTCAGCTGTCACCCCCTCTGCAAACTGCCCTCAGATGAAGAGAGCTCCTTCACCCCAGATCACACCGCTGGGGGCACAGGAAGCCACACCTCATGACTGGCCACCATGGGAGGAAAAAGCTCGGGGCACCGTGGGACCACCTGAAAATGCTCCAGCTTCCGAGCTCCCCGGGCCATCAGCTGAGGTTGTTGTTGACGCCCCAATGCCAAGGTTGCCTCAGCCATGCCCACTCTCCTCCCTTCCACGGGCGTTGCTCTGGGAACTGCTCCTGCTAAATTTCCTGTAGGCAAGCCTGCATCTCAGAGCATGCTTCGCCCCATTTTCCCTTTTCCACCAAATTTAAACTGCTCACCCTGGCTTCCAAGGCCCCTAGAATTCAGCCCCACCTTCTCCGAACGTAGACGTTTAAGGAGGCCAGACTTCTCACTCTTCCCCACTCATGCCACCATCATTTCTGCTTCTGTGTCCTTTCTTTCTCCTCCAACATGGGGAATTTTTACCCTATATATTAACTGCTAAGCGTAAGAATGATAAACTCAATAAAGAAAGACTCAGAGTCCCTCGGACATTGGTCTAGATGAGAATGGAACTAACATACAAAGACGGCAGCCAGTTTTGATGGAAGAAGAAAAACCATCACTCTCTCTGCTTCTCTGAGAATGATGCAGGAGCATCACAGCGATGGTCTCTGATCCAGCCCTGAGCTCCCAAAAAACGAGGAGAGAAAAGGAAAGATGAGGAAGCAGAGAAGGTGAGAAAAGCAACCCTTTACATGGGCGGCAGCTGTACCAGCCCAGTCAGCCTCCCATCAAGGACCGCTCCCAGGAAAAACCAGGTGTCCACACTCTTGAGAAGATTTCCACTCTGATGTCTGATAAAGGATTTGCTTTCTGCAGAGCAAGAAGGGGGTACAGTTGAGAAGAGGGATTATTAGATACTGTTATACCCTACTCAGTTCTCAACCCCACACAGCGTTCAAAGAGTCAGATGCCTTGACTGAGAACAGAGTTAATAACTGCAAATCTTCTGTTTCAACTGCAGTGGCCTTTTCACTCCAATGCAATACCTCTAAAATATCATTAGACTGACACCAAATAGCACTTCTACTGTGACAGACACACCAGAGACCATAATTTAAATTAAAGGATTAAATATGTAATGGTGACATTTCAGGCAACTTGCAGAATTGTAGTTCACGTTAAACAAATGCAAATCCTTCATAATCCTTTTTTAAAAATACTTAAAACTGATTTTTACTCGAAGAAAAGCCAAGTTTCCAAAATCAATGAATATAGTTCTAAACTCTTATCTTAATTACATTTTCTCGAGTAGGCTCATTCTTTCAGACCGTTTTACCTGGGGCCTGAAAACTTTTAGCACAGGGTTGAGTTAGCACATGAGGGGAACTCCGGGCAGTATCGATCCAACAAGAATCCTACAAATAATGGTTATTGAACAATGCTATAGAATATCTAATATTCAGCAAACAAAACAAAGGCTTATTAAAATATTTAACTTATTAAAATATTTAACTATATTTAAAGCCTGAAATTGACAAATTGACTTATTCAACAGAATTAATCATGTGCATTTTAAGCTCTGGTGTGTTACATCACGATTTACTATCCATTGTAATTTACAATGAAAGGAAGTAGTCCAGCAAGGAAAGATCATCAACAGCTTACCAATTTTCACGATAAAAGTGTTCAGGGGCTCCCCTGGTGGCGCAGTGGTTGAGAGTCCGCCTGCCGATGCAGGGGACACAGGTTCGTGCCCCGGTCCGGGAAGATCCCACATGCCGCGGAGCGGCTGGGCCCGTGAGCCATGGCCGCTGAGCCTGCGCATCCAGAGCCTGTGCTCTGCAACGGGAGAGGCCACAACAGTGAGAGGCCCGCGTACTGCAAAAAAAAAAATAAGTGTTCAGGACGTGGCTCTTTGAAAATTACTGGAATAGAACACATGAGGTTTATTGGCAAACATAGTGTATATACCAGGATTTTCTGAGGAGCTTATAAAAAATACAGATGCCTGAACCCACCACAGATACACAATAGACTCATCAGAGGTAGACACAGGCATCTGCTTTTTAATAAATTCTCCAGATGAAGCTGCTGAAGATGAAGCTTGAGAACCCCCATTAAAATAGACAACATCGGGACTTCCCCAGTGGCCCACCTTCCAGGGCTTCCCTGGTGGCGCAGTGGTTAAGAATCCGCCTGCCAATGTAGGGGACACGGGTTTGAGCCCTGGTCCAGGAAGATCCCACATGCCACGGAGCAACTAATCCCATGCGCCACAACTACCGAAGCCCACACGCCTAGAGCCCATGCTCCGCAACAAGAGAAACCACTGCAATGAGAAGCCCGCGCACTACAACGAAGAGTAGCCCCCGCTCACCGCAACTACAGAAAGCCCGTGCGCAGCAACGAAGGCCCAATGCAGCCCAAAATAAAATTAATTAATTAAGAAACAAAAAAGGACTTCCGGGAAGATGGCGGAAGAGTAAGACACGGAGATCACCTTCCTCTCCACAGATACACCAGAAATATATCTACGCGTGGAACAACTCCTACGGAGCACCTACTGAACGCTGGCAGAAGACCTCAGACCTCCCAAAAGGCAAGGAACCCCCCACGTACCTGGTTAGGGCAAAAGAAAAAACTAAACAGAGACAAAAGTATAGGGACGGGTCCTGCACCAGCGGGAGAGAGCTGTGAAGGAGGAAAAGTGTCCACACACTAGGAAGCCCCTTCGCGGGTGGAGACTGCGGGAGGCGGAGTGGGGGAGCTTGGGAGCCGCGGAGGAGAGCACAGCAACAGGGGTGCGGCGGGCAAAGCGGACAGATTCCAGCGCAGAGGATCGGGCCGACCGGCACTCACCAGCCGAGAGGCTTGTCTGCTCACCCGCCGGGGCGGGCGGGACTGGGAGCTGAGGCTCCGGCTTTTGTCGGAGCGCCGGGAGAGGACTGAGGTTGGCGGCGTGAACACAGCCTGCAGGGCGTTGGTGCGCTGCGGCTGGCCGGGAGAGAGTCCGGGGAGGGGTCTGGACCTGCCGAAGAGGCAAGAGACTTTTTACGTCCCTCTTTGTTTCCTGGTGCACGAGGAGAGAGGATTAAGAACGCTGCTTGAGAGAGCTCCAGGGACGGGCGCGAGCCGCGGCTAAAAGTGCGGAGCCCAGAGACGGACATGGGACGCTAAGGCCGCTGCTCCCGCAGCCAGGAGGCCTGTGTGCGAACACAGGTCACTAGCCACACGCCCTTCCGGGGAGCCTGTGCAGCCCGCCACTGCCGGGGTCCCGGGATCCAGGGACGGCTCCCCCGGGAGAGCGCTCGGCGCGCCTCAGGCTGCAGCGTCACGCCGGCCTCTGCCGCTGCAGGCCCGCCCCGCACTCCGTGACCCTCCCTACCCCCCGGCCTGGGTGAGCCAGAGCCTCCGAATCAGCAGCTCCTTTAACCCCGTCCTGTCTGAGCAAAGAACAGACGCCCTCCGGCGACCTACACGCACAGGCGGGGCCAAATCCAAAGCTGAGCCCCTGGGAACTGTGAGAACAAAGAAGAGAAAGGGAAATCTCTCCCAGCAGCCTCAGGGGCAGCGGATTAAAGCTCCACAATCAACTTGATAATACCCTGCATCTGTGGAATACCTGAATAGACAACGAATCATCCCAAATTAAGGAGCCCTGTGGATGAAAGGCTCTTGGTGCTGCAGCCAGGAGTCAGTGCTGTGCCTCTGAGGTGGGAGAGCCAACTTCAGGACACTGGTCCACAAGAGGCCTCCCAGCTGCACATAATATCAAACAGCAAAAATCTCCGAGAGATCTCCATCTCAAGGCCAGCACCCAGCTTCACTCACCGACCAGCAAGCTACAGTGCTGGACATCCTATGCCAAACAACTAGCAAGACAGGAACACAACCCCACCCATTAGCAGAGAGGCTGCCCAAAATCATAATAAGTCTACAGACACCCCAAAACACACCACCAGACGTGGACCTGCCCACCAGAAAGACAAGATCCAGCCTCATCCACCAGAACACAGGCACTAGTACCCTCCACCAGGAAGCCTACACAACCCACTGAACCAACCTTAGCCACTGGGGACAGACACAAAAAACAACAGGAACTACGAACCTGCAGTCTGCAAAAAGGAGACCCCAAACACAGTAAGATAAGCAAAATGAAAAGACAGAAAAACACACAGCAGATGAAGGAGCAAGATAAAAACCCACCAGACCTAACAAATGAAGAGGAAATAGGCAGTCTACCTGAAAAAGAATTCAGAATAATGATAGTAAGGTTGATCCGAAATCTTGGACATAGAATGGACAATAGAATGGACAAATTGCAAGAAACAGTTAACAAGGACCTAGAAGAAATAAAGATGAAACAAGCAACGATGAACAACACAATAAATGAAATTAAAAGTACTCTAGATGGGATCAATAGCAGAATAACTGAGGCAGAAGAACGGATAAGTGACCTGGAAGATAAAATAGTGGAAATAACTACTGCAGAGCAGAATAAAGAAAAAAGAATGAAAAGAACTGAGGACAGTCTCAGAGACCTCTGGGACAACATTAAACGCACCAACATTCGAATTATAGGGGTTCCAGAAGAAGAAGAGAAAAAGAAAGGGACTGAGAAAATATTTGAAAAGATTATAGTTGAAAACTTCCCTAATATGGGAAAGGAAATAGTTAATCAAGTCCAGGAAGCACAGAGAGTCCCATACAGGATAAATCCAAGGAGAAATACGCCAAGACACATATTAATCAAACTGTCAAAAATTAAATACAAAGAAAACATATTAAAAGCAGCAAGGGAAAAACAACAAATAACACACAAGGGAATCCCCATAAGGTTAACAGCTGATCTTTCAGCAGAAACTCTGCAAGCCAGAAGGGAGTGGCAGGACATATTGAAAGTGTTGAAGGAGAAAAACCTGCAACCAAGATTACTCTACCCAGCAAGGATCTCATTCAGATTTGATGGAGAAATTAAAACCTTTACAGACAAGCAAAAGCTGAGAGAGTTCAGCACCACCAAACCAGCTCTACAACAACTGCTAAAGGAACTTCTCTAGGCAAGAAACACAAAAGAAGGAAAGGACCTACAATAACGAACCAAAACAATTAAGAAAATGGGAATAGGAACACACATATCGATAATTACCTTAAATGTAAATGGACTAATTGCTCCCACCAAAAGACACAGATTGGCTGAATGGATACAAAAACAAGACCCATATATTTGCTGTCTACAAGAGACCCACTTCAGACCTAGAGACACATACAGACTGAAAGTAAGGGGATGGAAAAAGGTATTTCATGCAAATGGAAACCAAAAGAAAGCTGGAGTAGCAATTCTCATATCAGACAAAATAGACTTTAAAACAAAGACTATTAGAAGAGACAAAGAAGGACACTACATAATGATCAAGGGATCGATCCAAGAGGAAGATATAACAATTGTAAATATTTATGCACCCAACATAGGTGCACCTCAATACATAAGGCAAATACTGACAACCATAAAAGGGGAAATCGACAGTAACACATTCATAGTAGGGGACTTTAACACCCCACTTTCACCAATGGACAGATCATCCAAAATGAAAATAAATAAGGAAACACAAGCTTTAAATGATACATTAAATAAGATGGAGTTAATTGATATTTATAGGACATTCCATCCAAAAACAACAGAATACACATTTTTCTCAAGTGCTCATGGAACATTCTCCAGGATAGATCATATCTTGGGTCACAAATCAAGCCTTGGTAAATTTAAGAAAATTGAAATTGTATCAAGTATCTTTTCTGACCACAACGCCATGAGACTAGATATCAATTACAGGAAAAGATCTGTAAAAAATACAAACACATGGAGGCTAAACAATACACTACTTAATAATGAAGTGATCACTGAAGAAATCAAAGAGGAAATCAAAAAATACCTAGAAACAAATGACAATGGAGACACAACGACCCAAAACCTGTGGGATGCAGCAAAAGCAGTTCTAAGGGGGAAGTTTATAGCAATACAAGCCCACCTTAAGAAGCAGGAAACATCTCGAATAAACAACCTAACCTTGCACCTCAAGCAATTAGAGAAAGAAGAACAAAAAAACCCCAAAGCTAGCAGAAGGAAAGAAATCATAAAAATCAGATCAGAAATAAATGAAAAAGAAATGAAGGAAACAATAGCAAAGATCAATAAAATTAAAAGCTGGTTCTTTGAGAAGATAAACAAAATAGATAAACCACTAGCCAGACTCATCAAGAAAAAAAGGGAGAAGACTCAAATCAATAGAATTAGAAATGAAAAAGGAGAGGTAACAACTGACACTGCAGAAATAAAAGAGATCATGAGAGATTACTACAAGCAACTCTATGCCAATAAAATGGACAATCTGGAAGAAATGGACAAATTCTTAGAAATGCACAACCTGCCAAGACTGAATCAGGAAGAAATAGAAAATATGAACAGACCAATCACAAGCACTGAAATTGAAACTGTGATTAAAAATCTTCCAACAAAGAAAAGCCCAGGACCAGATGGCTTCACAGGTGAATTCTATCAAACATTTAGAGAAGAGCTAACACCTATCCTTCTCAAACTCTTCCAAAATATAGCAGAGGGAGGAACACTCCCAAACTCCTTCTACGAGGCCACCATCACCTTGATACCAAAACCAGACAAGGATGTCACAAAGAAAGAAAACTACAGGCCAATATCACTGATGAACATAGATGCAAAAATCCTCAACAAAATACTAGCAAACAGAATCCAACAGCACATTAAAAGGATCATACACCATGATCAAGTGGGGTTTATTCCAGGAATGCAAGGATTCTTCAATATACGCAAATCTATCAATGTGATAAACCATATTAACAAACTGAAGGAGAAAAACCATATGATCATCTCAATAGATGCAGAGAAAGCTTTTGACAAAATTCAACACCCATTTATGATAAAAACCCTGCAGAAAGTAGGCATAGAGGGAACTTTCCTCAACATAAAAAAGGCCATATATGACAAGCCCACAGCAAACATCATCCTCAATGGTGAAAAACTGAAAGCATTTCCACTAAGATCAGGAATAAGACAAGGTTGCCCACTCTCACCACTCTTATTCAACATAGTTTTGGAAGTTTTAGCCACAGCAATCAGAGAAGAAAAGGAAATAAAAGGAATCCAAATCGGAAAAGAAGAAGTAAAGCTGTCACTGTTTGCAGATGACATGATCTTATACATAGAGAACCCTAAAGATGCTACCAGAAAACTACTAGAGCTAATCAATGAATTTGGTAAAGTGGCAGGATACAAAATTAATGCACAGAAATCTCTGGCATTCCTATATACTAATGATGAAAAATCTGAAAGTGAAATCAAGAAAACACTCCCATTTACCATTGCAACAAAAAGAATAAAATATCTAGGAATAAACCTACCTAAGGAGACAAAAGATCTGTATGCAGAAAATTATAAGACACTGATGAAAGAAATTAAAGATGATACAAATAGATGGAGAGATATACCATTTTCTTGGATTGGAAGAATCAACATTGTGAAAATGACTCTACTACCCAAAGCAATCTATAGATTCAATGCAATCCCTATCAAACTACCACTGGCATTTTTCACAGAACTAGAACAAAAAATTTTGCAATTTGTATGGAAACACAAAAGACCCCGAATAGCCAAAGCAATCTTGAGAACGAAAGAAGGAACTGGAGGAATCAGGCTCCCAGACTTCAGACTATACTACAAAGCTACAGTTATCAAGACGGTATGGTACTGGCACAAAAACAGAAAGATAGATCAATGGAACAGGATAGAAAGCCCAGAGATAAACCCACGCACATATGGTCACCTTATCTTTGACAAAGGAGGCAGAAATGTACAGTGGAGAAAGGACAGCCTATTCAATAAGTGGTGCTGGGAAAACTGGACAGCTACATGTAAAAGTATGAGATTAGATCACTCCCTAACACCATACACAGAAATAAGCTCAAAATGGATTAAAGACCTAAATGTAAGGCCAGAAACTATCAAACTCTTAGAGGAAAACATAGGCAGAACACTCTATGACATAAATCACAGCAAGGTCCTTTTTGACCCACCTCCTAGAGAAATGGAAATAAAAACAAAAGTAAACAAATGGGACCTAATGAAACTTAAAAGCTTTTGCGCAGCAAAGGAAACCATAAAGAAGACCAAAAGACAACCCTCAGAATGGGAGAAAATATTTGCAAATGAAGCAACCGACAAAGGATTAATCTCCAAAATTTATAAGCAGCTCATGCAGCTTAATAACAAAAAAACAAACAACCCAATCCAAAAATGGGCAGAAGACCTAAATAGACATTTCTCCAAAGAAGATATACAGACTGCCAACAAACACATGAAAGAATGCTCAACATCACTAATCATTAGAGAAATGCAAATCAAAACTACAATGAGATATCATCTCACACCAGTCAGAATGGTCATCATGAAAAAATCTAGAAACAATAAATGCTGGAGAGGGTGTGGAGAAAAGGGAACCCTCTTACACTGTTGGTGGGAATGTGAATTGGTTCAGCCACTGTGGAGAACAGTATGGAGGTTTCTTAAAAAGCTACAAATAGAACTACCATATGACCCAGCAATCCCACTACTGGGCATATGCCCTGAGAAAACCATAATTCAAAAAGAGTCATGTACCAAAATGTTCATTGCAGCTCTATTTACAATAGCCCAGAGATGGAAACAACCTAAGTGTCCATCATCGGATGAATGGATAAAGAAGATGTGGCACATATATACAATGGAATATTACTCAGCCATAAAAAGAGACGAAATTGAGCTATTTGTAATGAGGTGGATAGACCTAGAGTCTGTCATACAGAGTGAAGTAAGTCAGAAAGAGAGAGACAAATACCGTATGCTAACACATATATATGGAATTAAAAAAAAATGTCATGAAAAACCTAGGGGTGAAACAGGAATAAAGACACAGACTTACTAGAGAGTGGACTTGAGGCTATGGGGAGGGGGAAGGGTAAACGGTGACAAAGCGAGAGAGAGGCATGGACATATATACACTACCAAAAGTAAGGTAGTTAGCTAGTGGGAAGCAGCCGCATAGCACAGGGAGATCAGCTTGGTGCTTTGTGACCGCCTGGAGGGGTGGGATAGGGAGGGTGGGAGGGAGGGAGACGCAAGCGGGAAGAGATATGGGAATATATGTATATATATAACTGATTCATTTTGTTGTGAACCTGAAACTAACACACCATTGTAAAGCAATTATACTCCAATAAAGATGTTAAAAAAAAAAAAAAAAAAGATTGAATACACTGTAAAAAAAAAAAAAAAAAAAAGAAACAAAAAAGAATCCACCTTCCAATGCAGGGTACGTGGGTTCCAATCCCTGGTCAGGGAACTAAGATCCCACACGCGGCAAACTCCAGAGCCCACTTGCCCTGGAGCCCGCACGCGTGCCACAACAAGAGACAGAAAAACCCACACGCCACAACTAGAGAGCAATCTGCGTACTGCAAGGAAAGACCCCACATGCCACAACGAAGATTCCGAGTGCCGCAAGTAAGACCCAATGCAGCCAAAAAAAAAACCAAAAAACATCATATTCCTAGGACTGATCCTGGCAGACGTTCGTTCTCTTTATCTTAGGAAGCTTTTTCCTGTCTTAAGAACTCTGGAAATCTGACTTCCTCCACGAAGCCTGCTTGTATCACTGGGGGAACATTGGCAACTGCTAAAACCATACACGAACCAACCCCAAGACATGCATCCACCCAACAAAACACACTACACACGTGATGACAGTACTGAGAACAGTTTTACCGATGAGAAAGTCTCAGCGTGAATGCCAGACTCTATGCAGCAGGTATGTCATTGTACTACTGGGGTTAGGTGGAATTAAACACATTCAGTGCATGATGGGAGCTCACAGCAATATCAACGTCTATCCCCTCTTGCAGAAGTAAAAAATGACTCAAAAGTGAAGTCATTATCTGGTTTGTAAACAAAATTTACGAAACAAAATTCATAGAGTCATTGTTAACTATTTTAATTATTGTAATAAACAGGAGAGCACATCACTTAAGGAGAAACAGTTCTCCAGTTCCATGCATAATAATTGGATTATTAGTGGCTACATGAGCTGCCCTCCTTGTTGAATGCAACCATGTATCTTTGCAACACCTAGCCATTAATAAATTACCATTTAAAATTCTGATCACAAAGATTTTTTTTCATAATATTAGGTTGAATTTGCATATTTGGTCTTCCAACAAAATGGGGGCCAAGTAAGCATCTTTTAACTGTTTCAAAAGTCATAGAAATGAGAGACCAAAAAAAATCCTACTAAATATTACAAGGTCATAAAATGCACTGGCTCTCTCCAAACTTTGCTGCTAATTGTGTACAAACCCTCTACAGAAACTCACACAGAATCAGTAATGGAACTAACAAATTCTCCTGTTCTTTCACCCTCTCCCTCTCTCTCTCGATCTCGTTTCTGCCATCAAGGCACAGGTGGACCTGGGACACGGTGACACCCTCTGGCCCTGGATTCCCAAGAAATGCTAAACCGAAAGAGGAAAGGCTGCCCACGTGTGTGCTGAAGCACAGTCTCCATTTTTATGGCCAGAAGAATAGGATCCAGAGCTAAGAAGAGACCCAAGGTCCCCATACACGTAATCAGAGATGTCCCCAGTGCCATGTTTGTCCCTCAGTTCTGCCAACAGGCTTTGCTCTTGACTCTGGTAAGAGCCCAGGTCCTCTTGCTTTCTGTCTCTTCTCTCCTTAAGCTAGAAGACAGACACCATTCCCATTCAAAGTTTCCATAGAAGGCCTGGGTGTGCCGTGTGCTTCCCTGGCTCACCAATAGTTTTCTCTAGTTCTGCGTTCACCTCAAACGTGCAAGGCATAGACTGACATGGTCGGGGAGTCTGACGATGGTTTAGATGACTGTCCTCCTCAATCAGGTTTCAGCTGGATGCTTAAGTTGCACTTTCTCATCTAAATTTTGGACCCCAGGTCCCCAGTTCTGATCTTAGTGATCATCCGTACCTGGGTTCACTCTTTCCATTGACCCAAGATCACTGACCCTGTCTTGGCCAAGATCACTGACACTGAGCACCTGTCTGAGTTACAGTTTCTTATAACTGTTTTAATTCATCATCCTCTCTTTCCCAGGAACATCTATAGCTCAAAGCTTAACTCAAAACGCCCAATAGGGGTTTTCGGTCTTACCTCTTAACCAATATGTGAACAATTCTCTCACAAATACATAGGATATAGGGGTAGCAGCCATTGAGTCTGCTCTGCATTGAAGTAGGGCAGACTTCAAGCTTCATCTTAGGAGTTCTTAATCACACAGGGGACCCTAGGCCCCCTAAAATAGTCTATCTTCTCCCTGACTTTTTGAAACCCCATAATAAACGACAGGTCCTTTCCTTAAAGTTCAGTATTTAGGCTGTCAGCTTACACACACGGTACCTTCATAGGAATTAGTCAAAGGTGGTCCATTTAGGATTAGGGCAGAAAAGCTATAGTGAGATCCCTTTTTCTGGAATAGTCTACAAGGACCCGGGGCTGGGAAAGTGACTAAGGTCTGAATTCAGCCCATCATGTTGCCCCCTGAGCCCGGTGCCCTTGCACAGGGCACAGTCTGTACAACAAGAAGAGCTGGGCCCACAAATTCCTTTAGAAGACCAAAGCATCGTCTTAGATCCACGTAGCGGGAATGTCCTTTCAAAGCAGTGTTTGAAAGCATGAAAGGAAGAGCAACATAAAAGTCCAGATAATGTCTGTGAAGAAAGGAACACATAGGAGAGAGAATCCAAAAGACAAAACAAACTTCTATCTGTTTCATAATTTAACACATAGAGTTTGCCTGATTGGGAGAACTAGGGGTCCTTGCAAGAGAGTCAGGCTAATATTTCTTTGTATCCCTGAGATATCACTTAGAGTATTAACCATAGTAAGTCTTCAATAAGCTTTTGGTCGATAGAGGAAAGGGAGGGGTGACTAGCCAGTTTCCATGAGCCTAAAGAGTTAAATTAAAACTATATCTGGTTAAAAGCTATGGCCCACATGATGATGTTCTAACAGCCCACTTACTTAGTAAATGTGGCTTAAGTGGATCCTCCATACATTTCAATGATTCAAGTGTTAAGTGGGAAATACATACAGCGTACTGCATTAGATATATGTGAAGGATGCTAACAAATCCTTGTAAGTAATCCTTAAAAGGCAACGGGGAGGGAATTCCCTAACAGTCCAGTGGTTAGGACTCCATGCTTTCACTGCTGAGGACCCAGGACGACCGAAATCCTACAAGCTGCGCAGCACTGCCGATAAAAAAAAAAGTCAAAGGGGAGAAACACACCCCTGCCCCACTGAATTTCACCAAAGATGAAATGTCCTCCGGGACATAGCAGAGCACACAGCTAACTCGGCTGCTTGCTTTGGTTTCGTTGGCATCTTTGTCTACCATTAGCAGTGAGGGTAAAGGAGAGTAGATAAATCCTCCAGCAAACATCAAAATCTCAAAGTATTTGAACAGGATGCACACGGCTAAACATTGTAAGGACCTACAGAGCACTGTCGTCTGGTCGTAAAACCCCATAAAAACTCTAGACTAAATCTCTCCCTAGGGAGCAAATACAAAATAATAGATTTATCTCTAAGACCAAGTCGAGGATTTAAATCTATAATAAGACTACTGGTCCAAAGGCGCTGGGTAATAAAAATTCACAAGTTGTTGGGTTAAATATTCATGGAGCATGAACTGCAGCTATACCAGTGAGTTTCCTTCTCTGGATCAAAAATGTAGGATAACAAATATTTAATAAGTAATATCAGAGGACTCGGTGTCACTTACTGCAAATAAGAATACTTGTGCTAAACTTTTCCATCAGACAAAAATGATGGTTTGCAGCCCACATGCCGGTGCGGGCAATTGAAAAAAAGAAAAGTTTTATTTCACGTAGTTCAGAGTCGCAGTTAGAGGCGGAATTCTACAATGGCAGCTTGGGGAGTCCAGCCAACCCACCTTCCCCAGAAAAACAACCACTTAACTAGTGAAAATTATTTTTTTATACAACCATCTAAAGCCTCTGGAAATTGTCCTAAGGGCATTTAGCAAAGGAATGGAGAAACATTCATTTAAGAAAATCTACTAAAGCTCAGTAAAAACAGTGAAAGTCTATGGAATCTGAGCCCCCTCCCACCCCCAGTCCCCCAGCCCTGGGTAACTCGACCACAGGTGCTCTGACCTGAGCAGATGCAGCTAAGAAGACGGGGGCTCTCTCCCCACCTCACTCCCAGTGGAGCTACATTTTCCCTTTGAAAGGGTAGGTGACGGGTGCTTCTCAGGCCTTCAGAATTCCAGGCAGGGACTTCCCTGGTGACACAGTGATTAAGAATCTGCCTGCCAATGCAGGGGACACGGGTTCAAGCCTTGATCTGGGAAGACCTCACACACCGTGGAGCAACTAAGCCCATGCGCCGCAATTACTGATCCTGCACTCTAGAGCCCATGTGCCACAACTACTGAGCCCATGTGCCGCAACTACTGAGCCCACGTGCCACAACTACTGAGCCTGCACACCACAACTACTGAAGCCCGCGTGCCTAGAGCCCGTGCTTCGCAACAAGAGAAGCCACCGCAATGAGAAGCCTGCTCACCGCAACGAAGAGTAGCCTCCGCTTGCCACAACTAGAGAAAGCCCGCACACAGCATTGAAGACCCAATGCAGCCAAAAATAAATAAATAAATAAAAGAATTCCAGGCAGGCATGGCTAAAAAGATGAGACTCCTACCTTGTGGTACAGAACGTCCACCCCAGGTATGATGGGCTGACAATACCGAGGCCTCGACTGACCCCATACCAGCTGATTCATACGCAGAGGCTCCACAGCAGGAGTACAAGCCTAGAAGACCAGGGGCTGCCACCCCAGCCCAGCTCTGCTCATACAGCAGCTGTGTCACTCCAGACCAGGGGCTGCCACCCCAGCCCAGCTCTGCTCATACAGCAGCTGTGTCACTCCAGACCAGGGGCTGCCACCCCAGCCCAGCTCTGCTCATACAGCACGTGTGTCACTCCAGACCAGGGGCTGCCACCCCAACCCAGCTCTGCTCATACAGCACGTGTGTCACTCCAGACCAGGGGCTGCCACCCCAACCCAGCTCTGCTCATACAGCACGTGTGTCACTCCAGACCAGGGGCTGCCACCCCAACCCAGCTCTGCTCATACAGCAGGTGTGTCACTCCAGACCAGGGGCTGCCACCCCAACCCAGCTCTGCTCATACAGCAGGTGTGTCACTCCAGACCAGGGGCTGCCACCCCAGCCCAGCTCTGCTCATACAGCACGTGTGTCACTCCAGACCAGGGGCTGCCACCCCAGCCCAGCTCTGCTCATACAGCACGTGTGTCACTCCAGGAGAAGCAGACCAGGATGTAGATGGAGTAAACAATTCAATCAAAAGACAGAGATTGCCAAATTAGCTTTAAAAAAAAAAGACTCAATTACATGCTGTGGACAGGAAACACACTTTAGATTCAGAGGACAGGCAAAAAGTTTGAAAATTAAAAGATAGAAAAATGTATGCAAACAGCACCCTTGAAAGAGGTGGAGTTGCTATATTAATATCAGACTAAAGGACTTTAACAAAAAAATGACTAGAATCAAAGAGAGACATTGTATAATAATAAAAGAGCTTATTCATCAGGAATGTATAACCATTGTAAACATATACGCACCTAACGAAAAGGCTGAAAAAATACATAAAGCAAAAACTGACGTAACTGAAAGGAGAAACGAACAATTCAACAATAATAATTGGAGATTTCAATGCCCCACTTATAATAATGGGTAGAACATCTATGCTTTTTGCTAGGTTTATTCTAGATTAACTGTGTATATGATTTAGGTTGCTGTGATAACTTCCTTAGAATCCTCAGAGAGGCAGTGAAGGGATTAAAGTAAACACAGAGAGGGACAGATGGGGGTTAGAGACAAAGGGCTGGGGGGAAGGGGAGCCACAGTAAATAGGTAAATTACTTTAAGATAACAGTGGTGCTTTAGAAACTCACATAAAGCAAATAGGTACAGCCCACAGGTCCTTGGCATTATCAATGCTACATGAAAACAATACAATTTCTTTGAGGATAGGATTGCCAGAAAAAATATAGGATGCCCAATTAAATTTGAATTCTGGATAAACAATGAATAATTTTTAGCATACGTATATCAAAAAGATGGTATGGGACATCCTTACACTGAAAATCTATTTGTTATTTATCTGAAATTCACATTTAATTAGGTGTCCTGTATCTTCACTTGCTAAATCTGGCAACTTTGAGGGTCTGTTCTATATATGAGGTGGCACTTGCCCTCAGCGCAGGAGATAAACAAAGCAGGGGTGCAGCCTTGAGAGTAATAAACAAGCCTAATGCTCTTCCAACTGTGATGTGAATAGTATCCTAGGGGAAATGCCAAGGAGTTGGGGGTGGGAATTAGCATCTTCAGCTTAGGAAAAAAGTGTTAGGTCTTGGAAAAATAGTAGGTTACTGACTCCCCAGGGTGGGGGTGGGGCAGGAATGATCACCAGAATTCCAACAAAAGAAACAAGTTATTCAACTCTGCCTGTCATTACAGCATTATTACAAGCACTATGGGAGGTAGAGAGGGGACAGGAGAGCAGGGAAAGTAGGCTTGCCCCAAATGAGAAAGTTTACCTGAAGACAGGAATAGAAAGACATATACAAGTGAAATATGAGAACGGTACAAGACATCATTTTTGAGTGAGTGCCCAGGTAAAATCCAGGAAGGCTTCTTGGAGGAGGAGGAACTGGTGCCAGGCATCAGAATTGACAGAAGAAGTATACACACCCGGGCAGCGGGAGGCAACATGGTATCACAGTTTCCACCCTTTCAGCGCCTTTAATTTTCAGCCACTCTTTCACTCTAGACAAAGCCTGTTCCCATTCTGTTCCATGTGTTCAGGTCAGCAGAACTGCTGGGGACACTTGTGCAGGTTCTACATAGCACAATGCTGTGGTCATCATTTACATCATGGTGCTCTGTCTGCAGCCACACGCTGCAAACTGGAAATCCAGGGCTCGGAGGGCCCAGGTGAGGGATTAAGTCATAGTTAGTGACCAAGAAAAGATTAGCAATTAGTAAAACCTTCTGGAAGGAAAGTTAGCGATAGCTGAACAAGAGCTTTAAATCTTTCGAGCCAGTAATTCCTCCGCCTCTGGGAAGTTAGCTTTATAAAATAAGCAGTACTGCGCACAAAGATTTAGTAACAAAGAGGGTCGTGGCTCAATGCTGCTAGGAACAAACAAGAAACAGCCTTGAAGTCCAAAAATTGGGGATTAATTAAAACTATTCTAAGTATTTTAGACAAAGGATATTTAATACAGATATTGGTTTTCAGCAATTCCATCTCGTCGGTAATTAAGCAGGGAATGGCAAGCCAACCTGAAGATTAGCAAAGCAGGCAGGTGTTACCGCTGCATGGCTAGGCGGGGAGCACGGCCCTGCTCTCAGAGACCAGGGGCTGGGATCGTCAGTCTGGGAGTGCTGGGGCCACCCCATTGAGCAAGAGAGCGGGGGAAGAATACTTTGTCTCCTGCCAACCCCTATGCTTCCATTCAGTCTCCCAGGGGCCCAACCAGGATCCGAGACACCCTGGAAAATGGAGTCTCCATGACACAGAGCAGAACAAGGTAAGAGTAGGGGTGAACGTGAGAACAAATGGGAAAATGGCTAGCTTGGTGGACAAGCCAGGTTTGTGTGGAATGGTTTCATTTATAAAAAATGTATGCACGTCAAGACATAACAGACAAAAGGAATAGAAATGAAATACGCTTCTCTCTGGTTGTCGACATAACGGATGAAAGTGTCTTCTTGTCTACGTTTGCCAAATCATCATATAAACATGAGCCATGTATGGAGCGTGCACGGTCGATTCCCTCCTCCTTGACTGAAGCTCTCACTTCCCAAGGCCGCAGGGAGTTTTGGTGGCCAAACCGAGACCTTCAAGCCCTGCCCCATCCTGGGGTGGAGGCAGGGTCAGGCTGCACCCAGAGACTGACTGATGAGCGTCAATCAAGGCCCACCTGGCTCCCCCATTCCAGGGTGACACTGAAGGGTCATCCCAGAACCAGAGGTCCCTCTAGAGTCAGTCAAGGCCATCCGTACTGACAGGAGCCGGGAGGACACGCGTGGGATCTGAGGGCTCTGGGTGGAGAGAGTGGGACACAGGTTTACCAGGATGGGAACCCTTCCCATGGCCGAGGACCGAGGGTTCCACCAAGGCCCCAGGAGCTCCACAAGGGCCACTGTTTCCTCCAAGCTCCTGGCAAAGGACAACGACCTGAACTGCCAAGGTCGATGGTGGCCCGAAGAATGGAGAGACTCAGAGGCATGAGCATGCGAGGATGGCTGCCGTGTAGGCAACGCCCCCGACCCCAGATATCTATGCTGCATGGGAGGGACTGGAAGACATTTCATTTACAATTAAAAACGTAATAATAATAAATGGTACAAGGGCACCTGGTACGTGAAGTCTGACTCTACTGATCGGGCCGATTGTCACAGATGCCCTAATGGAATCAGGCTCCCTGTCAGCAATGTGGATGCGGGACAGTAAAGGTAAGTATCAAGGTCAGGGTGGTACACAAGGGCATGGCCCTGAGAGCTATGGGAAGAGCTGACAGATGAGGACACGCCCAGCAGGAATATAACTGGCTGCTACATAAAGTATTCTTCAGTCTGTGCAACCACAAGACATCAGTGTAGTTGGCAGGAGGCTGGGAGCAGCTGCACAGGAAAACATTGTGACACCTCACCCGGTGTCCTCACTGACCCACTTCTCAAACCTGAAGCACACTGGCTGAGAGGAGGCTGTGTCCCCAGGGGAAAGGACCCTGCAACGCTGTGGCAGGTGCACCCGGGAATGATTCCCCCAGTCCTTTCCCACATGGACCTTCAGCTCTCTGGTCCATGCAGCCCAGGTTTGTCTAGAGGTCGAGGAATTTCTGCTCTAGTGGTGCTGGGTATATGTGTTTAGTTATACAGATCCACTCTCCCTCTGCTCTCTGCCCCAGAAGTCTGACTCGTAGAAATCTCATCACTGACTCGTCACCCCAGGTGTTTCAGCCACTGGGGTGCCCTAGCAGGAATTCAGAGGGGAAAAGGCAGGCGAGGACGGGCTATGAGTCCTTGAACCCATCCCGGCAAAGTGGCTTCAATTTGAATGTACCCCCCACCCAATGGTCATTGATTTTCTAAAAGCAGCCTTCCCTAAATGAACCTATCATTCCAGGTTCCAGGTTCTGGTAACCTTTCCCCCAGCCCCGTCCCTCTGACCTAAGGGTGGTAACAGCTCTGTCCGTTGTGACCCCCCTTTACCCAACCCAGACCCTTATAAATAGTCCCATTATTAAATCCTCTAGAAATTATCCTAATTTAAGGACGTTCCTCTTCCTTGCTGAAAACCTACTGATGCAGTGGGCCAGACCACCCCTCACCAAGGACGTTCAGGGCACTTCCAAACTCGGGGGAGTGGGCCAAGCCAGCGACTACATCAGCTGCCTCTCCTCTTACCTTGGCCTCAAGTCCTAGCCATATGTCTTCATTCTCCATGGACCGCATGCCCTAAAGTCCGAATGATTACAAAGCTAAGTCCCTTTGTAGCAGGATTGACTGGAACTCATTAATCCATCTATAAGAGAAGACCATGCTGGATGGGGCGATTGGAATTGACATGTATACACTGATGTGTATAAAACTGATGACTAATAAGAACCTGCAGTATAAACCAACCAACAAACAAACAAAAACAACTAAACTTTCTTTGGGTTATTTGTATGGAAATATGTTAATATAAATGTTTCAGACATTACATGAAATTTCTAAAAATCTTATATGTTCTGGTATAATGTTATAAGTCATAATTCTAGTTATTACTTTAAAATGTATATCTCAGGGCTTCCCTGGTGGCGCAGTGGTTGAGAGTCCGCCTGCCGACGCAGGGGACACGGGTTCGTGCCCCGGTCCGGGAAGATCCCACATGCCGCGGAGTGGCTGGGCCCGTGAGCCATGGCCGCTGAGCCTGCGTGTCCGGAGCCTGTGCTCCGCAATGGGAGAGGCCACAACAGTGAGAGGCCTGTGTACCGCAAAAAACAAAAACAAAAACGTATATCTCAGAAATAACTAAATTTCCTTGTCAATTGCATTATTATGAACTTTCATCAAATCTTTAACCGTGGTCATTTTTAAGTCTTTTGTCACTTACAGACAGTTCTGGGTGTACTCTGATGCTTTTGCAGAAATGTTCCTATAAAAGGGTTTCATCTTCAAGGAATTCATGGAAAAGACTCTGACAAGTACAGGTTTCTGGTAACTGACTATACTGCTGAACTGAATGAATAAGCATTTTCAGAACTCTAATGGAAAACTGATGAATTCATAAAAGTGCTAACAAAAGATCAAGATGAAAAAACAATTAATTACATGGGACTGAGTGAACTGATGAGGATGACTATAATTTTTGTAACTTTCTGTTTGAATAAAAAATAAAAATCCCACAAGGACTCAGAGGCAAAAAATAGACAAATCATTTTCACTGCAAAGTAAAGGAGCTGTTACAGTGGAGGATTCCTGGACTGAATGTCAATATTATGACATAGTGTGAGTGTGTTTCGTGTTTGGTAATTGCAGTCATTGTTGCTTTTGTTGCGATCATCCATGTACAATGCTTGGCGTCAGTTTATTTGTCTCTTGTAAAAATAAAATACAGTGTGTGTGTGTGAAAAAATATATATATATAACTGTATACAATGTGACAGAGTCTATGTTGATAAGCTCCTGTAAAGATACAACATATGGCATGGCAACTTCAAAAAAAAAAAAAAAAGAATACCAATAACACAATATAAAGCATTACTTTTAATTAACAAAAGCAATTAGCACTAATTAAAATGTACTCACATTTGTCAAAGAGCCATTTCACCTTAATTGCTAGGTGTGTTAAATAGGCAATTAAAAACAAATTAAGGGCTTCCCTGGTGGCGCAGGGGTTGAGAGTCCGCCTGCCGACGCAGGGGACATGGGTTTGTGCCCCGGTCCGGGAAGATCCCACATGCCGCGGAGCGGCTGGGCCCGTGAGCCATGGCCGCTGAGCCTGCGCGTCCGGAGCCTGTGCTCCGCAACAGGAGAGGCCACAACAGTGAGAGGCCCGCGTACCGCAAAAATAAAAAAATTAAAAATAACAAATTAAAATGAAGACCCCAGAAAAAAGAGAGGCAGGCAAAGGCATCTGTGACAACACACAGGCAGAAATGCTCCTCGGCTTGGGGACATGCAGCACTGCCCTTCACGTGCATTATGGCAACTCCTGCCCAATGTGCTTCATGAGACAATGCCACAAATGCAGATTAGGGAGTTGGGTTAAAGATGTAAAGTAAGCAAACTTGAATTGTGGCATAGGAAGGTACAATATCCGCAGATGAGTACTTCCTCAGTGTCTCCATGGCCAAGTTCAACAAGGAACCTGAAAGCCATTCCTCCCTCCAGTTGCCGAGGTGATGCTGCCTTGTGAGACACGCTGTCTTCAGGGCTTGAGTGGATGGCAAAACATGAAGTGTGGTAAATACACTCAGTAAAAAAGCTCATTAATGGGTATCATACCTAGATGGGGTTTAATGGCAGAAGTAGAATTTATGTCAGACCTTGCAATAGGAGTAGGAAATGTTTTTTGTTTTGTTTTGTTTTGTTTTAACATCTTTATTGGCGTATAATTGCTTTACAATGGTGTGTTAGTTTCTGCTTTATAACAAAGTGAATCAGTTATACATATACATATGTTCCCTCATCTCTTCCCTCTTGCGTCTCCCTCCCTCCCACCCTCCCTACCCGACCCCTCTAGGTGGTCACAAACCACCGAGCTGATCTCCCTGTGCTATGCGGCTACTTCCCACTAGCTACCTATTTTACGTTTGGTAGTGTATATATGTCCATGCCACTCTCTCACTTTTTTGAATAAGAAGAAAGAAGAAGAAAGAAGCAGGGGCATCCCAGGCAAGAAGAATAGTATAAACAAAGGCTCAGAAACTGGAGCTAATTGGTCTCACACGCACCCCTTGTATTTAGAAATGTTGGTCTGAATTACACCTTGTGGGGTGAGTTGTATCCTCAGGGAAGCAGCTGAATATTTTCAGCTGGATAAGTTATACAATATTCCTGGTGTACTTTTCCAGTGGACCTGGTGATGGGCTAGCTATTCTCCAAGCTACAAGAAGAAAAGAATTCTCCAATTCTCCAAGAACCACCTAGCTGCCAGAGGACAAGCTTACCAGCATTAATATAATGTGTGACCTTCTGTAAGTTACTTCATCTCAGAGTAGCTTTTCCAAGAGTGAGGAGAAAGTGACAACAAGTTAGCAAATTAATGAAAGACATGAAAGTAGGAACATAGAAATTTCTTTACATGCCTCCCACAAATAAATTACATCGTCAGTATTATTGAGCTGCTGTAACCTGACACAAGGGCAAAGTTGGGAGGCATTAAGCTGTTTCAGTGGTTGGTTTTAATGAAAGTGAGAAAATTCAAGACTTCATTATTTTGAAGGCACTAATATTTACAAAATGTCTTAAGTTGATGTTGGCATCACAAATGAAAATTTTCTGCCCTCAGGGATTTCTGAATCTTTCAGGACCATTGAAATTAAAAGCAAGTGTGAGGCAGATGTTTGCTTGGGGAAAATCACCAATAAATAATAAAATGACAGGTGTCTCAAGATTTAAAACCCAAGATTCAATAATTTCTAACTCTGAATTATGGGACAAACTCAAAGCATTTCCATATCACTTACAATCTTAAGACAAATTTAGTGACCCGGGAAAAATTGAGATATAAAAAGGGCACAGGGAGGTGGGAGTCACACACGTATCTCAGAAATGCTGCCAAGCTCGGATCCTGAAAAAAAAAAAAACATATACACAATATCCCAAGCCCATGAGAATCTTCTAGAAGTTGACAAAAGGGAGTTGGTAAATGATGGTACCTACCCCGTGCACAGTTGGTGGGAATGCAAAATGGTGCATCCGTTGTGGAAAACAGTATGGAGGTTCTCAAGAAATTACAAATGAAACTACCATATTTTTCAGAAATCCTATTTCTGAGTATTTATGTAGAAGAGTTGAAATCAGAATCTCAAAGAGATATCAGCACCCCTATGTTCACTGCAGCATTATTCACAAGTCATCAAGACATAGAAACAACCTAAGTGTCCATTGATGGATAAATGGATTAAGAAAATGTGGTACATGCGTACAGTAGAATATTATTCAGCCTTTAAGAAGAAGGAAGTTCTGCCATTTATGACAACATGGATGAAGCTGGAGGGCATTATGCTAAATGAAATGATTTAGACAGAGAAGGATGAATACCGTGTGACTCATCCTTCTTATATGAGGAGCCTTAAAAAGTCGAGTGCATACAAAGAAGAGTAAAATGGTGGTTACCCGTCATCTCTTTTCCCGTCAAACATTCCTAATCTGACCTGCAAGGACTTCTGGAGGCTGAAGCTCACCTGACAGCCTACTAAGTACCGTGCTAACCGGGTGTAAATTTCACAGACCACACACCAAGCTCCCTTGTACTTTTCTTCCCACATCTAGCATCTTGCACAGTGCTTCAAGGGTAAGATGCTGTGTCTTTAAAACAAACAAGGAGTGCAGACTCCTGGAGTGACCGCTGCTCCAGGTAACACATTGCCTTGACTCAATGTGACCAAGATGGTATTTCTGGAAATCCAGTAAGTGGGGGAGGAAGCTGTTCAATAAAGGGTATGTTTGGGGCCAAAGTTCTCATCCACGATATGAACAGTCACCAACCCTGATTATGCTCATGGCCAGATGTAGACTGCATTTGACTTTTAAGGCCCCTTTCCCATCGAATAAAAGTGCCAGAAGACATTTTTCCACCTAAGGTTACTAAAATACAGGCGTTGGGCTCCTAAGACGTGAGAAAGCTAGCCCTCCCCACGCTGCTACAAGTCCAGGATTTTTACCCACTGGTCAAGATCCTATCAGGCAACCTCGGGATATGATGTGTCTGACACTCGGAAATGTAAGCCCTGTCCCTCAGATGGCTTGAGGGTCAGCCTTTTCCCTCAGCCCCCTCCGACTCCAGGATCCAAGCGGCTTCTCTGTTTCAGCTGATGCGGTGGCCTCATGACTCAGAGCCTGGACAGCCTGTACCTCCTTCATCCTTCTTGTACAATCCACTCCTCAGAGGGGCCAGGGCTGCGGCGAGAACCTGTGCATCTGCCCGGACTCCAGCAGGACACTCAGAGCCTCTGGGGTGAACTGCCACATCATAGTGGCAGCTGTGGGGGGCAGATGACAACCCAGGGGGAAGGGCAGGTAAACCCCCATGAAGCCAACTTTGACCAGCGGCAGAAAACTTACTCTCCCTTCCCTCAAATGGACTGTTCCCAAGCACGATTCTCTGAATGGCCTGTCCAGCACCATCCAGGTGCCCCAAGATGTGTCTTCTAGCAGCCCCATGTGAAGCAGGGGCAGGGCAGTCCCATGTGACCTTCTCTTCCCCCCACCCGCCCCTCACCACCATTTTCCATCTCTCTCTGCCCTGGGATAGCACCTCTGCAGCCCACCTGTGATTAAAACTTGCCTTGGGTCTGCTGTCTTGGAAAATGCTAAGTCACCTGGTCTTCCATTCTACTCGTTAAATGAAGTCCAACGTCTATGTGCAGGGCACCGACACGCCGGTGTGAGCAAGGGTGAGCTTGCACCAGACAGATCTCAGCTCAGATGTTGCTTTTGTTGCTACCCAGCTAGTCTCTCTGGATTTTATCGAGTAGGGACTTCATAAAAATCTCGCAAGGTAGTTAGACAGAAACTGGCTCATTTGACAGATAAAATACTGAGACAGAAGTTGATTAACTTCCCTAGTTTACACAGTGAGTGGCTGTGTTAGAAATCCCTCCCTCATAGACTTCTCCTCAAGTGTCTGCATATTGTTTGATGAGCCCAGCAATGACCACGGTCAGCTGCAATGCTCAACTCTCCCTTGTTACAATAAAGATTGATGTGCACACCCAAGTTCTCTGAATGACACTAAAACAGCCACTTTAAAAGTGAGTATTGCGTGAAACAGGTGTTTGGCATCGTGAAGACCAAAATAAAAGTTCTGTAAACGAGTTTAAAATCAAATGCCACACACTGTATACATCTACATTGCCAAAAACCTTTTGACGGTTGTGAATTTTTTGCCAGCCATATGCTAACATCAAAAATAAATCTGTAAATAAATAAATAAATAAAATAAAATTCAAGAATTAAAAAACAAAATCTGTAGGCTGCTGTCGGGCTTCATAGAAGGAGCCAATATCTCAAAAACGCCGCTGAGATCGTTGGCCTTGTTCTCAACAAAGCACAGAGCGCCTCTGCACTGCAGCTGGCATCGTGTGTCTGTCCCCATACAGAGCTGCCAGAAGCATCTGCAGAGTTCCGGATGCCAAGAACAACTGTGGATACATTATCCAAGCTTGTTGGAGTCGAAAACTAACTTCCTATAAGAAGCCTTGCATATCAAGCTATACAAACATAACAATGGCCAGTGTTGTGAATAAAACACAGCTGCCCATATGCACCGGCTTCAATGCTATTGTATACATCCACTCTGCACTACACCGGGGTCCCCGAAGTTTCCCTGGTGAGTTTCTTTGAATTTCTGTGAAGTATCAAGGCTGCCACTGAAAAAACGAGGGAGACAGGAAATGTCAGGACAGAGTCAGAGCTGGAAAAACTAACAGCTTAGGCCACTCCCGGGATCCGTAAGTCACAGCAGAAGCCCTGCCCTGCCAGGGATTTCCCTAAACTGTGGGTGTTGGAACGTGGACCACGATGCTGTCTTCAGGTATCGGGCAGGTGAGCTGTCAAGACTGACAGGTGGGTCTGCTTTCCGCAGAACCCTCCAGAGCCCTGCCGTCCTTTCTGCTCATGCATGCTGTCTACAGTAAAGGGCTCGCGTTCCACACGCATGTTACTTCTGGAGAACTTCCCAAGGCCCACGCACGGCCGGATCACACACCTCCTGAAAGCCTGCTATAGCAAGCACCACTCTGGATACCGAGGACGGGGCTGAAAAGGGTGAAAAGCCTCTGCCTTCGGGAGTGTCTGCTTTACTGGGGAAGACAAAACAGGAAAGAATAGAGACGCGATCCTAGTGAGTGTTCTCTCTACAGATCAGGATAAATGCAATAAAAGAAATAAACAGGGTCACAGAACTCTGAGTAAGGACAAAGCCTCTCTCCTTATGCACACTTTATTCCGGCTCCTCTGAGCCCTCCTCTAGACTAACCTTGGCCTCCATCCTTGCTGGGCCAGCAGAGCCCAGTTTTAGCAAGAACCCTGTTAAGTCCACTTGGAAAGAATCCCTTGCCCTTGGCATCTGACCAAATGCGTCACTCCCACCATCCCACAGGTGATATCGGATCACCTGGCCCGCCTTCAGCGAATCCTGCTAGGCCAGTTTGAAGAGCCACCACCCGCCACCCCTGATGCCGCCTCCTAGCCCTTTCCCATCCACAGGCTCCCCCAACCCTGCTCCTTGGCCATAAATCCCCACGAGTCAGTAGTCAGTGTTGTATTCGGAGTCAAGCCCCCATTCTCTCCCCTATTGCGTTGACACCTATCACAATAGCTCTAATAAAGTCTTCCTCACCATTTTAACAAGTATCAGAATGTTTTCTTTAGCAAGAACCAAGGGAAGAGGTGTGTTGTCTTTTACAAGGTGGGTGCGGAAGGCCTCCCCAGTGAGCTCAGGCCTGAAGGGTGAGAGGGAGCCCAATGCAGGAAGAGTGAGTGCAGGTGTCCAGGCTGAGAAGAGCTGGGCTTGGCGCTGACCGTGGTCCTGACAGCTTCACATTCAGGGCTGCGGCAGAACAGCTGGGCAGGTTCAACCGGAAAGGGGGTCCGTGTGACAGGGGCCTCAGGGCTGAGGGCTTGAGGGACAGAAACCGAAGACGAGGGCAGGGGCCACCTCACGCAGCCTTTCAAGACTCTTAATGGGCTTCGTTTCATTGAAAGCAGTAGCCAGGGAAGGTTTTCAAGTAGGGGCGTGTCATGCTCCAAGTGGCAATGGAGAAGAAGGTGGTAGTTAACTTTCGGTTTTTCAAAAAAGTTTTAATTGCGATATTGTTGGTGGTTAACTTTTGATTTTACATCTATTATCCATTTGAGCCTGAGAATAGACCATCTCCTGCCCCACCAAAAATGTGCAGTTTGGGGCTTCCCTGGTGGCGCAGTGGTTGAGAGTCTGCCTGCCGATGCAGGGGACACGGGTTCGTGCCCAGTTCCGGGAAGATCCCACATGCCGCGGAGCGGCTGGGCCCATAAGCCATGGCCGCTGAGCCTGCGCGTCCGGAGCCTGTGCTCCGCAACGGGAGAGGCCACAGCAGTGAGAGACCCGCGTACCGCAAAAAAAAAAAAAAAAAAAAAGTGCAGTTTGTCTAAAATTGCTAGCTCAAGACTCAGAGAAAGCCAAATAGCACTGAGGTTTCCCATGAGGGGATGAAAAAGGACACAGCATAAAGCTGCAGCCCAACTTCGGACGTTCTCTTTACTGAAGCAATATCTCGGGCAGCTCCAGGGACCCAGACTTTATAACACGGCACAGCTGTGCACAGCTCTGTCCTACGTATATCCTATTGGAAGGATACCAGATAGCCAACTAGTCGAGAAAACAATGCCTGGGTATTGGAAAAGCTGAGATGTCCTGCCCAGCACAGAATAACGTTTCCAATGCAGTATGTCCAGGAAGAGAAAGCAGGGCTGAAGCAGAGAGAGTATTAAGACTCAGCTCTTCTATTTCACAACCACCACTCTCACCACTACCCTGCACCTACTTACAGTCACAGGGGAGAGAGAGCACATTATCAAGGTTTTGTTGAGTTTCTTACGTCCTAAGAATGCTTCCCAAAACGGTTAGATGAAAACAAAATACTTTTCTTTAAAAGCTCACATTCAGAAGATATGCAAACAGCCGACAGCATATAGAAAGATGTTCCACGTCGTTCATCATTAGAGAAGTGCAAGTCAAAATCATACTGAGATACTACTTCATACCCACTAGGATGGCTACAATGATAATGTTTAAATGGAAAACAACAAGTGTTGGTGAGGATGTGGGAAAGTTGGAACCCTCATACATAGTTGATGGGAACTGAACATGGTGTAGCTGCTGCAGAAAACAGATTGGACGTTCCTCCAAAAGTTAAATATAGAACTACCATATGCCCCAGCAATTCCACTCCTAAGTATATACCAAAAATATGGAAGACAGAGACTCAAATACATGTATACACATGATCACAGCAGCACTGTTCACAACAGCCAAAAGCTAGAAACAACCTAAATATTCATTCACAGATGTACAGGTAAACAAAATGTGGTATATACACAATGGAATACAATTCAGCCATAAAAGCGAAGGAAGTGCAGATATATACCATAACATGAGTGAACCTCAGAAAACACTGTGCTAAGTAAAGGCAACCAGTCATGAAACACCACTTGTTATATAAGTCCACTTACATGAAGTTTCCAGAATCAGTAAATCATAGAGACAAAAAGCAGATTGTTGTTTTCCAGGGTCTGGAGAGAGGGAGAATGGGAACTCATTGATTCAGGGGTACAGAGTTTCCTTTTGGGGTGATGGAAATGGTTTGGAACTAGATGGGGGGGTGGTGTCACAACATTGTGAATGTACTGAATGCCAGTGAATTGTACGCTTAAAATAGATAATTTTATGTTATGAGATTTTATATCATTTTTTAAAAGGTTACACTCTCTGAAACAAAAAGTACCCTAGCTCAGTCCTCCTGAGTCCCCCTGTTTTCAGCATCTCTAGGCCAAAAGAGCTCCCCATCCTCTGGTGACAGACCCCCTTCTCCTGGTTCAACTGCCACAGGAGGGGTCAAGCCAGAAGGAGGGGGTCACACACTGTGGGTTTCTCTCCTATCTTTGAGGAAGTGAGTTTAGAGCCAGTATTCACATCAGGGGATTCTCTGAGGCCCAAATACTGGAAATGGGAGTAGTGTGATCTCAGGCACTGAATAAACTTGAATTTGGACAAATTAATATCTCTGAATCTGAGGAACGATAGCACCCCTTCTTTTTTATTGAAATATAGTTGACTTACAATATTGTATTAGTTTCAGGTGTACAGCAAAGTGGTTCAGTTATATACATATATTTTCAGATTCTTTTCCATTGTAGGTTATTACAAAATATTGAATATGTTCTGTGTGCTATATAGTAAATCCTTGTTGCTTATCTATTTTATGTATAGTAGTTTGTATCTGTTAATCCCATACCCCTAATTTATCTCTCTCCCCGCTTTCCTCTTTGGTAATCATAAATTTGTTCTCTTTGTCTGTGAGTCTGTTTCTGTTTTGTAAATAGATTCATTTGTATCATGTTTTAGATTCCACATATAAGAGATATCATATAATATTTGTCTTCCTCTGTCTGACTTACTTCCCTCAGTCTGATAATCTCTAGGTCCATCCATGTTGCTGCAGATGGCATTATTCCATTCTTTTTTATGGCTAATACTCCACTGTGTATATGGACCACATCTCCTCTATCCATTCATCTGTCGATGGACATTTAGGTTGCTTCCATGTCTTGACTATTGTAAATAGTGCTGCTGTGAACATTGGGGTGCATATATCTTTTTGAATTATAGTTTTGCCCATATCTATGCCCAGGAGTGGGATTGCTGGATCCTATGGTAACACTATTCTAGTTTTGTTAAGGAACCTCCATACCGCTTTCCATAGTGGCTGCACCACCGCCAGGTATAGTGGGTATCCTCAGCTTCAGTGGCAAATACTGGGGCACTGGCCACGCCCAACACCATGCCGAGGGCTCTGGGTGTCCTCGGACAACAAAGCAACTTGGTTCCTACTCATACACCACGCCCTCAGTCCCCATCCCTGGTGACCACACACTCAGAAGGCTCATCTGAGCCCCCGGTTCCTTGAAAGGTGAGGACTGCAGTGGAAAGACAGCCCCGGATCCTGCAGGGGAGGCGCACCCGAGCTCCTCCCGGCTGCACTCACTTTACTTGCTTCCTGTTTGGAAATGGAGGCTGCGGCAACGTGAAGAAGGCTCACGGCTGGGGAGGCGCTGCTTCCTCTTCCTGCTAAATACCGAGGCAGAGGCTGCGTGCACCCAGTGCACAGACTCAGATGAAAATCAAACCTCACCGCACAGCTGAATTCTTCTCCTGAAAACAACTGTCTTACACTCAGGTACACATACACTTTCCCTGGAGCCTCAGACTCCACGATTCACACTGTTCAGGTTGTAACATCTGCCAGTGGGCAGGGTACCAAGCCCCACCAGCTCTCCCACGCTGGGCGCGCAAGGACCAGATTCAGGCCAGTTCAATAAATTGAGTTCCCACCGTGCCCTCGACACTGCGCAGGGCCTTCCCACCCTAATGCTTCACAGTATCCCTGGGGGGCAGGGGGTACCTCCACTTCCCTAATAAGTAGATGGAGATTTGGAGATTCGGAAACCCCTAAGAGCAAGCTATTAAGGGGCTGCTCTGGGACCCCAGCCCCACGCAGCTTCCCCAAGGTAGCCACTGAGCAGCTGCACGTTCCCAGAATAAAAGAACAAAGAGTGATGGCGATACAGCAAAACTCCATTAAGGTGGACCTTGCCCCTGACTGCTTCAAATTATTGATCAAATACTCAGCAAGAAATACAACTTTCAAAGCTCCCAACTACGTACAATAACTCAAACCATGAACAATGCGTTGCCAGGTGGAAAGCTTTTGAGCACCTGCTTTAATGAAAATAATTATCATTAGCAAACTGATCAGAGTCAGAAGCTACTGCTTGAAAGTGCTTTCTCCCAAGGTGAGCACTCCCCCCAGGGAACAATGATCGTTCTTAATTCACTTAGACGAAAAGATAGGCCTTCCCAACCTACAGCTGACATGGGGCTGCTTTGAGTGGGCACTGATGTTTCGCCGGCTCAAGATCCATTTCCCCTTTTTCTGATAAACAAAGAGTCGACCCCCCTGGACACCGCAGTCTCCTCATTCTCTGTCCCTTGTTTGGGCAGGGTTGTCTCCACCTTCTGCTCCAAGGGTGGACATGTGACCCAGGCCCGGCCACACCAAACACTCAGCTCTCGAGGCCGGATGACACAAGACCCAACACTTCCAATTCAGGGACATAAGGTTGGCATTTTCAGTGACAAGATCCTCTTTCTGCTGGAAGTGTTAACAGCGAGAGGGCTAGCAATAAGCCTGCCACATTTTGCTAGGTGAAACAACCAGAGCCTAAAAAAGTCAAAGTCTTCAAAGGGAAAGGGAGACGGGAGTGAAACCCCTTGAATGGATTAATTATGTGAGTTCCTGGATCCAGCCATGCTTGAATCTATCCTTGGAAACATCAGTTAGGTCACCCAATAAATTGCCTTTCTTAATTAAAGCAATTAAAATTGGAGTTACTTGTAAAGGAAAGAGTCCCAGCCAATACTACTTCCTCACTTTCCAAAGAAGGTCAACCTTTTGACCATGGTACAAATGTAATTTGCAGTCCACTCTGTGCAAATTGAAACCAACACCACACAAATAAGGACTCAATTGAATGTCTGATTAGACTTCTTCCTAGGAAATGAGTAGCATTTGTATCTTGCAGATAGTTCAAGGCTGGTAAAATGCCTGCAGAGACTTCCTGTCCAGGGTCACACGGCCAATTTATCTCTAAGTGAGTAAGGAGACGTGCCCAGCTGACCACCAAGAGTGGTGTTTCATGGCAAAGACACAAAGGAACGTGATACAGGATGGGATATTGTCTCCTCCTTAGCTGTACAGCCATTTTTTTAATGAGAATTTTTTAAATATTTATTTATTTATTTTGGTTGCCCTGGGTCTTAGTTGTGGCATGCAGGATCTTTTAGTTGTGGCATGCATGCTGGATCTAATTCCCCGACCAGGGATCAAACCCGGGCCCCCTGCATTGGGAGCGTGCAGTCTTACCCACTGCACCACCAGGGAAGCCCCTGTACAGTCATCTTGAAACTTGGGATGTGCATCCTGCCTCAAGGAGACCTGGTGATACAGTTCAGCAACATAAGCTCGTGGGATACACCTGTATTTGTTTCCAGAATCATCTTCTCTATTAAGAAGTATCTGGCTGGTCCAACACACAGCACTCCCACTGGACAGAGGTCTGGACAAGCCTCCTGCAGGGCTGCTGAGCCCCTCGTGTCCAGCCCGGGCATGTGTGTCTCTAGCTTAGGTACAGAACCCATCCATCAGTTGACTCCAAGGCATGACACAAAGGGCAGGAAACAGGCAACTTCACACCAAGGTTACCCTTGGGGAGCTGTCTCTCCGGTGGAGAGTAGCTCTCTGCTAAGCAAGGCATGGCCTTGCTCTAGGACCCCAGGGTTCTTGGTCACTGCTCCTCTGCTGTGCTTGGAAGGCTTCGACGAGCATCCTTATCCTGTGTGGATACTCCTAGCACGGCCAGACCTTCTAGGTTCAGTGGCTCCAGTGGGAGGAGAACTTGAACTCCAGCCTGGACTCTGCTGAGCCTGCTTGCTCTGCCTCTTTTGAAACTGACGGTCTTCCCACTCACCCAGTGAGTGGGTGCAGGTGATACTCCCAGAGTGGTACATGCTACCGCCAGAACCTGAAGAGGCACACCAGGCACAGTGCCTCTTTCTTAGCAGTAAGCACGCCAAGGTGCCATCTTTTCTCATTCACCTTATAGGAGATATCCTGCCATGCCCCAGGTCATCAGACCCCATAAGCTTCTTGATGTGACAGGCTCCCAGATATTCATGGGCTTTTCTCTCTCATCCCCTGGCTCCTATGTGAGCTACTAGGGCATTTCGGGTACTTGCTGTTGGTCAGATCCAATTAGCATTTTGTCATCAGTATTATGGAGCAGTATGGTATTGTGTGGAATATCGAGATGTTCGATGATCCCCTTGATCGTGAAAACAGTTGGAAGGATCTAAAGGGCCACTCTATTCCCAGGTGCCTTGGATCTGAGGTATGAGTGCAACGCAAAATGTATTTCCTGGGTGAAATCCTCTGTCTCGATCTGAAGTTTCCCTCTGTCTTTAGAATCTCATTACCCCCAGTGAATCCTAACCCCATCTCTTCCACCTTCCCTTCCAATGCCTTGTTTCAGGTTCATATATGACAAAGCCAAATCCTTTGTATTTACTATTAAAAGCTAAATACACATTTCCATCTCCCAGGGAAGAAAGCATGGATCAGCTGAAACCGAGGTGCAAAAATGATCAGGGAGCTCTGGAGCGCCTCTGGTTTTCATGTAAAATCCATTTTTGCATCTGATGGAGAAATGGCGTCAGCCATCCCTCATCCTGGATTACCCACATCCTTGATGCCATGTACGACAGATCTCATGTTCATTTCGCTCACTGGATGACGGACACATAAGAAGGGATTAACATAAAAGGCCACGTTGCACAGGGAACTTTCTCAGTGTGATTAAATTTTTGGATTAAAGCATACTTGAAGGATTTAAGATGAAACAGTCATTCCAAACGTAAGGGGCTTCTGATGTGGAAGTGGAAATAAACTCTACCAGAATTGAACTTAGCAGTTCTTTGTGTTCGTATATAATAAACAAAACAAAAGAAAACCAAGTGTGAAGCCCCTTTTCGATATGCTTTTGACAGAGGTCAATATCCATAGAAAATCTTTCAAGTTGGGATTTGCTCTAAGTCTGGAGGAGGAGTGAGGAGAGAGCAGCACGAGGGGCACAGGTACCGACCACGGAGGTCCAGGTTTGGTTTTACTTTCCCTGTGGACCAGTGGCCACAAGCCATCACCCCAACCCCACGGGCTGTGTTCGCTTCTTGGACATGGTGCTTCATGGAAGCCAGAGAAGCTCCTGCCCTTTCCACTTTCTGTGTTCACGGGAGGCACGTCCATCTGCATGTGTGTGTCACTGACACACACGCTCCATGGCTGAAACTACCACCGCGATCGATTCTTCTGCTTCCGCCCAGCTTAGCTGGGAGTCAGAACCTGCGTCGGCAACAAATTGTAAAAGGAATCAGGAGCAGGCTCATGTCATCGCCCCCCTTGCTCAGCACCTGCTCTTCAACATCCTGACCTGCTGTTTCAGAAGCATTTTCTTTTAAAATAATGAAACTGCTTATTGGCATTTTTCAGGATCACTAATGCAGCTGTCTCCTCCTGGACCTTGTGATGGAAAAAAAAAAAAAATACAATACGATCTCCCCATTTAGGGGGAGCAGTAACAAGAAAATCTAATTTTATCTTTGCAAAGACATACTCCTGCTGCCACTTTGACCTGAATCATCTACTGGAGAAAGTCTTTGGACTAGAAAGAACGGCTACGTGCAGCTCGAATTCTTTCAATCTGCTTTTTAGCCTATAAATTAGTACATTCGATTAAGAAGGCTATGGGTAGGCAAAGGGGTTATTTTTAATTAACCAGGTAATTAGCTATTTTTCAAATAATTGTTAGACATTCCCAAACTTTTATGGTATACAAACGCCCTAATTTCAGTTGCATTAATTTTTTGAGCTGACACCTAAATCTCTCTTTCTCTCCCTCTCTCTCCCTCTCTCTCTCTCTCTCTCTCTCTCCCTCTCTCTCCCTCTCTCTCCCTCTCTCTCTCTCTCTCTATCCCTCTGTCTACCCAGACAAACACACTTATACCTATACACTTATTTTACAGAATTAAACCTAGTTTTGATTTAGAGGTTTTAATGTTGCTTGAGATATTACTGGTGGTGTTGTAAAAGTCAGGGCTGTTAATACTTTAAACTAGTATTTATGGGATTTCCAATAACATCATGAAAAATACAATTATATCTCCTTTGTTCCAAATTCGGAGGGTTTTAAATTTTCTTCTCCTGTTCTTCTAAGGAAGGACATCTAGTACTTGGAGAGACCTTGTGCTTTCCCATGGCTGGTCATTTATCTCACATCCAATTCTGTGCCAGGTTCTTAGAGGCGAACCGGCAACCGTTAAGCTTTCCTTTGTTTTTCTACCTTGCATATGGCACAGAGGAAAAATGTCTGGGAGTATCCAGGGCATGGAGCACAAAAAACTAATGATCTATATCAAGGGTGATGAATGTTACAATACTTTTGGCTGCAGAGGGGACCGAATGGAACCAATCTGAATGAACCTGAGAAGGAAGTTATTTGGCTCTATAACTGAATGTCTGCAGGTGGGGTAGATCTGACAGCTGGCTAATCGCAGCTCACTGCTGTCATCAGAAGCACAGTTCTTCTCTCTCACCTGTTCACAAGGAAGATGCTGCTTCCCTCATCTGTGCGCAGCTACATGCTTCCTCAGAATGCCTGTGAAGAGACCTCAGTAGCCTCTAGTAGTTTTCCCAGAGTGAGGAACCTCCTTCTCCAGAAGGCTCTAGAAAAGCCTTCCTCACATCCCACTGGCCAGAATTACATCACTCCTTCCTCAACCAATCACGCGGCAAAGAGAAGGAGAGAAAAATCAGGCCACCCCTCGAGTGCAGTGTCCTTTCCCTGTAGCACTTAGACTATGAGACGAAGGGATAAATAAAATAAACTGAGCTCCTTTTAGGAAAGGAAAAGGGAAAATCTTTGCCAGGGACCAGCCGACAACACCACTCCAGGTGCTGAGGCAGAAATAACGTTATTGCATCTAATTTGAAAAGACAAATGCACCCCTATGTTCATAGCAGCACTAATTGCAATAGCCAGGACGTGGAAGCAACCTAAGTGTCCATAGACAGATGAATGGATAAAGGAGATGTGACCCACGTATATACGATGGAATATTCCTCAGCCATAAAAAAGAATGAAATAATGCCATTTGCAGCAACATGGATGGACCTAGAGATTATCACACTAAGTGAAGTCAGACAGAGAAAGACAAATATCATATGGTATCACTTATATGTAGAACCTAAAAAAAAAAAAGATGCAAATGAACTTACTTACAAAACAGAACCAGCCTCACAGACAGAAAACAAACTTATGGTTCCCAAAGGCGAAAGGTGGGAGGGATAAGTTAGGAATTTGGGATTAACAGATACACACTACTACATATAAAAGAGATGAACAACAAGGACCTACTGTCTAGCACAGGGAGCTATATTCAATATCTTGTTATAACCTATAATGGAAAAGAATCTGAAAAAGAACATATATATAACTGAATCACTTTGCAGTACACCTGAAACACTGTAAATCAACTCTACTTCAAAACAAAATAGAAAGAAAAAATGTATTGCAGAAGGGACTCTTCCAGAGCTCTATAAACAAATGGCTAGACCAGGTCCCAAGCCGAATGAAAGCACGGCCCAGGAGGGTAACAGATGGACAGGCTGGTGTCCTGCAAAAGGAATGGTGGGGACTGTGGCCAACTGGGATGTGCATGCCTTCCTAGGGCGTCCCTATCCAATGAAACAGAGGTGTAGCCCTGCTACCACTCTGACCTGAATTATCCACCAGAGAAATAGTCTTTGGACCAGAAAAAATAGCAATGTGCTGCCTGCCCCATGCCCAGGACCTGTCCCTTCCCCCTTCTCATCCAAACCTACATGCCCCTAATGCTTCCCCCCAACCCTATCCTCTCACCCCCCTCTCATCTGTGGTGTGGCACAGACCCACATTCCGCATACCATGTAAATCCCATCCATGGGCCGTTCGGGGTTACCCAGTCGGCAGGCAACCACGTGTGAGCACAGACACTAAAAATCGGAACTTTGACACCTTTGTTTTCATTGCTTAGGGCCTGCCCCAGCTTATACTCAGCTTCTGGAACTCAACCCCTTGAATACAATTGAATGATCTGCACAGGCTTTCTCTGCATCTGAATGTACGCTTTGCCACTTACGAGGCCTTCATTTTACAGACTAAACATCCCAGGCTCCAAGATGCACATCCACCTCCAAGCGTTTTGTGAAGACTGCATGTGGATTTATGTAAAACACCACACCCTACCCTCTGTGCATTTAAGTACCACCACCCACACCCCCTCCCCAGGGTTTAGCACATGGGCAAAGGTAAAGCAAAGGCTTGAACTGTTCCGTTATTTTCTAAAGAGGTCTCCCCAAGGTCTCCCCAGGACTCCAGACTCCAGCTGCTTGGGCCTTGGGTGTGGTGTTCTCAGGTTTCTCCCATGAACGCTGTCTCTGAGGCCAGCCTGCCACCCCCCACGTCATCCTCTGCCCTCCCATCATGAGGTTGCTCTAGGGCTGCCCACCAGATGGAAAACCAGAGAGCAGACTCCCTTTCTGGAATGTTGCTCCCATCACGTCCAGAGCATCCCGGCCCAGGGACGCCTCTCACGGGGACAGGCAATGTGGACAGCACACCTTCCATCTCCTAACCGCGGTCTGGTACATCCCGGGAGACCTCTGCTGCACGGCCGTGTTGACTGTTCTCCACAAGCCTCCCCCACCGCATTCATTCCACGTTTGCTTAGCAAAGGAACAAGACTCCACAATGCAGCCATGCTTGATGCCCTTTGGGTTGAGAAGAAACCTGCCTCCTGCCCCCCTAGCTCCCACACGAATGGAACCCCCATCTCCCAGACTGCCACGGCTGCTACTGAGGATAATAAAACAAAAAATAAAAGATGTGCACACAGTTTCTAAAACAGTAATTTTTTAAAATCATTCATCCTTTGATTCCCCCCATCCAGTGAGATAACTGGGCAGCTGGTGAGGTACCCATTTTATAAATAAGGATGGTGGGGCAGAAGGAGGAGAAACGATTTGCCTTTCAATCCTCACCGTGAGTGATGGATGGAGTTGGGACTCAAATCTAGGCCTGTTACTTCGGACTACAGTTTTTTTCCATTTGATATTCCACTTTATCCCCTCATCTACGAATCCATAAACCATTACTTCACTGCTTCTTGCTTTAATCTCCCTTTGTAAATCAAGAGTAAAGATTCCACGCAAAGCTCTGAACCATGTCCATTTCAGCCTGAATAAAACGCTTCACCGGCGCTTACATTTCGAATTCACTGTGGTCCACACCCGAGTTCACACCTTCCGTCCCATTCAAGGTGACCACGTGATCCACAGGCAGCTATTACCCCCCAGAGGACCACGAGGGCCCTCGTATTTGGGGAACAGAGTTACACTTTAGTTTTTATTTTATGAGTTCAAATAAGGGAAAGAGTCATGCCAGCTGAACATAAAAGTGATATTTTAAGGAAAATCTGAAATTGTATTTGGCCCTTAATTTTTACCTCTGGTTCTAACGTGACTTTTCCCTCCAAGTGTTTGGGGAGGACTTTTTCCAAGAAGAAGATCTAAGTGTGAAATTCTTTCAGAGGATCGGGCCCAGTCTTGGGTCCCACTTGGCAGAAGGGCAGTAGGACGGGGTGACTCCCAGAGGACTTGTGAACAAGTAGGTGTGAGCCGTGTGGCTCACACTCTGGTAGACTTGGAAAAATTAACACGGGGCTGTAAAGCTAAATTAAAATGTCAGATTTGAGTAACTCTGCATGGCTATGGAAAGAAAACAAATTAGCAGTGAGCAAGCTTCCAGCTCTCCTCTTAAGAACAATTCTACATTGATGGCGTGTTTTCAGGTTGCCCATTGTAATCCCAGCTTTGTCGTTACACAGCCTTCTGAAGGGGGAATGGCTGTGGGCTGAGGCCGGAAATTCACGCTCAGTGTTAGATGCTGACTTGACATCTGGTAAAAGTGGGAGCCCTCAAATGGCCTGAGGGCTCTGAGTCCCCTACCCGCTCCAGCCGAACAAGCCTCCTGTCGCCGGGACCAGGCACGGTGCCTGCTTATCCGTGAGTAGTGGGTTTCGGTTCCCTATCAGCCCGTGGAATTATTCAAACCAATTTCATCACTTCATGGGAACCGGGGTCACTCCACCCTCCTGTCACAACAAAGCCTGCCTCTCACAGCCCCTGTGCATTCAGTCTGTTCCCAAGTGCCACCCCCCTGTGGCCCTGCGTGGTATATGCTGTCCTCCCCACCCACTCCCCCCAGCTCTGAGTCTATGGGACCAGGAAAGTGCCCCACTGATCAGTCTCTTCTTGGTGACCATCGACCATTCGTCACTTCCCCCACGCTTCTTCCTCTAATCCTGCTTTTTCTCCCCATTCCATTACCTATGGTTTTCTTTTCTTGCACAATGATAATTATAATAAATTTGCCAACCACCATACTTCAATCTTTATGGAAGCTGACACACATATGTTATATAATCTGCCCTCCGAAGGAAACTACAGGTCGTCCCCCGCAGGTCTCCTAATTGGTCTTTTCTTTCCTCTAGCAGGGAGGGTAAGAACAGAAAATGTTCCACCAGAAGGCTTGGGTTCATCCCCTGACTTCTGCTTACTATTTATGTCATCTCGGTCCAGTTATTAAACCTTTCTGGGTCTCAGTTTTCCCACAGACAAAATGATGATAATAATACTCACTGCATAGAGTTACAGTGATATTTTAAAAGGTAATGCGTTACGAGCTTGGCACAGGACTTGGCACAGTTTTCATTCAAGTGCTTACTGCTAGAATGTTTGAACTGGACAGCCCCATCGCCCTCGCTTCATGGTCCTTTCCCAAGGCCTGGGTTCGAATCCCCACTGATGGAAACCTGGAGACATACACTCACTGCACATACACAGCTCTGCACCTCCACTGTCCTTCCCCTCTCTAGATTGATAGAGGATCTCATCCATGGTTTCTAAACCTACATGAACGTAAGAACCATCTGTCAGTCTTTAGAGATGTACAGATGCTGGAAGATCACTCCTGTCTCAGCATCACTCAGTCTCCAAGGATAGCAATGTGCAGCCAGGATGAAGATACCCTGGGCTGACCCAGGTTCATTTCCGCACCAATGCCCATGAGTCTGTTATCCTGTATTCTATTTCCGTCTGACTGTCTGAAATCCAGTCATTTCATACCCGGTGATATGAAAGCCAGTGGCCCTGTACACAAAAATAATTAAATGCTGCCTGATGAACTTAGATATAATTCTCAAGAATATTCCCTGGACTAGAAATGAAACACTTTGACTGGAGAGAGTGGGTTTTAACTCAGCCGCTGGGGAAAAAGAAACAGGAATTGCAAACAAATTCCCAATTCTCAAATTCCCCTTCAGGCCCAGAGAGGAAACTTAGAGAAGCGAGTGCTTATTTATGAAGGAGTTTTCTGTAATAATCGTATAACTTTTGCCTCATGCACAAAAGACTCTGAAAAGATAGCCAAGTTGTTTGAGGTCTCTTCTATGTAAGATGGATTTAGATACCTATAAATCTCCTAGACATGACCAGACAGCATCAATAAACTTGAATGATGGCCCAGCACTAACATAATTAAGAAGAATTAATCCTCCAGACTCGGCAGCAGTAGGTGTGTTGTCCGTAAGAGCCTTGTCAGCACTTCAAATATTTCTCAGCTGACAAAGATTGGACATTTGGGAAGACAAAATAGATGTGTCTTGTCAGACACAATCTGACAAGATTTCTAAGATGAATCAACCTCCCCACCCTGGGGAAGAAAAGAAAAAGAGTGTTAAGAAAGCAGAGAGTGGGCAAAGCTTATGTCCCCAGACTCTGGAAGTCAAAGGAACATTAACTTCACAAATAGAGCTGATAAGGAAATGACCCAGAGTGAATGCCTGTTTTTGGGGAACAGACCTGGTCCATGACAGCGCTACTCAAAGCGGCTTGCTGACAGCGCCAGTTTGCAAAACCTTCCAGTTCGTGAGATAAGGAGCTTGTGCCAGAATATGTCAACTACATCACTAAATGCACTACAAGTTCAGCTAACTTTTTTATTTTTCCTGGCAAGAAGCATTGCATTGCTTTAGTCTTTGATGCAAACTCCTGATCCCATCAAGGACGGGAAGTCCTTGCACTTGGTGGAGTGACCCCTGGCCTCCCTGTAGTGGAGGCTGTGATTTGCTGTCCTGCTCTCCTTCCCAGGACAAGGCATTTACTCCTCTGTCTGGATGGAGTATTAGCTGCTCACGACTCATGGCTAAGAGAATCTCCAGGAGTTATTCTAGACCAGGATTTCCCTCTTCTGCTCTGTCAGACTCCATCATCTGCTCCCAAGCACTCTTTCCTGCACCAAGTCTCAAATCATTTATAAAACAGCTCCTTTCGGGCTTCCCTGGTGGCTCAGTGGTTAAGAATCCGCCTGCCGATGCAGGGGACACGGGCTCGAGCCCTGGTCTGAGAAGATCCCACATGCCGCAGAGCAGCTAAGCCCGTGTGCCACAACTACGGAGCCTGTGCTCTAGAGCCCGTGAGCCACAGCTACTGAGCCCGCAAGCCACAACTACTGAAACCCACGCACCTGGAGCCCGTGCTCCACGAAGAAAGAAGCCACCGCAATGAAAGCCCGCGTGCAGCAATGAAGACCCAATGCAGCCGTAAATTAATTAATTAAAAATATTTTTAAAAACAAAACAAAAAAACCGGCTCCTTCCTCTCTCCCTCCAGCTGTGTGTGTGTGGGGGGGGGGAATTTTGGTGGGGGAGTGTCAAGGGGATGAGAAGGTGGTACGTTTAAGGTCTCCAGGCCTAGTTCCTGGGAAAGACGTACACCCCAAAACTAAAATCTGCTGCCACCTTTTGGTGAAACAGAAAAATAAAATTCTTTAAAACAGAGAAAATGTATTTCCTGTTAAGATTTTGAAGAAGAAGAAAAAAAAAAAAAGTTGAGTACCCTAGAACAATTAATATACTTTGTACTGTAGACTGTGGTTTTGGTCACTACTTCTGATGCTGTGAATATTAACATCAGTTCTGGGAATGAATTTTAATATTACTAAAGAAATATTCAACTTAACCAAATACCTGACAGGATTCCTCATTGACTATTGTAAGGAGGGTAGACAGCTAGAAAGATGAACAGATTTAGGTATCTTTCAGAGCAAGAAAGAACAGAAGTGTCTAACAATTCTTCAGTGTGTGTGCAGAACAAGCTCGGTGCTGCCTCCCACGGAAGGCAGGTGTGAACACACTGCGTGTGCCCACCTTCCCGACACAAGTCTCCTCGCCCAACTGCACACCCAGAGCGCAATCCTGGACCAGCATTTTCCTCTCAAAGTCCAATCACCACCGTATGACTTACCCAGACAAAGACCCCAACTGTTGTCAACAGGTGTCTGGGCTAGGATATTTCTTTTTTATTCAACGACCAAAAATTACTTTATTGCCATTGCAAAATATCCATTCATGTCTTCTGAAAATGAAATATCTTTTACTTACAATGTTGTGTTTAATTTCTGCTGTGCAGCAAAGTGACTCAGTTATTCATATATATTTTTTTTTCATCTTATTTTCCAATATGGTTTATCACAGGATATTAAATATAGTTCCCTGGGCTCGGATATTTCTGATGCGTGGTGTCAGAGACCTCCCTGTGTCATGTTTAATTGAAATATGCCTAGAGCTACGCCTGAAATTCAGCTAGAGATCAATCAATAGTTATTGAATAAGCGAGTGTGAATATGCATGGTATTCTGAGAACTAAAGACGGAGCTGGGAGGGTTTTTGTAAAGTTGGAGCGGGTGGGGGGAAAGATCACCTGAGGAAAGAGGGGAAGCAGTGAAAAAAGGTGACTCTGAGATGTCAGGCAAAAACCATGCTGTCCCCGCAGAACACCCAAAGGCAGAGTCAGGCTCCCAGCCCGTCCCCATACCAGCCCCGAGCTACCACAGCACTGTGGAGGGCGTTATACCCCACAGACCCAGGGAAGGTGGTGCTCCAGCAGAGCATGTGATTGAGAGCTGCTGTGGGGAAGCGTTTCATTCAAGGGCTCCCACAAGGATGTAAACACCTCACCGCCGTCTCTGCCTTCATGGTCACGTGGCATTCGCTCCCCCTGCATCTCTTCCCATCGTCCTCCCTCTGTGCTTGTCTGTCTCTTTGTCCATAATCTACCCTTTTTATAAGGACATCAGTCATAGTGGACTCGAGCCCACCCGAAGGACCTTGTCTTAACTTGATGACATCGGCAAAGATCTTATTTTTAAATAAGGTCACATTCTGAGGCGGGGGATAAGGACGGAGCCAGCCTCTAGCTGCCCCAGAAAGGGGGAAACTAGAAAGTCGCAGAGACAGGATTTCAGATTAAATAACCCCCAACCCACACCCTTTGCATTATCCTACGCTTCCTCTCACAACTTTTTTGCCAGAATTTAAGCTTTCTCTAATCTTTCTTTCCTCTTAAGGAATATTTTAGTGTTAAGTCTCTGACCTGGAATCATATGACGTTGCTTCGCTAAGCTCCAGGGCAGCTGTCTGTAAATGCCCGTACTATGCTTTTTATGAATTTCTCCAAGACACAGGCACTTTGCCCCAGGTTCTCTCTGCTCATAATCTGTCCTCAAAATAACATTCCTCTCATTGTCTCCTCCACCTTCCGAGCAATGGAAAGTAGAGCAAAGTTAAGTCAGAAATCGAGCTGCATAAAATCACAATCACAGTGATCAACTTGGTATTACGACCGCAGACCAAAATTCACCGGGAAGAAAAGTCCCGAAACCTCTAGACAAGACTGTCAAAAGTTATTTACTCCATCTCCCTAGAGGGCATTCAGCCGGACGCTACCACTTGTCTAGCCAACGTGGGTCCACCACCTTCCTTGCACACACGCAAAAAAAACCTGCATTGGTGCAGAAGTATGCTGGAAAGCGCTCTGTTTACACACCCTCGGAAGCAACAAGGTAACCTCTCATTCGCACGACTACACTGTAAATATATTAGAGCTTGTCATGTCGTAGAAGAATGACAAATGAGATTTAGTGATATTCCTGGTGACGAATGCCACGGTTGAGAATCAGTTGTAAAGAGCTCTCTTGGTAGCCTGGAGCCAGATGTTATTATCTTCTTATGAATTCAAGAACTCCAAGAATAAAAGCTTAATGTATGAATAAGCTTTGTTCCTGCCATGATTTGATGGATACGAGGGACAGCGTCCTTGAAATGGATTATTATTTTTTTACTATAGGGTAAGTGAAATCTCGGTAAAAGACAAAATCTCTCCCCACCTCGCCTGCACTTGCTCCACCCTCACGCTTACACACATGGACATGCCCTTGAGAGATCTGCAACTAACCAAAGGAGGGAACCAAGAGGTTACAGCCGTCTGACAGTGTCTAACAGTGGGAGGTTGACCTGCTTCAGCAGGTGGCCACTGTGTAAGAGCAGAGATAAATGCTGTGAGTCTGAGGTGTGAGCTGTGAGATGGATAGACTTGGCCACAACCTCATCTGTCACCCGGCTTCACACACCTCCACACTAGTTAGAGGTCCTGATATCAGTGTCAGCCCGAGTTCTGCATATTCCTCTTACCTCCGTGTACGGCTCTTCTAGAAAATGGCCACACGTCCCTTTAGGAAGGGGCCAGGGAATATTATTTTAAATATGGGCAGAGAAATGACAGAGTCCTTCTTCAAAGGAACTCAGCTTTCCATTCGATCTAAGCATGAGAGTTGGCTCAGATACAGAAATTTGGTGAGGGATCAAAGTATTTCATCAACACTTTGATGTTTTTCTGATCACAAAAGTCAAGCAGGATAGTCAGCACCTACACGTCTTGTCCTAAGATAATCATGAGTTACTGGCCAGCACTGCAGATTTCTGTGGGTCAGAGAATCTTGAAAAAGTCCAGCCTTTTTTCATCACCAGAGCCCCCTGGGGGTTGGGATCCTTGGTCACCTGTTCAGCCTTGTGGCCTATTATGCTATGTACATCCACTAGCTTCTAACACTTAAGAAATGCTTCTTGCCTTCTGTTTTTCCGGAATCCTATCATCCTATTGACCACAGGCAGCCCAGCTCCTTGGCAATATTTTCTACTGTCAATGTTGGCCTACAGAGGACAGCCACCACTGGCTTCTCAAAGATGCTGGTGGTTCCCTCGCTCATGCCGTCTTTATCACCATGGTGAATGAGTGTCCTCTGCGCTTGTTTAGGGAACAAGAATCAGATTTCCTTCTCATGCAATAAATCCACTCCCATTGCACACTTCCCCGTGCAATGGGGAAGACTGAACTGAGATTCAGTTGAGTCTCAGGGAGATTCTGGTCCATCTGGTCACATTTCATTCTGAATATAAACTAAATATAATACATATAAATATATCACCTCCTTGTGTTCTGCCTTATTTTCCCCATTCTTTGCCCTAAATCATGGACTTACATCTTATCTACTAATTTAGCTAAATATGTTCTTACTCTAATGAAATAGATTGTCTTTCATTTCAGTATAACCTAACAAGAATTAGGAATGTGAACATAAAACTAGATTGAAAAAGCAAGTATCTTTTATCAGTCTTTTTATTAGTAGGATTATTATGTATGAGATATAACCTATCTATGGTAGGCAGCTTGGTGAATTTTGCATAAGTGTGTGTGTGTGTGTGTGTGCGCGCGTGTGTGTGTGTGTGTGTGTGCGTGTGTGTATTCACCATCCCGATCAAGATTCAAAGATATTTCCAACACCTCAAAAGCTCATTCATGCTCCTACCCAGTTAATATCCTCCCACCAAGTTAAACATTATTCTGAATTCCATCCCCATACTGCAGTTTAACAGGTATAAATGGAATCACAGAGTGTGTCCTCTTTTGTGTCTGGCGTCTTTGTCTCGTCACTACGTCTTTGAGATACATCCAGGTTATTGTACATATTGCTAGTTGATTCTTTCTTATTGTAGTTGTCTGTTGCATGTGTATATCATAACTTTTCATCCTTTCTGCTGTTGGTAGGCATCTGGGGAGTTTCTACTTTTTGGCTGTTAGAGATATAACTACCAGCTTTCTTGTACGTGTCTTTTAGTAGACATATGCAATCATTTCTTTTGAGTATATGCCCAGGACTGGAATTGCTGAGTCATAGGGTAATTATATGAGAGGCTTTCAAAAATACTGTTCTCAGTCGGGTGCCTTGGAGAAAATTCCCATTGCACATACTCTAAGAGAAGTAGCCTCCCATTCAATCCTAAAAGGTCTCCAGGGTCTAGAATTTTTTCATATTAATAAGGGCATTTCAGAAGCAAAGAGAGCTGATGGAAAGAAAAACATATCCTTTGCATCTGATCACTTAAAAGTAGAGCAAGACTACCCTTTATTCTATAAAGGCAAAAACTGAGCTCATAGATGTTCCAAGATCACAATTTAGCCAACCCAGTAAGCACCGATTTTATCCACTGGCTGCTGGCTCTGTGCCGAAGTTCAAACTGGGGAGAAGACCATATTTTATAGCCAGTTAAATTCCAATGTAAAGAGTTTTATTAACTAGACATTCCCCAAAACTCAGACTGTACAAGAAAGCAAGTAAAAATCAAAAGCAATGGATTTTGATCTTCCCATTATTTAAAAAATTTTCAGGACACTGGTTGGCAGCCTCCACATCCTACTCATAGGTTAACTCCTCTGGGTCTGGAATCCAGTCCTCTGTTTACTGCCTGCTTCCAGGCCCAACCAAACCTCCCTTTCTGCTCTGACTTCTGCCTGCTGTTTCCCATGGAGTCTCCCAGGCTCACCTATCCCACCCAAGGGCATCTGTCCAGACCCCAGATTCTGTACTAGCACGTGGCAGGTGCTCTGTCTGATAGCACTGGGTCTCTTCTTCCCAGAGATCAAAAGGGATGGGGATGGAGAAGTTCATATGAAGGTAACCAGGAGTCTGCAATGAAAGCCAAGAGGACTAAGGATCTACAGCCTGTAACACCTGAGGGCAGGTAGGCAGACAAAACCACAAAATTATACCAATGAATAAACACGTTGCAGAAGCGTCCCCAAGCTTCTTATCTTATTGATTTCTCTGGAAACAAAGTCAGAGAGAACCAGTGTCTCACTGGGATCTATTCTTTCCAACAATATCATGGAACTATTGTTAACTCGAGGATACGCCACTGAATGATAATCATGGTACAGCAGTTCCAGTAGAAATCATGGCATTTAGGGAAAACATTCTATTGACTGTGATTTCCACTGGGTCCCCAGAATTGATTAATATTATCATAACTAAAGAGGATTTTTTTCCCTAAGAATTTCCTGCTGCTTCTAATGAAATCCAACACAACCTTAGGACACGGGGAAGAAAATGAACGAGAACAGGATTTGTTCCAAGAATAAAAGCTGCCGGGTACAAAAGACAAGCACATGTTGAGCATCGCTTTGATGGCAGGACTGAGTCGCTGCCCAGCTTGACCGGGGCCACCAGGACCTGACATGGGTGTCACCAGGAGATGCTCACGTTTCCACACCTGCACTACTTCACCTCCCACTCACAGCCTGGCTGAAACTACCCATCAGTGACTCTACTCACCTGGAAAGTCTGTCCTACAGAAACTTTCTCCAATACTGTCCTTCAGTTCTGTGCATCTGTCATTTGTTTCAGCGCCATGATGTGCCAGACACTGGGTCCACAAACGTGGTGAGAGCCTCAGAGGGGTCCACTGCGAGAACAGGCTGCCGAGAGGTTCTTAATGGGCTGAGAGCCTCTTCTTTGGGCTCCCAGAGCTCCCAGACCACCTGCCTTTACATTCGCCACCTTGTTTTGATGGTGCCTTGAGCTGACCTTAAAGCAGGTAATTCCCTAATGGGTGTCCTTCACTCCATTAACCAGTGCGACTAAAAGCCAGGGCCAGGCCCACTCGGGCTGTCCTCCCTCTGGTGGGAAATCAGGAGTGTCCTGAAGATGCCTCCCTGGTCCTTACTACTGCTCCTCTGTGAATTCCAGGGGCACACAAGATGGTATCTCACCCTTCAAGGATTTAAGGTCTCTTTCTTGTTGCCCTCAGAAGCCTTTGACATGAGCAAGAACCAGATATTAAGTTTTCACATGGTTACTTTATATATTAGGTTGAGAATTTACCCTTCTTTTTCCAAATCAAATTATACACAGGTGTTAGTCAACATAGGCTAGGCTATGCTGAAGTAACAAAAAAAATCTAAACTCTTATTAGCTTAACGCACAAAAATGTATTTGCTTCTATATAAAATCCTCTGTGGGTGTGGGCCACAGTCCAGGGAGCTGTCCTCCAAGCAGGGACCCAGCAGTCTCAGCTGCTTCCATCCAACTCAGCACAAGACCCTCAGAGTCCTGGATGAGGGTACAACAGGAAAGCTTAAGGGGCACTGTGTCACCCTGGAAATGACATGCATCACTGCAAGTGACAGTTCATTGGCTAGAACTAGTCACATGGCCCTGCCTGACTGCAGGGAGTCTGGGAAGTACCATCTTCCATGAGCTCAAGAAGGACCGCATTGGATATTGGTGAGCATTAGTGTTGCTATGACAGCCATGTTGCCCCGTCAAGCTCACACATGGATATAGCCCCCAAAATGCACGCCAGCTAATACGATACCCCCAGTCTGCTACTACCAGTAACATTTAACAAGGTCCAACCCTCCCACTATAAAGCCCGGGTCTTGTTCCCACGAAGAACCTTCTTGTGTGTGTGAAATTTATTTTTTAATTTTTTTAGCAGCAGCTTGCAGGATCTTTTCTCCCCAACCAGGGATTGAACCCAGGCCCTCGGCAGTGAAAGCGTGGAGTCTTAACCACTGGACTGCCAGGGAATTCCTCCCATGAAGCACTTAAGATTCTTGAAGTGAACTTCTCTCCTCCCATGAATTTCTTCCTTTTCCCATTCTCTGTAATTCATTATTCTATTCATTTCAGCCAGAGGATTGTCACTCAGGTCTCGGGGTAGAAACTGAGCTCCTTCTGCAGCCACTGTAGCCCCAAGAACTGATGTCTAATCAACTCTGAATTTAAATTATGTCAATGCTCAGTCTTCTAGGCACTATTGTCAGGGCCCTTCCATTCAGAACTGTGTGATGCCTCAATACCACTAAAGGACACCTTTTAGGTTTTCCAAACTAAAATTAAAACAGTACTTAGACAAGTGAAAAAATACAATACTGCCATAGATTAGGACATCCCTTGCCTTCCCTGTAAATTTACTCTGTAAATTTTGTATCTGAATTTTCAAATCCCTGGAGAGGTCCGCCGAGCATCACGGTCACTATGGAAACAGCAGGCTGAGGAAGCAGAGGAGATGAACTACTCTCTCCACTCTGGGCTGCGCTCATCTGTACTGTGTCCTTCGGCCCCACTGCAATGAGGCAAGAGTGGTCCATGTTACACACTGTCTTATAAAGGAATCCCTGCGTGGATTTTTTTTTGAAGGACAATTGAAGAAGAGACATATCTGGTAACGTTTAACAGGAAGCCTCAGGGAAGAGTGGACTAAATCTCTCCAAAAAACATTGATCACATGTGACCCCTCCCCTTGGACCCCTCTGAAAAGAGGCTGGCGACTCCTTCCCTGGAACCCACTCTCTTCCTTCTCCTGCACTTCCCTTCATCACTGCTTCTGAAAGAGATGATGCCTTACAGCAAATGCCAGATTACTGCTGTAAACTGTAATGCTATACAAGAACAGATCAAATTTGTGGAATGCCTTTTGTGAGATGGTTCTGTATAAAATTGTGAAACACACTGTGGAACAGATTGAATTTTTAAAGCAGCTGAAAATATATATTAATGATTTCCCATCATTGTTACTCAACAGAGGTCTTTAGCAATACTAATAAAATGACCCCACCTACAATTATTTCCAACCGAGTGTTTCTTCGTGGAATTCAATCTGATCTTATAGTATGTAATTGGCCAATCAAGGTAATGTTCTGAAGGGGGAAGAAACATGGGGATGTTTCAGCCAAAGAGCCGTCTGCTTTCGTCATTAGCTGCTGCTTCTTCCTTCACCACCTGCTCAGCCTTCATCTGCTTCACTCGGCTTGGATTTGCTTACAATGATGCATCGTCTGAAGATCATTAAGGTAATGCAGATTGGATGGAAATCTGTCCCCGGTAGGCAAGGCAGGTGGATCTAGGCCTACGGCGTAACTGCCATGCGCAAATTTCCCATCTATTCTTTAAGATCCCATTCGAGTCCCTACCCTCACCTGGCAGAGGCAGTGATGCTTCCCCCCCACGCTCTCTGATCTCCCCACCGGTTCACTGCCATGCCTTTGATGTCGCTGACTAGAACGCAGCAGAGCCAGGGGCAGCCTCACCCGCTGTGTGGGGTAACAGACTTGACTGGGAAAACAGTCCAGGGAGTTGTGCCAATGCACTGTGCAGGTTTTGGAGGCTGGGAGTCTGTCCTATAGGGCAGCCGTAGGGGCAATTTTGTCGGCGGAGTTACCAGCAGACAGCCTGGGAGCAGGCGGTCTGAGATGCAGAGTTGTCCGCTATGGGAGCTATTTTGGAAACACCCAAGAATATTGGGGCTCAGAGAAATTGCAGACCCTCTTCCCAGGGAACGAGACCCCCAGTGTTGCGGGAAGCTGAGTGGAGTGCAACGCCCCCAGTGGGAAATCAGGGAGCCCTGGTCCAGCGGGCTTACGGTCCAGGCACCCCAGGGTCACTGCCCCACAGTAATATACATTCGAGAAATATGCCGAGTGACTAAACGCCTGGAAGAGAGTGGATACGTCCAAGAAGAGCTACAGGAGGAAGCTTCAAGGCACCAGCCTGAGGTCCACGGCTGGTGGTCACTGGGCAAGACACACAGAGCCAGAACAGAGGCCGTCCGGCTTGGATGGGACACAGCCTGGGAGCAAGGGCCCTGGTTGTAACCAGTGACCCCCTGTCCCCTGGTGATTGGCCGCGACCACCAGGCCTGGTCCCGGCACCCGCCTCAGTCTCCTACGCTGTCTCACCCCCGCCCCACGCTCCCCTACACCTCCTGAACCCCTCCCGTGCCCAGCCCACTGCTGCCCGTGCACAGACATCCCTGATATTCACTAATGTGCGCTTCTAGCCCCAAACAGCCCCGTTCCTTCTGCCCCGGGCAGACCACTCCTCCTGGGCTCTCCCGTCCTGCCTTACCGAGGACGGCCATCACCTCTCGAGTGCTGCACTTCTCCTGCCTGAAGGACACCTCCATCTCCTGCACCTGGACCCACACCCCCCCAGAGGCATGCCCAGGCTCATCTCCGACAGCCAAGAGTCAACCCGCTTCCAGTTAAACAGTCAGTATCTTTTTATGTCCATGCCCAACAGTCACGATCTACCAATGAGCCAACACAGAGGAAGATTGGCACCTTCTCAAGAAATAAGCCAAGGACATAGCGCCTCTCTGATCTCGTAAATATCCAGGCTGCTGGCACCTGCCTCAGTCTAGCTGGAGCCTCAGCTGACGGCAGAGCCGAGGTTGAGAAGGAGCCCTGAGGAGCAGGGGGCCCACACCCCAGTCCTGCCTGGACCGAGGGCAGAGCCTCCCAGCTCTGAGGTTCTCGGATGCCTCGTCCTCTGCTCTCTGGAGCAAAGACTCCCTCGAGCTGGGCAGAGGTCACCTCCTCACGCGGGAGTCTGTCCTGGCGGGGGTGGACGGTGGCCAGAAATATAGGACACCTGGTCGGTGTCACCAGAGTGTAGATCACCACGGAGCACTTTCTCGTCACAGGTTCACATTGCCCTTTGCCCTTTTCCCCGGTCTCATCACCCCGCAGCTTTCCCCACACATCACTCTGCTGGTGTCTCTTGTAAAATGTCAGAGCTGCCTGCTGCTTGAAATTGTGTACCTTGCTTCAAGCAGAAAACGCACAGGAAGAACCTCCCCTTCGCCCCCTCCTCTCACCCCCCAGTCCCTGTGTGGTTCAGTCTCCATTTCTGGGGGCAGAAGAGGATAAAAAGCAGCGCTGATTCAGGAGACAAGGACCTGGGCTCTACTCACCGCTCTACCTGGAACTCGCCGTGTGACCTCAAGCAAGTCAGTTAACCTCTCTGGTTCCCTTATCTACAGAATGAAGTTTGGGGCTATGATTCTTTCTCATCTCCCCTCCAGCTTTTCTGTTCGATAATTTATGGCTTGCAAAACCGCAGAAGGCTTCATCATTTTTGACTGATCTCATTAATACAAGTGAAGGAAGAGAATCTGGCATTTTAAGAAAAGGGGCCAAGAAGCCGGAGCGTCGCTATTCTCTGGTGATGGATCTGGAGATCCCGAAGGGAAAAGCTCCTTATTGCTTAAGCCCTCTCTCTCCCACAGGCCAGACATAAAATCCTTCAATCAAATCTAATAAACTCGGCTAAGCTTTGGAATGGGACTAAGAAATAGCTAATGTGTTTTCTATCCAGATTTATTCACACGGTCTCCTTTGTAATGTGCTCCCAGGTGATGCCGGGAAACGTGATGGAGAAAAGCAAATATGTACCGTGAGGAGTACTGAAGGCGTGGAAGACACTTGAGTGCCTTTCGCAAAGAATACTGTCCTCACCCTTCCAGGGATGAGGGCTGATCTCCTGTGGATTAAGAGGGAGGATCGAGACAGACCCCACCCTAGGTGCGGGCAGGTAGGGCATCAGAGCTGGCTCCCACAGCCCCACTCTTATCATCCCACAGTCATGCCCATGATTTGTTTTCATACTTCGGTGCATTTGCAAAGAGTCTCCCTTGACCCGGAAAATGCATCCAATTTCTCGGGACACCTATTCCAGTGTATGCAGTGTATGCACTACTACACCTCCTTGCTGGGAAGTGAGTCCTTTGGTCTGGAAAAATGTTATGCAGTGGGTCAATGACCCTGTAAGCCCTTGGTCAACGGTACTGGCTAAGACCCTGCAGGCAGGAAAGAAAAACACATACCCAGAATACGCATCAATTCTAGGAAGACTAATGGTTCCCTTCTCAAGGATGGAAGCGGTCCAGTGCAGTCATTGTTGCTACCAAAAATCTGTGTGGTCTCTTCAAGGGATAGACCCATATTGGGGTTTAGTGTTTGTCTTTGCTGCTAATAGGCTGGATACCAGCAGAGGCAGTAGCTAGATCAGCCTTGGCGAGTAGGAATCCACGCTGCCTGGTCTCCATCCCAGCCACCATGGCCACGTTATACATGTGTGCATGACGCCAGCCCTGGTGGCTAGTGACAAAGGCTGGCCGACTTCAACCAGCCAAGTCTCTCTGTATGGTCAGTTGATAGCGAGTCTTCTGAAGTAGCTTCTCCCTGGTGAGCACTGTCATGTGATAAACGTCTTCACACTTCATGTCCACTACCATGGGTCCATCTACACACCTCTTACTCAGAGCTCCTTGCTACTGACTCTCCACTGTAGCTTTTTCCAGGGCCCTAGCTACCCAAGCCATTTGGGTAGAGAAGGATTTTTAATAATCAAGTGGTCAGATGACCTGTCAATGCCAGTCAGCCTCTTTCCCCAGCCACCCCTATTTTGCCCAATGGGCTCGTGAACAAAGTGGCCATGGTGGCGGGGATGGAGATCACGCACGGGCTCAGCAACATGGACTTCCATCCACCAAAGCTGACCTGGCCACGGCCACCTGAGTGCCCCACCTGCCAGCACAGAGCCCAGCACTGAGCTCCCAATATGGTACCATTCCCCAGGGTGATTAGCCAGTTACCTGATGGAAGGTTAACGTTATTAGACCACTTCCATCATGGAAGAGGCAGCAATTGGTCCTCACTAGAACAGATACTCCACATACAGAGTTACTTTTCCTGCCCAAACTACCATCTGTAGACTTCCAAAGTGACTTTTCCACCATCACGGCCCTCCACACAGCATTGCTTCTGAACAAGGAGCTCACTTCACAGCAAAAGAAGTGCAGCCACGGGCCCACGCTCACGGACTTCTCTGATCATACATGTTTCCCACCATCCTGAAGCAGCTGGCTTGACAGAATGATGGAACAGCCATTGCAAGACTCAATGATAGCCCCAGCTAGGTGGCAATGCCTTGCAGGGCTGGAGCAAGGTTCTCCAGAAGGCTGTGTATGCTCGGAATCACTGTCTATTCTCCCATGGCCTGGATTCATGGGTCCAGGAATCAAGGGGTGGCAATGAAGTAGCGCCATTATCATCCCTAATGACCCACTCGCAACGTGTTTACTTCACGTCCCCATGACTTATGCTCTGCTGGCCTAGAGGTCTTGGGTAGAGAGAGAGGAATGCTTCTACCAGGAGACACACAATGATTCCATTGAACTAGAAGCTAAGACTGCCCCCCATACCCAGCACCTTTGGGTTCCTCATGCCTCTGAATCAACAGGCAAGGAAGGGAGTTACTGCGCTGGCTGAAGGGAGTTACTGATCTTGTCTACCGGGGGTATTGGATTACAGCGCCATAATGGAGGTAAACAAGAGAATGTTGGAATACAGGAGATCCCTTAGGGCGTGTCTTAGTATTTCCATGTCCTGTGATTAAGGTCAATGCAAAACTACAACAGCTCAATCTAGGCAGGATTATGAATGACCCCAGACCCTTGAGGAATGAAGGTTTGAGTCACCCCACCAGGTAAAGAGTCATAAGCAGCTGAGGTGCTTGCTGAAAGCAAAGGGAATACAGAATGGGAAGTGGAAGAGGGTAGTTATAAATACCAGCTATGACCAGGTGAACAGTTACAGAAATAAGGACGTAATGGTTATGAGTATTTCCTCCTTATTTTGTCATGAATATGTGTGTGTTAGGCAAATATGTCTGCTCTGTTCCCTCTCTTTTTCCCTTATCTTGTAACATAAGATGTATTGACTTTATAGCACCGTGTTTAAGTGTTGTTATTTTACATCACAGTGTTTAAATTACAGGATATCAAGAAGAGTAAACATAACTCAAGGGTTTTACCCCCTCGCCTGTAGTAGGTATCAGTGCGTTTGGGGGTTGTAATCAGAACAGTTGTATCATGTGAGGCAGAATTATGATCAGAATTACTGTCTTTATCTGGAGATCAAGGATGGTTTGAGGAGATGCGTACGGGTGCCAAGCTGACAAGGGGTGGGCTTGTGACGGTTGATTTTATGTGCTGGCTTGACTGGGTCATGGTGGGGGCCCCAGATATGTGGCTAGACATTATTCTGGGTGTGTCAGTGAGGGTGTTTCTGGATGAGGCTAACATTTGAATCCACACACTGAGCAAAGCAGATCGCTCTCCCTGATGTGATGGGTCTCATTCAATCAGAGGAAGCTCTGAATAGAACAAAAAGGCTGAGCAAGAGGGAGTTTCTCCTGCCCGGCGGCCATCAGGCTGGAACACCATCCTTTTTTCCGACCTTTGGACTCGAACTGAAATACCAGCTCTCCCTGAGTCTTAAGCTTGCGGGCCGTCAGACTGAACCACACCTTCAGCTTTCCCGGGGCTCTAGCTTGCTGACTGCAGATTCGGGAACTTAGCTTCCATAATCACATGAGCCAATCCCTTATTTTATGTACATACGTACACATATACCACATCCACGTCCACACACATGCACACACATCCTTTTAGTTTGGTTTCTCTGGAGAACCTTGTATTTCAATTGCAAGTCTTCTATATGAGGGTCAAGTTCGCCTGTTTTCTACTTCTGAATTCTGCCCTATGGTGAAAACTGTCATAACTAAGCCTGAATGCGCTTGGGGACATCCAGGGTTGATACAACATTGAGTCCTGCTGCCATATGCATATCAAGTGAATGAAACGAAGGCTTACAAGCTGCTTGGAAACCTTCTGGTCCTCTTACAGAGCCCCTGGAGACCTAACTTTAACCACAATTAACGTGCGCTCGTGGATGGGGTGTTTTCACGCCTGTGGCTGTCAATCGCCCCTTTGCCAAGGCCTCTGTATTCAGGGAAATGTCAAGTGTGACTACTATAATCCTGGTTTCCTGACATGTTCCCGTGCTTGAAGACTGAGGCCACTCCAAGTTATTAGGGCACCGGAGCCACGTGAACCGCATCCCTAGCCTGTGCTCAACTTTCCCTGTACACTTCCTGCAACCACATGCCAGAGCAGAGAGGTTAAGTGTTGGGCACGTTCCTTCTCCCAGGGTGACTGCAGGCGGGACGGGAGATTCACGGGGGGCTCTTGCTGCATCGTTTGTCATGAAAATGAGGTATTAGAATTTCAGCGCCTAATGTGCTCCCTGAGTTATAGCAGAGCGTGGGGCTGCTCCTTTGGTATTTCCCATAATATGTAGCTTTGTCAAAGGCTGATGGCAAACGATCAGTTCAAAAGTGCCTTGGAAAAGCACACTCTTCTTTTCAAAACGGTTCACACTGTGGAAAAAATTACAATCAGTCAAAATGGCCCTTGGGATGAAGCTCACATACCTAGAGGAAACCGTTTTAACCCTCAGAAAATACCTACAAAGTGACGCACTCAGATAAAGGACCTCCATGGAGCCTGTGACAACAGCCTGCTCTGTGGGTCCCTGGCCACAGACACCCCACTAAGCCCTCGTGCTCCCCGAGAGCACCAGGCCTGGCCGTGTAGGCAGAGGAGAAAGCAGTGCTTGAAATTTCCCCAAAGAACATCTGCCTGAAGGCGTCTCCCTGCCCACTCAACACTGTGCTCGAATGTTCACCATTAGACTTACTTTTTAAGAACCATGTGGCAATAGATGCATCTAACCAAGTTAAATGTCTGTCTTCCCAGGGAAAGATAATACATTCACAGTTGGTAGGGCTCATTTAGAAGGAAAAACTGGTGCTAATTGTCGAGAGCTCTAGGGAAGAAGATTTTAATTCTACTAGCATCCAACATGGAAAGGGCTCCTGACAGAGGTCTCGACCATGGGACATATTCAAATATTCAGATAACAGCCAGATGGTCCTCTACCTACACTGGATAGGAGGCTGGAGCAGGTGGGCACCAGGTTCCTTCTGACACAGATGTCCTGTAATTTTATCATTAACTCAGAATAGGGAGAACAAGGGGATTCTCCTCTTCTCTGGAAAGATATTAAGCATGTTACTAGATTACCGGGCAGGGAAATCTAGGTTCTGGTCCTGATGCCGTACGTGTCCTTGGGTGATGCATGTCATTTCTCTAGAGTTTCTCATCTGTTAATATTAAGTAGAGGGAGCCTTTCCATTTCCCAAGTGTCTTATTCTGATATTCCACAATTCTCGGAGCCTGGGTGAGTCATATGCGATCCTTCCAATCACTTTAGAGAGGCAAAATAATAATAAGATGCCAGAGCGGCAAAGAGGGATCAAATCTAGCACCAACTCTAACTGGTTGGTAGTGGTTGCTTAAAATACTACATCAAAGAAGGATCTGAGGCCAAGTCCCAAGAGAAGTGGGAGGTATTTCTGTAAATAATTGAATACTGCTGCCGAAAGGGCTGGAGTGTGAAAATGTTGACAATAAGCTCCACATTTGCCATCCCTGCAGGAAACCCTTAAAAATTCAACTTTTCCAGTTTTAACTGTCACAGGGGATTGATGACCCAAGAGACATCAAAGAAAATACAGGGGTTGAGATGGGTTGAGAAGCTGAGTGAGGTCACTGGTCACAGGCAGGAAGGTCGCCAAGAACTCAGGGTCTGGAAGCACAGCCCCAAACTCAGCAAGTGGGGATCCGGCTTCTTTCTCACCGTATGGCGGTATTGTTCTCTGCCTATCATGTCTGAAGGTATTCTTCAAACGCTTCCATTACATTTTATTCCATTTTAGGGGGGAAATGACAAATTGATTTTGAAGACTTGACAAGACTCCTGGAAAAAAGATCGCTCACGACTGTTAAGGGATTTTTCTATAAAGCCTTTGCTCTGGTGCAGGAATGTTTAAAACATGAACTGAAATAAGATTTATTAAAGTGCTTTCTCTGGTACAAAGCTGCACAACTGTAATGCATCATTAATATTATTTATAATAATTGGTCCTTCATGTCTTCAAAAATGACATCTATACACATTTTGGGGAATTCCGTGGCTGTCCAGTGGTTAGGACTCAGCGCTTTCACTGCCGGGGGCGCCTGTTCAATCCCTGGTCAGGAAACTAAGATCCCGCAACCCTCACGGTGCCGCAAAAAAAAAAAAAAACCACACACACACATTGTGGACAATGAAACTTCAATCAAACAATCCACCCTGACATGAAGACGATTGATGAGAATTAATGTCTAAAGGAACAGGTAAAAACTGGGTGAAATGAAAGAAGAATGAGTCTCTGGGGGATGTACCACACCCTCCCAGTTACCCTTTATCGCATTTTTCTAACTCATCTTTTTCTAAATTTCTAAAACAATGCAAGGATTGAGAATAAAGAAATAGGCTTGATAAAGCGATGACTACAGGTGTTAAATTGTCTCTAGGCTCTCAGGTGGCAGCCACTGTTGACCAGAGCAGCTCTCGATGAAACTTGCCAATGAAAACTCAATCGATAAAACCCCCGAGGCAGCAGGAAGAGTGGCTGGCGGAGGATCTGGAGTTTGAGCCCACAGTCGGAAAATCAGCTTTGGCAAACAGGGTCACTATTTTCCCAAAGAGGTGTCAGAGTTTCCATTTCTTGATTTGGGCTGATTTAAGTCACTCCTGGCCCGAACGTGAAAGGCAGAAAATTATTAACTCAACAGCTGCCTCTAAGTTTGTATTAGTCAGGTGTCTCCAGAGAAACAGAACCAGTAGGAGATCTCTCTACTGGTTAGCCAGCTGGAGGGAGAGGTTTCGAGTAGCTGGCACGTGTGACTCTGAGGAGTCTGAAATCTGTAGGGCTGGAAACCCAGGCAGGAGTTGAGGCTGCAGTCTTGAGGCAGAATTCCTTCTTCTCAGAGAAACCTCAGGTTTTGCTCTGTTGTGAACTGAATGTTTGTATCCCCGTGAATTCATATGTTGAAGTCCTAACCCTCGAGGTAACAGTATTTGGAGATGAAGCCTTTGGGAGGTGATTAGGATTAGCTGAGGTCATGAGGATGAGGCCCTCATGATGGGATTAGTGTCCTCAGAGGAGACATCGAAGGGCCTGCTCTGTCTGCCACATGAGGGCACCGTAAGAAGCAGCCATCTGCCAGCAGGAAGGGGGATGCTCCCTGGGTGTATGCGGAGAAGGGGAAGAAGGTCGTCTGGCTGGCAGGAGGGAAGGACTGTCACAAGGAGACACACACATAGAGTTGGAAGGGAAAGCGTTTGACGCACGAAGGATCTCAGATGCAAGGCTGAGCAGACTGTGCTGGACAGCTCAGGAGGTGAAAGGGAGACCAGAGGCAAACGGAAGAAAGGCATGTAAGAAATAGGAAAACGGGACAAAAGGGAAAGGGGAACTCATATTACCCGAATGCCTACGATGCACTGGGCGTTGTGCTGGGCACAGGTTTTCTTGTTCAATCCTCACTACAACACTGCAAGGCAGATAGAACTTTCCTCCTCCTTTACAAGCAAAGAAAAGGAGGCTGAAGGCCACACACCTTAAAGAGGCAGACCCTGCTTCCACACCAGGCCTGTCTTACACAAGCCTCTGCTCTCCCACCCTCTCCTTTCCACCCACTGTTGCTCCTAAAAGGACAGAGTTGTAATATGTGTAGAAACTGTGAGCGACTCTCTGGGAGACGGAGGACAGCCATTGATATTCACCTGGCGTCAATCTAGTCATTTTCAGCAAAACAAGAAGAGGAGAAGGAACAAAGGCAGACAAGGACTCAGCTCCCCCCGGGAGACTTTCATCCTGTGCTCAAAGACAGAACAAAATGAAACGCACATTTTCCTCCCTGAAAATATCCAAGGCTAGTTATGCAGGACCAGTTCCTAGCCAAGCACCAAGGACAGTGAAATCATCCTCTCCACGCCTCCATGTTCCTTCTTTCTTGCTTCTGTGGTGCTTTCCTGAAGCTCCCCTTCCCCTCCCAATGGGAAAGGGATTCCCAAGAGCCAAAGGAATTCCCATCACTACCTGCTCATCATGATTAATGGTTGGATTCTAAGGCCATATTTCCTTAGTTCAAATCCCTGCTCTGCTACTTCTAACTTCGTGACCCCGAACACATAAGCCTCCTTATATTTCATTTCCCGAAGTAAAAACTGGAAATGATAATAGTACCAGCCTCGCAGGTTGTTGTGAGCATTGAATGAATGAAGCATACATTAGAAGAGGGGCAGCAGGTATGGAATGTGCTTGCTGTTATTACAGAATGTGCAGCGAGGTGGCCGACTGAGGGGTTGAGGAGAGAGAAAGCATAGCTAATGACTTCCTGTGGGTCCTCCAAACAAAACCACTGTTTGCCATGATCCTTTCTGCTCACTTTCTGCTAATTTTTTGAATGAGGCTGACAGAAGTCAGCCCAGAGTGCTGTACCACAAAGGATACAGATCTAAAGCCAGGATATTGCCATCGAATTTTAGGTTATTTTATAGATGAGGAAACCGGGGTCCAGTAAGGTGAGGGACTTGTCCGAGGTCACATGCAGCTAGTTGTTACCGAGTCCAAGCTCCCACTGCTGGTCACATGACAGGCCAGTAAGTCAAGAGACAAGTTGTTGGGGGCAAGAAATAGAGCCTTTATTCAGAAAGCCAGCAGACTGAGAAGATGGTGGATTCATGTCCCAAAGAGCCATCTTACCCAAGTTAGAATAGCGGCTTCCTTTATGCTAGAATCCTTTGTTCTTGCAGCTGCCCATGTCCATCAGGTCATGAAGTTCTTGTAAACCTCTGAGAAGATAAATGATATTCTCCTTTCTGCAACGTTTTATCTCTATAGGAATGGAAAAGTGTTACACCTTTCAAGGTCAGAGCCTTGGATATGGGCTCTCCTGTATATTTCAGACTATAGTCAATGTTCTTAACTTGTAGCAAAAGCCGTAGAATACAGAGGTTAAAGTAAAAGAAACAGATCCAATTCTGAGTCAGATTTGATCTTCCCTTTTGTCTTCCCTGTTACACAGTGGCTTCTCAGCAAGCAGGCTGCTGGCTTAGAATCCACACCCAAGCTTCTCCCAGTCCCTTCCCACGTGCGGCTCAGTCTCTCACGCTAAGTGACAGGTAGACAATGAAGAAAAATGTTGGCTTGAATGTGATTTAGAATCATGAAGAATATGACAGTATAACCAGCTGTTTGCCATCACTTCTGGTGATAGGCTGTTACAGCAAGAGGGTTTCAATTAAACCTGAATGCAAGAAACAGCTCGTTACTGGGCACCTGTCAGATGTCTTGTTCTTTTGGCTTCAGTTCAGCACCACAAGAGATGGGTACAGACTCACTGTGACGCATGGGAGCTGCGGCCTGGTCTCCCCTAGAAAAGGTGCTATCCCCACCCCGGTGCCCAGCACCATCACTCTCACATCTATCTAACCCCTTCCCTCAGAACTGGCCAAAGGGATGCCGAAGAAGCCACCTAGTGACACCTTAGAGGAAGCTGACCCCCACCTCCTCCCGTAGACGCTAAGGGGGAAACTGCACAGGTGTCCACACAGCAGCCGAGAATGATGTGACTGCTACCAGCCGGACCCCTTGGCTGTGGCATGGAATAAGTTGCTCTTGACTAGTTGTCCCAAGTGTCAACTATGGACTCAATAAATACTTTAGACTGATAGTTTACTGATCACCATGTGTCCTTGGGCATTTTTTTAAAATTTGGGTAAATATGGGCAAGACAGTTATTCAAATTAGACAATGTTCGGACCCCACGCAATAACTCCTCTGCCTGTGGGTTGAGAATGTTATTTTAGGATGTCCCATAATCTACCTCGAGGTTCCAATAGCCCTGTCGATGCCTGTCATTGGAGTTGGCCGGCTAAATCAGTGGCTAGAATTTCAGGCAGTTGCACAGTGAAATTTTTAAGCATGGAGTTTGTTTTACTATAATATCCAGCATGTGAGAGGGTGTGGAGAAAAGGGAACCCTCCTACACCGTTGGTGGGAATGTAAATTGGTGTAGCCACTATGGAAAACAGTATGGAGGTTCCTTAAAAAACTAAAAATAGAGCTACCATATGATTCTGCAATCCCACTCTTGGACATATATCCGGAGAAAACTTTAATTCAAAAAGATACATGCACCCCTGTGTTCATAGCAACACTATTTACAATAGTCAAGCCATGGAAGCAACCTAAGTGCCCATCAACAGATGAATGGATAAAGAAGAGGTGGTATACATATACAATGGAATCTTAGCCACGAAAAAGAATGAAATAATGCCATTTGCAGCAACATGGATGGACCTAGAGATTGTCACACTAAGTGAAGTAAGTCAGACAAATACCATACGATATTGCTTGTATGTGGAATCTAAAAAAATAATACAAATGAACTTACTTACAGAACAGAAATAGATTTAGAGACATAGAAAACAAACTTATGGTTCCCAAAGGGGAAAGGGGGGTGAGGGATAAATTAGGAATTTGGCATTAACATATACACACTACTATATATAAAACAGATAAACAACAAGGACCTACTGTATAACACAAGGAACTATAGTCAGTAATATCCTATAAGGAAAAAAAGTTTGAAAAAGAATATATATATATATATATATGAATCACTTTAATCATTTTCTGTACACCTGAAACTAACACAACATTGGAAACCAACTATACTTCAATAACATTAAATGCTACACAAAATAAAAAAAATTAAAAATCCGGCATTAACGGCCAGCATTTACAGTCCCCTCCTCCTTCTGTCCAGGTGATGTGAGGGAACAAGAAAAATAAAAGAAAGAGAACAGGAAATTGCTTTGGGGCTGTACAATCAAGGCGGAGGCAGGCAGGAGGCGGGAGAAAGAGGACAGAGACAGAGCCTAGGCTTCAGGGGAACACTTCCTGTCCCACCCACTGTTAGGGGTCTGGGCAGGGGTCATAGCCTCCATCCCCATTTATCCCTTGACTCACCACCTCTCCAAACGACCTTTCCCCATCCTCCCTTCTTGCATCAGCACACGCACACACTCCCTCCCGACTCCAGAAATGCTTGGGTGGCTTACATCAGAGGAGAATTAACCATGGTCACTTCTGAGCTCCTTATAACTTATGCCTAATTACCAAGTCGCATAATAACCATGACGCATGTAGTTAATTACATGTTTGATTAGCTTTGTTGTAAGTCTTATTTGCTATCGACACTGAACTCTTCTGTGAGTTCAGCCTTCATGGTCTGGAGGACGTGATTACTAGAAGAATAAGGAAGGACTGGAACGTGGGCAGAGTCCCAACCAAGGAGCACCTGCCAGGAAACAATGCGGCCAGATGGAATGTATTGAAAGACCAAGGGGTTAAGAGCAGTGCTGGAGACAGAGAACAGAGACACCTTCAGAAAGCAGGTGGGCACAGAGCAGAGAAGGGGCTGGAGAAAAGGCAGAAGCAGGGTGGAGACTGCACCACACCAAGCATAGGCTAGGAGCAAGTGCAGATGAACTGGGGCTGATATAGCTGGGGCACCTGGTATGCAGGTACATATTTAAGGATCTGAAGATGATATTGGATCCACGGGACAAACTCAGTGCATTTAAAAAGGTTTGGATATGGCGGGTGTACCTTTCAAGGATCAAAACTGGAGAAAATACACGAATGTTGACAGCAGCACTATTCACAACAGGCAAAAGGTAGAAACAACCCAAATGCCCATTGAGTCATGAATGGATAAACAAGATGGGGTCCATCCATACAAGGAAATACTGTTCAGCCTTAAAAAGGAAGGGGGAAATTCTGACACCTGCTACAACATGGATGAATCTTGAGGACAATACAGTAAGTGAAATAAGCCAGACATAAAAGGACAAATCCAGTGTGATTCCGCTTATATGAGGTTCCCGGAATAGGCACAGTCGTGACGAGAAAGTAGAACAGAGGTTACGAGGGCCTGGGGGAGAGGGAAGTGGGGGTTATGTTTAATGGGGATAGAGTCTCCATTCGGGAAGGTGGAAAGTTCTGGAGGTGGATGGTGGTGATGGCTGCACAGCAACGTACATGTACGTAATTCTACTCAAACGTACGTTCAGAATTGTATGGTGTGTATACTTTACCACAATAAGAAGTCTAGAAGGAGGTTGGGATATTGAGGGAGGAGACAACAGGAGGCAAAACCATTTTAAGGTTGTTCCCTGGGGCACCAGGTTTAAGCGGAGGATGGGCACAGACAAGGACATGGCAGGCTGAGGGGCCCTACACCTGGGGACAGACAAGAAGGGCCGGCAGGCTGGCCACGCCCAGTGGACCACGTGCTCCCTCCTCATCTGCAGGTAAGTTTGGCTTGTTCCCACTGCAGCCCCATCTCTGCAGCTCCCGTCCCAGTTCTAATTACAGCCACGGTGATGCCAGGATCACAGCGCAGAACACAGGCTAGAATTCAGAGTCGGCCGGTGAACATTCACATGTAGCAAGAAAGGCACCAAACTGGGGGAGGGATGGATTGGGAGTTTGGGATTAGCAGATGCAAACTGGTATATATAGAATGGATAAACAACAAGGTCCTACTGTAGAGCACAGGGAACTGTATTCAATATCCTGGGATAAAACATAACCGAAAAGAATATGAAAAAGAATATATATATGTGTAACTGAGTCACTTTGTTGTCCAGCAGAAACTAACACATTTGTAAGTCAACTATACTTCAATAAAATAAATTTAAGTGAGCAGTTGGGGCAAATTCTGGACAAAAGATACAAAGAGACCAAAAAAAAAACCCAACTTCCAATTTTGAAGAGCCTGGAGCAAAAACTGGGTGTCAGGATCAGAAGCAGGGTACTGCGCCTGCCCCCTGCACGCAACACCACTTAAGGGGTGGGCAAAACACCTAAGCCACCCCTCTGGCTCGACCCTTGGACACACCCCTACCCTCACCCCATATAAGGAACAAGCTCCCCCACACACACAGGGAGCGAGACAGCAAAGGAACCTGTTGTTTGTTCTCACTCCCTCCTGCAGCAGCAGGGGCCCCAATAAAGAGCCTTGCCTGAAATAATTAATTAATTTAAAAAATTTTAAAAGAAAGACACAAAACTGAACCCAAGAAATAGATGTCTTTGGATATTTATCTAAAGAAATACTCCTTTTAGGTTAGCTGTGACAAAGTGAGAGAGTGGCATGGACATATATACACTACCAAACGTCAAATAGAGAGCTAGTGGGAAGCAGCCACATAGCACAGGGAGATCAGCTTGGTGGTTTGTGAGCACCTAGAGGGGTGGGATAGGGAGGGTGGGAGGGAGGGAGACGCAAGAGGGAAGAGATATGGGAACATATGTATATGTATAACTGATTCACTTTGTTATAAAGCAGAAACTAACACACCATTGTAAAGCAATTATACTCCAATAAAGATGTTAAAAAAAAAAAAGAAATACTCCTTTTAAAAATGCCTACCATTTGCTATCTTGAGCTGTTTTGGTTTTTAAGGTTATATTTTTATAAAAGGAAAAGCATCGCGGATGATTAGCATGACATCCTAGTATCTTCGTGTAGATGGTGTGATTGACACACACGGAAGCTGTGTGTCGGGTTGAAGCCTGTAGGTCAGGGCTGGATGGAGGCTGAACCTCCTCGAGGGACCACAGAGCCACCCTGTCACCGAGGCCCCTGCTGCCCAGGCCTGCTTAGCGCTACTCCATGTGTCTTTTCCATACGGTGGGCAGCTGCTCTGTGGGTTTAGATGGCAAGTGGTGGGAGCGATTCAGCGTCGCCTGGCACCTCTTAATCACATTTTAATAAAACCCTAAATCAGCACCTCACAGCAAGATAAATCCCCAGAAGGCACGGCAGTGCCATAGGAACAGGAGTCAAACCAGACGGCATGGATGATTCGGGGACACCTGGGTATCGGTAGTGCCCAGCGGGCAAGGCCCTGTGGGGCATGAGCACCTAGAATCTATGGCAACAGCCAAGCCTAACCCAGGGCCTCTCCCGAGAGCTCAGTCCTAGATCTGGGCTTAGGAGCCAGGTTCAGGGTTATATTCAGCCCATAAGCACCTGCACAGCCATACCTGTTGATAGGATATTGAAATGGTTCCCTACCAGATGCTATGGACTGAGTGTGTGTGTCCCCCCCAAAATCTGTATGTTGAAACTAACCCCTAATGTGATGGTGTTTGAAGGTGGGGGCTTTAGGGGTGATTAGGTCATAGGGTGGAGCCCTCAGGAATGGGACTCATGCCCTCATAATGGGTTGGAGAGACCAGAGCACTGTCTCTCCAAGAAGACAGCCGTCTGCCAAACTAGGAAGAGAGCCCTCACCACCAGACACCCAATCTGCCAGCACCTTGATCTTGGACTCCCAGCCTCCGGACCGTGAGAAATAGATGTCTACTGTTTAAGCCCCACAGTCTGTGGTACCTGTTATAGCAGCCTGAACGGACTAAGACACCAGATGATAAATGTCCACAGCCCCAAGGTCCCAAATGACCTTCCTGCCGCCCCCCAACCCTGTGACCTCATCTGTGACCTGGTAAACCTCACCACCACCAAACAAGTAAAAGGTTAGCCCTGGCCCAGCAGGGAACCTGCCCTCCTGCTGCGGTGGAGCCCTTTCTGATGGGTGGATGCCCTGCTGCCCTGATAGTTAAATGTTTTTAGTATCACTGCCATCTGTGCTGCTTTAATTTATATCACACAGATGAGAGCAGCCCAGCCTACAAGGATGCAGAGTGGAGCAGGAAAAGTTAATTCTGACATGTAAGTATGTTTAGACAAAACTTTTCTTTCCACACCTTAGAAAAGTCAATTTATCAAGTCCAGAAATATATGTTTTGAACAAATGTGCATGGTTTTCTTTATGTTTCTAGAATCAGAATGGCTTCAGGTTGTGACTTTTGTAGAAGAGCTGGGTGATGATTTACTGCTGGTCCCATGACATTTGACATTCCCAAGGTCCTATCTTCTGTCCTCTTGGAGAATTTTAAAGATAAGATACATAGATAATTCCAAAAATATATACACTGCCTTAATTTATTAGAGGAGATATAAAAAGAAAACAATTTCTAATACAATGATACATGTTTCATGCTTGGTCACAACTATCCTCAAAAATAATAATAAATTATATTGTCCTGGACGTGCATATAATAAATAAGTTTGGACTGGAGAAAAATAAGATCAGAAGCCGTTCTGACAAGTACAGAGAAACCAAAGAGAGAGACAGGACACCAGAATATATTAAAAGTAAAAATAAAATCAGTATATTAAAAATTAAAAAATAATAAATAATCTATGTTTATAAGTAAAATGGAATTAGGTTCTAGGCTCAGAAATTATAAACAAAATTTCCACCTTTTTGAACGAACTTGGAAAGCCATGCTGATCAAGACAGCTCTTCCTTGGACAGTCCTTTCTAGGACACCCAAGAACATCCCTGGATCTCATCCTCTGAATGCTGGTGGTGGTCCCTTCCTGATGACAACCAGAAATGCTCCCCCAAATTCCAAAATAGCCCCATCGTGAATCCCTAATCCAAACCAACACTAGAGAGACAGATACCCCACCCTCCTGGCAACGAGCTTGTGTGAGAGTGTCAGGGCCATCAAAGGGCTTGGGACAGAGGGGAAAGGCAGCCTTTTCTCCCGATGCGGGACATTGGAAGCAAAGGGAAATAAAGAGCCTCAAAGTTGCAGGTTAGATTTTCAGCTTGAAAATCTAATTTCAGCTTTTTTTTCCTAATTTTCAGCTTGAAGGGCGTGCAGCCAGCAGTCAGCTGAGGTCAGCTCACGCCAGCACCCAAGAGCCCATGGGAGCATCTCTCTCGTCCCCCCATCAGGACACCACATGGGAAGCTGGGAATCAGACCTAGTATAAGTATTTACACCAGTGATATCAGAACTCTTTTTCTGAGAGCCCTTTTTTTGGTTGTTTTCTTGTTGTTGTTGTTGTTGTTTTGCTTTTTTGACCGTGCTGCACAGCTTGCAGGATCTTAGTTCCCTGACCAGGGATTGAACCCAGGCCCTAGTCAGTGAAAGCTCCAACTCCTAACCACTGGACCTCCAGGGAATTCCCGACAGCCCGTTGTTAAACATTTACCCACACACCCCTGGGTGCAGGCTTTACTAAAAATGGGTAAGAGAAGAGGAAGAGAATGTTTTGGGAGAAGATGGTGAATTCAGCTTTCGACATCTTGAGTTTGAGAATGATGATGTTTAATGCCTAGTTAGTCTACAATTCATTTAGGAAAATAGCGATTCTAGCTAGACGATTCTCATTTTCTTCTGTCCTAGAGAATGAAGTGACTGCCTTGGGCCAACACTCGGAACACTGGGTACAGGAGATCCAGACCCTGCTCTACCCTTGGAACTGGAAGGGGTCTCTAGGGGCAGCTGGGTGGGAGGGAAAGAGAGAAGGGTGGGTTGCAGATGCAGCATATCACATGCCAGTGGGAATGGCTGTCCTCTCCAAGATCCCATTCACCTTTAGGATTCTTGTTTTGTAGTTGGTTTTTTTGTTTATTTTCTTTCAACACTTCCTTTAAATAGTGTTTAGTGCATGCTTATCACATAGTAGGCTCTTAAAGAAGGTCTTTTGAATGACCGAATGCCCAGGAATTATGTTATCCAGAGACCACAGATGAAGAAAGTTAAAGGTTTGGGACTTCCCTGGCGGTCCAGTAGTTAAGACTCTGGGTCGGCAACGCAGGGGGCACGGGTTCGATCCCCAGTTGGGGAACTAAGATCCCACATGCCACGAGATGCGGCCAAAAATAAAAGTTGAAGGTGCACAGAAGCACGTGGTACTCCAGCCCCTGGGCCCTGGCCGGAGCCCAGCAGCAATCCCAGCAGCCAGGCTCACTCTGGATCGATCTGGAAGCCTGCGGACCACGGGACTCAGAGGGGCCCCCGCAAAAGAGCTGCTCCTTAATGAAGCTCCCCAGAGGTGCATATTCATCCCTGTCTTTGGGCTGCACTCAGCACTGGGAGAATATTAAGTTAAGAGGAACACATTAAGTGCGGGTGTAAATTAAAAGCCAAACCATTCTATAATCAAGGAGTCATTATTCCAAAAGGAATTACTTACTGGGAACACTTTTAACAGTATTTATGGCTCTATTATATTATAATGGGCTATTTAATAATAAAAAATAAATTATATTGATTAGAAGCTAGCATTTGATTCAACAAAATCGCAGAGGTCCTATATATATTTTCATCCATCCTATAATTTATTCCCCGCTGCCCTACTTTTATTGTGCCGTGACCTGGGGAAACAGTTAAGGACACATAGATATACCACTCTTTCTGCCAGGGAACAATACATGTGGACTCCATGAACCAGTTTGAAACTGGGCATTAGTCTTGGCTGTACTTACAGAAATAAAAGATTCCTACTTATGTACACCCTTGACCTGGGATTGGAGACATACCACCTCCGCTGTGGCAAGGTAAAGGAGGAATCAGAGTTTTCAGGCTGCTGTGGCTGTCAGCGGGAGGGCATGTGCTGTGAGAAGCAGAGCCAGGATGGCAGGTGAGGGGTCAAGAGGAGGAAGAGAGGGGAGAGGGCCAAGAATGGGAGAGAAGGTGGAAAGCAGAAAAGAGAACAAAAGATGCAGGAGGGGGACTTCCCTAGCGGTCCAGTGGTTAAGACTTCGAGCTCCCAACGCAGGGAGCACGGGTTTGATCCCTGGTCAGGGAACTAAGATCCCACATGCTGCATGGAGGTGCCTAAAAAAATTAAAAAAAAAAAAAAAAAAGATGGAAAGGGGAAGCGGGTAATAGGAAGAGAGAACGGGAAGAGGGTGGACAGGCAGGCAGCAAAGCAAACACCGGCACCCCAGGTCCAGGCGGTGAGAGGCACAGTGGGAGGGGCCTTCCCCCTCCCCCATCCCTATCATTCCTCCCTCCCCAAACCAGTCCTAAACCATGTGCAAACCCAGCTTAGCCAGTGTACCTGTTGAGAAAGCATAGCTTGCACCCCTGTTCTAACCTGATTGCCTTCCCTAAGCTCCTGGAAAAAAACCCAATTCACAACGGATCGTGAGATTGCGTCAAAGTTTTATTTAACTCATTAGTGAGAAAAAAGCTGCAGAATCAAAGAGCTGGTTGAATGAGGGTGTGAAAAAGTGGGATTTATGCCATCAGTGGGAAAAGGAAATGCTGAAATAAGCTTGTTGAGTTATATATATATATATTTTTTTAAACCGGTTAATATCCTGTAAGTCAATAAAACTATAACCTTTGAGGTTATTTTTGCTACTAGTTAGGAAAAAATCAGCCTGCTTCATCAGTTTTCTACAAGTTAACCTCTCAGTTTACAGGTCTGTAAAACATCTGGGTCTTAATCAATTGTGAGTCCAACACAATTATATTTCCCAGGACAGTAGGATGGCCGTCAGGTGGGCTTATTAAATGCTTGGGCGTGAGATTCAAAGGTCACGAAACCACGTTTTTGCCTATTTTCAAGTTTTAGACTATTTTTTCTGAAAATCCCCCTAATTAAAATCTGATGCCTTGGGGACTTCCCTGGCAGTCCAGTGGTTAAGACACCGCACTTCCACTGCAGGGGGCATGGGTTCGATCCCAGGTCAGGGAATTAAGATCCCTCATGCCGCACCGTGCCGCCAAAATAATAAGAAGAAGAATAAAATTAAAAATCTGGTGTCGGGCTTCCCTGGTGGCGCAGTGGTTGAGAGTCCGCCTGCCGATGCAGGGGATGCGGGTTCGTGCCCCGGTCCGGGAAGATCCCACATGCCGCGGAGCGGCTGGGCCCATGAGCCATGGCCGCTGAGCCTGCGCGTCCGGAGCCTGTGCTCCACAATGGGAGAGGCCGCAACATTGAGAGGTCCGCGTACCGCAAAAAAAAAAAATGTGTTAAGAGGGTAGATCTCAAGTTATCTGTTTTTTTAAAAATGACCCAAAGGCAGCTTTGGAAAAGAAAAGGGGCAGGGAGTTTTCAGAGACCAGACTAGAAAATAAAGAGGTAATGAGTCCAAAATACAAACACCATTTCTTCACAGCGTCCATTTTGACCCCTTATGAGGGATTTGAACATTTAAGCCAAAATTGTCACATTCACTATCCACTCATTGATTCATCATTCAAGCATTTGTTCATTCAAACTTCTGTTCATCCACAAATAGCTGCATGACTACTACATGCCATGCGTGTGTCTGTGTGTGTCAGAGCAGTGGGGAGACAACTGCTACCCAATAACCATGCAAATAAATATGAGACTGAAGTTGTTTAAGCATAAAGAACAGGTGTATGCGCCTGAAATGTGAACGGAAATCTGAGAGATGCGGCGAATGAACTAAGCCAGGCAGCAGACAGAACGCGAAGCCCTGCGTGGAGAGTGACCAGGAAGTGGCCTGGGAGGGTGCTCTCTGTGGCCCAAGCAAGCACCCAGGAGGGGCCGGTGGGAGGGCTGAGCTGGACCATGAAGTTCAGGTGAGGCTGGGCAAGAGGAAACGGAATGATGTGAAGGCGATTCTGAAGAGGCAGAGAGATGCACATGACCTTCGATTGCTGAGGGGCGGTGAGAAGAATGGCCTCACTCCAGAGGAGGGGATGTATGCCAACAGATGGGGCAGGAGGGATGAGGCCAGATTTGAGGGAGGACTTGCAGGCCATCGGAAGCTCGCTGGCTTCATCCCCATCAACCCAAGTGACAGAAAGCGACTCTCACAAACCAAAGCAAATACGTGTATATAATATATATATCTATATCTCTACTATATATATGCAGTATATACGTTTACTACATATATTTACTATGTATACTTACTATATGTATTTCTTATGTATATTTGCTCTCTATATATGTAGTATATATATATATATACTCTCTCTATATATATATTTACTATATATATTTATATTTACTATATATTCTATATTTATTCTATATTTACTATATATATTTCTATGTATATTTACTCTATATATACCCACTATATATATTTACTAAGTATATTTATTATACATATTTATTATATATATATTTACTATGTATACTTACTGCATATATACCCACTATATATATAGTGGGTATATATATATATATAATACAAATATATAGGGTACCAGAAGGTGGCAGAACACCACACGGTCACACCTGCCCCTGGGGCATTTCTCTCTTTGAGCTGACGAGGACCATCTCTCAGTGTCAGTGGGCGATGTGCCTGAGGCTGGACCTAATTGGTTTTGTCCAGAGTGCAGAGTTTCGCTGGCTTCTCAGACCTGATTCTATCACCACCAAGTGCCAAGTACAACCATCTCCAGCAGAGAAAGCCAGCGGCTTTTCCAGTTTCTCATTCTGTAATAGCATTGTTTCTGATAAGTCATAAAAAGCTTTTGAAATATGTCTACGGAAATATTGAGAAAGAGCTACTTTTTAAGTTGGGCAGTAGTTAAAGAGAGAGAAATATAAGAATAGAAATAACTTCCATTCATATAGAATCATGTATCATTCAAAGTGCTAGAATGGAGTAATTTCCCAAGGTCACAGAGTAAATTATTAGATGAAATGGAACCAGAACTCTCTTTTTCTGACTCAAAGTACTACGGTCCTTCCTGGAGACCAGATGCCCCTAAGGAATTGCTAAGACAGCTCATTGAGAATGAATGAAACAAGGTCTTTTTATAACCCTCCCCTGATTTTCTAATGTTTTATACATCCTCATTGAAAATATCATAAATTGACGCAACAGCCCAATTGGTGTCTGGTGTGCCCTTCTCATGGGCTCAGCTGTAGTCCCACTTCTGTTCAAAGCCATTTTCTCACCAAGAGGAGATAATAATCTATGCTTCAAGCCAGGCATGAGCACACAATCCCAGGGTCCCCTTTTGAGATTCTACTTGCCCCCCAGACTTTGGGTACCTGTGACTGCACCAGTCAGGATGCTGATGGAAACAGTACACCCCCCCAAAAATTAAATGAAGGATGTATAATGAATTGGTATTCCAAAAGTTGGCCGCAAGATTGAGAGAAATCAACAAAAGAAGATGAATTAGCCCAAGACTGACTTCATCAGGAGGTTACTGGCGCTCAGCCTGAGTGGAAAGGGGGTGTTGGTTTTCTGAATATAGTGAGAGCTGTCACTGGAGGAAAGGGTTGTAGCCTCAAGTGGAGAAATGCAAACACACCAGAGAATATCCTGGAGCAAGAACTAGCCAGACCTCTCCTCCCACCTTCCATGTCCTGTCTGTGCCTCCCATGGGCAGGATACTCCTGGAAGCCACAGGATAAAAAGCCTGTGAGGCCACCCAAAGAGGCCAGGCTTCTGGGGACACTTGTGCAGGTCCAAAGAAGAAATACAGATGGCCAAGAGGCACATAAAAAGATGCTCATCATCGCTAACTATTAGAGAAATGCAAATCAGCACTACAATTAGGCACCACCTCACACCTGTCAGAATGGCCATCATTTCAAGTCTACAAATTATAAATGCTGGAGAGGGTGTGGAGAAAAGGGAACCTTCCTATACTGTGGGTGGGAATGTAAGTTGGTGCAGCCACCGTGGAAAACAGTATGGAGGTTCCTCAGAAAACTAAAAACAGAATTACCATATGATCCAGCAATCCCATTCCTGGACATATATCCAGACAAAACTGTAATTCAAAAAAATACATGCACCCCTATGGTCATAGCAGCACTATTCACAATAGCCAAGATATGGAAGCAGCCTAAATGTCCATCAACAGATGAATGGATAAAGAAGATGTGGGGACTTCCCTGGTGGTCCAATGGTTGAGAATCTGTCTTCCAATGCAGGGGACTCAAGTTCGATCCCCGGTCAGGGAACTAAGATCCCACGTGCCGCGGTGCAACTAAGCCCACACGCTGCAACAATTGAGCCCACGTGCCACTAACCCCGGAGCCCACGCACTCTGGAACCCATGCTCCACAACTAGAGAGAAGCCCACGTGCCACAGCGGAAGATCCCATGTGCTGCAACTAAGACCCGACGTAGCCTTAAATAAATAAATAAATATATATATTTTTTAAAAAAGATGTGCTATATATATACAATGGATACTACTCAGCCATTAAAAAAGAACAAAATAATGCCATTGCAGCAACATGGATGCAACTAGAGATTATCATACTGAGGGAAGTAAGTCAGAAAGAGAATAACAGACACTACATGATATCACTTATATGTCGAATCTAAAATATGACACAAATGAACCTATCTATGAAACAGAAACAGACTCACGGACATAGAGAACAGACTTGTGGTTGCCAAGGGGGAGGCGGTTGGAGGAGGGTGGAGTGGGAGGTTAGGGTGAGCAGATGTAAGCTTTTATATACAGGATGGATAAACAACAAGGTCCTAACGTATAGCACAGGGAACTATACTCAATATCCTATGATAAACCATAATGGAAAAGAATGTAAAGAAAAAAGAATGTATATATATATATAGCTGAATCACTTTGCTGTATAGCAGTAATTAACACAACATTGTAAATCAACTGTACTTCAATTAAAAAAAAAGACGACGAATGAGTCTAGAGGGACAGACAGAGATGCCCAGCATGACAGCTGAGTCTCAAAGCCCAGCTTAATTCATTTTATCCAAGTCAGCCTCTCTGGGCCTCTATTTCCTCATTGACACAGCACCCACCTCACAGGAGATCCTCGAACGACCTGCATCGGCTGGATGAATGAATAAAAGGATGAATGGGGCAGTCGGGCAGCCCCTGCGACCCTGGAGGGAGCGCTGGCCCGGGCTCCATCCTCCGACATCGCTCTCTCTTCTTTTTTTTTCCGTTGCGGAGCACAGGCTCCGGACGCGCAGGCTCAGCGGCCATGGCTCACGGGCCCAGCCGCTCTGCGGCATGTGGGATCTTCCCGGACCGGGGCACGAACCCGTGTCCCCTGTATCGGAAGGCGGACTCTCAACCACTGTGCCACCAGGGAAGCCCGCTAATAGGCTTTTTATTTAATCAACTTAAAGGCAACACCTCAGTCTCACTAACAGGCCCATTGTACCTGTGAGCAATAGGCAAAGGCTTTTTAAACCCACCATTCACAGTGGGAGGATGTTGAGCCATAGTTTCTAAGGTAACACTCATCACCCACAATTTAGATTCAATCAGTAATCCATTGAGTGCACACATGTGCAGAGGGGTACATATTTTGAGAACAAATTCAAGTCTCCTAATTTCAACCTCAATATCAATTAAAAAAAAACAATCAAGGAAAGCACGATCACTGTTTGCACACGGACTTCTGCCCTGTTTCATTTCTGCATTAGACTTAGGGAGGTCATGCCCAGGGCCAGATGCTGGGTTCCTGCCACTCAGCCAGTTAAGGGTCTTTCCTGAGAATTCACGGACGACTCTAACACAGCATCTAACACAGCTGTGTCCCGCACCCGCTCCACGCCCGCAGCCTCAGCCTCGGCACTACATCAGAATTCAGCCCAACCTCATTGCCGAGAAATTCAAAACCTTCCAGGTTTCAATTCCTCCCACTTTATCCCAAAAGATAACATCGCCCTTCTGAGCTTTGTGGGATGGGCTAGTTGACTGATTGGTGATTGGCTGGGTTAGAATCAAAGACCCGATGGGGAAAGCAACAATCCCCAAAACACTCAAAGTCACTGTTTAAAGAGCAACAGAAAAATTGACCCAAAAGTAATTTCCAAGAGCTTTCACATTCGACAGCAAATAGCTCATAAAAGCAGGTTTATTTTGCCAATGACAGTAACAGATATTGTGCATCGGCAGTTCATTGGAGGGGGGCGGGGGAGATACTATTTCCTTTGACCTTGTTCAGGACCCTGTGGAACTGGTGACAAGTCCACAAATATTAACGCATAGGGCTTCACAGCAGCCCTGATTGCTCCCACCAGGATGACATTGCTTCCTTCAAGTTGTCACCTCCTCAGTGACTGTGACGGGGGAATATTCCAGATCCAGAAGCCAAGTCCTGGAGAAGGGAGCCCTCAGACGCTTACAGCGGTGCATCTTCCCATGACCTTTCCAATCACATGGGTTCCTTCTGCGGGGTCTCCACGGGACCCAGTGGGTGGCATTCAACAGCCCCCATAACCGGATCACCCTCTGAAGTTCAGCCCCCTCCCCTGAGACAGGCACCCTCAGCTTCCATCAGATTAGCATGGTGCCTGACGCACCTTGCTTTCCCGTGCTCCTGACTCTACCTGCCCAGATCCTGCCCACACTTCCCCTCACTGACTGAAACCACGGGTAAATGAGTAGGTGTGCTGGCCATTGTGTATGAATCCACAGCACCCCCTCCCCTTCTAAGCCACCCCCTACACTGGAGACTACTTTCCCAGACGCCCTTTCCAGGTGGATTCCAGTTTGATTCCTCCAAGGAGGTGCCCTCATGCAGAATTCGCTGGCAGAATAAGCAAAGAAAGCCATTATTCTCGGCGGCTTGTACTTTGTCAGATTAACCGTAGTGGGGCCTTGAGGTCACCTTTCTTTGGTGCTATACTGAGGTCACAAGCAGCAGCTCTGGGCATCCTCCCAGGAGCTTCCACTTTTGTGTTTTTACAGTGATGCTAGGTCTTTTATTTTTTTATCTTTTAGTAATTTTTATTGGAGTATAGTTGCTTTACAATGTTGTGTTAGTTTCTGCTGTACAGCAAAGTGAATCAGCTATGCATATACATATATCCCCTCTTTTTTGGATTTCCTTCCCATCTAGGTCACCGAAGAGCACCGAGTAGAGTTCCCTATGCTGTACCGTAGGTTCTCCTTAGTTATCTATGTTATATATAGCAGTGTGTATATATGTCAATCCCAGTCTCCCAGTTCATCCCACCCCCCTCCTACCCCCCAGGACCCCTACGTCTGTGTCTGTGTTTCCCAGCAATCTCCACGTTAATGCTATTGGAGGTAAGAATTCCGGCAATCTCTGCACTTGGAGATTTCCTGAAAATAACCTCTCCAATCTTCACCTCCTCAGCCTTCTAATGGAAGTTTACTCCTATAATTCTCTCTACACGAAGACTCTTCCCACTTTAAATATCTAAAGTGCTTCCGTCCTCTGGCTGATCCTAACTGCTACAGTGGAGGAAATACTCACATTTTTAATAGCTGGCTCTGGAAACGCTTGTAGGAAAGGAACAATATTTGCTTGGAGGGAAAAAAAATTCTTGACAAGTACTTAGAGGAGTAGATGAGATGGCCAAGGCCAGGCGTGTGGGCTGAGTCACTTCTTTTTTTTTTTTTTTTTTTTTTTTTTTTGCGGTACGCGGGCCTCTCACTGCTGTGGCCTCTCCCATTGCGGAGCACAGGCTCCGGACGCGCAGGCTCAGCGGCCATGGCTCACGGGCCCAGCCGCTCCGCGGCATGTGGGATCTTCCCGGACTGGGGCACGAACCCGCATCTCCTGCATCGGCAGGCGGACTCTCAACCACTGCGCCACCAGGGAAGCCCCTGAGTCACTTCTTTAGAGAGGCAGGTGCTGGCGGAAGAAGGGTGCAGAGGAGCAGGAAGTTGGCATCTCTTCCTCAACCCATGGGTCTTCCGTGACCCAAAGCTTAAGCATGACAAGCCAAGAATAGATTTCTTGTAGGATATGGATAAAGGGCGACCTGCACATGGGATGACGTAGCGGAAGCATGGAGCTGGGGGAGCCTGAGCCTGGTGATAAGCAAGCTGGTGGAGGTGGATGATGACGTGCCCGACCCCTCCCTCAAGGACCAGGAGCCATGCTGCCATCCCAGGCTTGGGGGGGGGGGCGGGGTCCACCTGCCCAATATCCCTTTCTGCTCCATGGAGGAGTCTCGCGTGACCGGAGCCCCTGCCTGCTGCCTGGCCTAACCTGGTCAATCATTCGTATTAAATGGTGCCCAAAAGGGTGCCTCCTCCCACACGCCTTCTAGAAATGATAACCCAAGAAGAGCTTGACGGAAGACGTTGTAGCGAGAGAGAGATTTGGTGGCAGGAAACTTTTTAGTATCCATTAAAGTCAAGGTGTACAGACGACTCCCAAATATGGAGGAATTATTACACAACGTCAAAAGAGGCTGTGTCGACAATGAAAGTACTGATGAAAACAATAGAGCACTCCAACAAACCATACATGCTCACTGAAATGTCACCCACCCTTGCACACCCATAGATACACTCGCCCAGGTCCAGAAGTGCCGTTTGGTGATTTTGTAAATGGGTGAAAATTCCTTTTACCAAAACAGGACCCTTCTTGCAGTTATGTGCCGTGTGGAGTCTTCTCTTTAGGGAAGTCTATTCTCTCTGAACTTTGTGGTAAATTGTTCCATCTTGATGGAACCAGGGCATTGCTGATGTCCCAGGATCCCTGCTGACACTACAAAATGCAGATAGTAGGTGTAGGTAATCTACACTTCTCCAGAGCACCGTTTTCTCCCAGACTGTGTTCTGTGGGCGATTTTCTATTGAAGAAGAGACTGCAAACTCAAATAAGTTTGCAAAGTGCCGCTTCTCTCATCCTCCTTTTGCAGATTTACCATGTACATCAGCAAAATAAGGACTGTAGAATCCAGCAATAAAGAAACCCTTTTAAATTCCATTTAATCTAATGATCTCCAACTTTTTCTGGGCAACAAACCCTTTCTCAAAAGGTTCTATGAAACAGTGATTCAAAGCATGCCTCTTGGGAAACTCCACTCTAGAGCAAGTATGGCCAAGGTTTTATAAACCCCAGCATCACTGGTTATCTCCCTCCCTAAACTCTGGTAACTATTTCTCTAGAAGAAGAGAGACTAGCCTGCACATTACAAAATCTGTCTCTTGCCACAGATTACAGGCAGCTTCTCCCATCTCTCTAGACCAACAACCTGCTTTCAGACAGAACATTTTTAAGGAGGACACCCATTCAACTCTGTCTCCTCCCAGCTCCCACAGAGGCTCACCTCCACCTCCAGACTGTCAGGAAACTGGCCACAGGATGCAATGACAGAGATAATACCTTATTCAGCAGAGAGGGGCCAAGCAGGACACTACACGGTTTTCCCCCCCATTCTGCGTTGTCTCTGGACTCCTGCGATTTAAAGTGTTGCCCATAGACCAGCATCATCACCACCACCTGGGAGCTTATCAGAAACACAGATATTCAGGCTAAACAGTCAAAGAAAAATTGCACTGGACAGAGCTAAAGGAGCAAAGAAGAGTTTATTCAAGACTATTGCAGTAGGGGAGAGAGATTTAACCAACTTAGCTGAAACATGGCAGGAGAGTTTTTAAGCCCTGGGATGAACTAATGGAAAAGTACTGGAGGAAGTTAGGAGGAGGGTGGTCAACGTGATGAGGCCTCTGTGTTTGCTAAGTTGCACTTGCTGTGCTTAGGCTCCTGCCCTCCCAGGGAGACTGAGAAATAGGGAAATATCTTTCTAGATGATGCCATTTCAAAGGGATGGCTCCCCCCTCCTCAAGAAGGACATTCTTGGATTGTGAAACTCGCAAGGGGCTGGAAGAAGATTTCCATCTCAAGGGGAAAAGAAATAATTTATGATTATAAGTTTTCTAAAGTAAATGCTGTAAGGAAAGGGCAGTCAGGGGCCAAGAGTCAGGAAGAGATCTGTCTAGTTTAGTCAAGCCGAAGGGAACATGCAGGCCATCTTGGGTCACACCCCAGCCCTCTTGAACCGGATCTGTGTGGACTGGGCCCAGGAATCTCTTTTTAACAAGCTATCCAATGTTTCCAAAAGGTGCCAAACTTCCAAGTCTTAGATCTAATACTCCAATTAACTAGAAACCTTGTGTATAAATTTGCTGAGCTTAACAAATGTCATTTTGATGAACAAGCTCCCCTATGAAATAAAGCAGGCCAGGCTTTATTTTATTTAATTAATTTAATTTAATTAATTTAATTTATTTAATCTCAGTAGTGATGTCTCCGTGTTAGCCTTAAGGAGATAATATCCAGCCTGGAATTTAGAGGACCCCTGGTTTTTTGCTTGTTTTGTTTTGTTTCAGTGAGAACCCGCTCAAGAAAATGTACTATCATTCAAACAGGAGTTTTCCTAGGGACCTTGGATGCCCAGACTTTGGTAAAAAGGCAATTCTGTTTCTTTAATGTTCTGTATTGTTTTCAGTACATTAAGAGTATTACTGTCCCAGTGCTACGGGGAGATCTTCCTTATAGGCCCAGTAAATCAAGGATAAGAACTAATTGAAACTTGCTTGCTATACCTTTGTGGGCTGAGTCTTGCAACAGGAAAGCAATCAGCCAGCAATTAAAATGCTAATACAGGGCTCGCCCCAGGTGGGTGCTCTTGACAAAATGCAGTGGGCAGCTCCAGGAGAATTCGTAACAGCCAGCCTGCAATGGACTTAATTTAGAAGCCATCGATTTATCAGAGCTGCAAATAACACTATAAGAGATGCTTTGCCAGTGGAAAATAACAATAATAATAATAAAAGAACTGATTGTTATGAGTTATTATTCTCAATGAGCTGAGTGCAGTCAGCTCAGTTGTTTAGAATTTGGTGCAGGTAGAACCAGCATTTGGGGTTGAGCCCCCTCAGGCTTGCTTTTCTGGGGCCCTGGCCTATGGGAAACGCTGCAGGTACTATATACAAAGACTCGGGACATCAGAAATGTGACTGAGGCATGTGAAAGTGGGTTGATCTTAATGCACTCGGAGTTGAACTGACCTCAGTTTAAATCATCCCACCTGCTAGCTCTTGATCTTTGGCATTATTTTATTTTTATCTGCCTCAGTTTCCTCATCTGTCTAATGAGGATATTAACATACCTACCCCATAAAGTTACTGTGAGAATTCAATATCATAATTTATAGTAGTTAACATAGTACTGCATGGAATGATTGTTTAAATAATACATTATTATTACTAACATTATTATTAACCTCTCCAGACTCTGCCCTTCTCTGGACTCCCGCCCTCACTTGTTCTGTATTTGCTGCCTTAGCTGCTGTCCCTCTGCTTTGTACCTATTCTTGGGTTTTCTCCCCAAAGCCCTCCATCATTGTTCCATTAGGAATCTCAGCTCCCACCTCACAGCCCATGGGCCACACCCACATGGCCTCACACTCAACCGTTTCCCAGGAGTAAGGTCAACCAAACGTTCCTCCTACTGATGGGAAATTGAGAGCAACAGATCTGTATAAATTCCAGTTCAATTCGAAAACATACATCCAGTGTCCGCTATGGGTAAGGCACCATGAGGGCCACCATGTTGCTGCCCTTCCGTATTTCTCCACTTCGTTATTAGATGGTACAATAAGCAAAACGATGTCCCCACACACAAAGATATCCCCATCTTGATCCCCAGAACCTGTGAACATGTTACCTTGCATAGCTAAGGGGCTTTGCAGATGTAACCAAGTACGACGGGGTCATACTGGATTAGGGTGGGCCCTAAATCCAATGACTGGTGACCTCATAAGGAAAGGGAGATCTGGAGACAGAGACACACACAGGGGAAGGGCCATGTGACAATGGAGGCTGAGATTGCAGTGATGCAGCTGTGAGCCAAAGAACACCAAGGATGAATGGCCACCCCCAGAAGCTACAAGTGACCAGAAAGGATCCTCCCCTAGAGCCTTCAGAGAGAGCATGGCCCAGCCAACACCTTGAACTCAGACTTCTGGCCTCAAGAACTGGGAGAGAATAAATGTCTGTTGTGTCAAGCCGCCCACTTTGTGGTGCTTTGCCTTGGCTGCCCTAGGAAACTAATATACTTAGCAACTCAGATCTTTAGAGAATGCAAGTCCTCTTAATAAGCTGCAGCTAATTCAGGATGAAGCCTCCAAAGTCAACTTCTCCATGAGCTGGAAGAACAGCGGTAGTATCCTGTGACACCGTCTCTTCTGAACTTCATGTATTTCAGTGCTTACCAATAATTTATGTGCCTTCTATAGGCGTCAAGCAAATTAAGTAGTTAAATAAGGATGGAAAAACAGGGCAGACATCACTGGGAGACCTTAACCGTTCACCGGAGCTGAGCTAATAAACTCTCCTTCTACCAAAATTTCCACTTCTCCACTTCCAGAAGAGAACACGGAGATGTTAGTAATCCAGCAAATGACCTCAGGCTAATTCAATCAATAGTACTTGCAAATGAAGGGTTTTTTGGTTTGGTTTTTTTTTTAAACCACTTTAATGACATAAAATTTTAAATAAAATCCAATCTTTATTGAGTGCATGATTCAATAACTTTTAGTAAATATGTAGTTTTGTGTAAACCACACAAAAATACAATTTTAGAACATTTCTGTGACCTCAAAAAAGAATATTTGGGTTTACATTTGCAGTCATTCCAGCAAATGAGATTTTTAAATGAAAGTGTTTTAAAGGCCTTTAAAAAAAAAACTGGGATCCATTCCTACTGGGGATTACATTTGAGGATAAAGTAACAAGTAGGAGAGAGTAAAGGAAGGAAACAGCATTGTCTTTAGCTGCCTAAAAAGTCAATTACCGTTTGAAAATGCTAAACTGAACACATAAAGACCCTCTTCTGTTCCACTGAACCTTTACATCTGTAAATGCTTCCTAGGCAGTTATCATCAACCGTGCAGAGCCAACATGAAGAGTCTTCCTGTGTGAAATGTGTCCTCACAGACTTCTGTTTCTCAAAAACCATTACAAGGGGCATGCTGCAAGGCATCCTATCTCCACAAAAAGAAAGAAAAAAAAGTAAGAATGATTGCCCTACTGACTCTGGGCCAAGGGTCAATGCTTTCTAGGCTGTCATTTATTCATAATATGGTAAGTAATAATGCCTGCAGTCAGCAGCTCACAAAGATGCTACACTCGGATTTCAAACTGTACCATCTTAAGCAAAGGCAGTAAATCCTAGTGATACCAACAAGCATGCTTTTTTCAACATCTCAACCTCTCTGAAATCGAGACGGCTTACAGTCCTACAACGTCACTGCCCTATAGTCTCCTACTATACTGCGTAGGACCCTACGATCACCATCTGCCGAGTGACGGTCCCAGCACAGCTGCCACCACCTGTGAGTTTGCAGAGCCCCTCCTGACTGCTCACCTATCCTCACCTCCACCGAGTAGCATGCATCATCCACCCTACATGTGTTGAGTTTAATTGCTAGTTACAATGTCTTCAAAAAGATGAGATGCAGGAGGAGGGGAAGTTCACAGGACCTTGCTGGCCTTTCTGCCCAATCTTTCTGTAAACCTAAAGCTGATCTAAAAGAAAATTCTAGGGGCAGGGGAAATGGGAATGGAGAGTTATTGTGTAATGGATACAGAGGTTCAGTTTTGCAAGATGAGAAGAGTTATGGAGATGGATGGTGGTGATGCTTGTACAACAATATTAATGGACTATGAACGCCTAAGGGGAAAGCCTAGCCTTTTAGACTCTATTTTCAGGACCCTGGTACAGTGCCTCATAACATAAATAGTGCTCGACAAAGTTTGCTAAATGAATGCATTAACTGACACACCTATACTTCTACAATCACGACCATTACTCTTGAGTTCCCATGGCTAGTGCTTGGTCACGTTTTTATACAAATTTGTCACTTGCTTTATACCATGAGTTGCATAATCACTTAGAAAGATGTTGGTGAGGCAATCGTCTTTATCTCAGAGTTTCCTTCAAACTGTCTGGCTTTCTGTGGTTTCAGAACAGGGACTTATTTTTTCCATTTCCATCCATCTTCTTTGTTTTTCCATTCATCCTATAAATTTTCTCAAAACACTTGGCCCAGGGTCACCAGATGCTGGTAGAGAATATCTGTCCCAGTCATGTGGCTTCTCCCAATCAAGATTACCCTGTATCATATTTCAATTGCTGTCCAGTTTAATCATCCCTACTGTTGGGAAAGTTTGGCTTGTGGATAAATCAACGCAGCTTTGCAACCAAAGTCAGGGACAGACTAACTTCCTGGGAAGACCTTCCCTTTGCATATATATTGCTTTCTCAGTCATAAACAAGGTCATCAACAGTGCCTTTCACCTTGATGAGAAATTTTAAATTTCAAAAGGAAAAATTGCCCTGCAGGCAAAGGAATCTTAGCTCATTTCACAGAGTGTTTTTTTAAAAAACATAATTCTCCATCATAAATTTGTCCTGGCTAACCCAAGGAGACCTGTGGTTTTTGATTTGTGTGACCAAACATCTTAAATCTCACTGCTAACTACAAGTCCCTAAATCTAACTGGTTTTGCTGACAAGAGAAGAAAATCTGGAAGCCCCAGACTTTGCAGACATTTTTCTTGTCTTTGGCATTCCCCTCCAGTGGCTGTCAAGTTGATGTTGTCACTTTGATCACTTTGTTTGGACATGAGAATGTAAAAAAGGACAACGTATGCCCCATCCTTCCTGTGAGTCTGAGCCACAGTCAGCAGTGTATGAAGGAGCAGGGCAGCAGGTGCCAGGAGAGGTGAGATGAAGGATGGAGAGCAGGTTCAGGGAGTGACGGGAACCACAAATACACGTGTGGCAGAATGCATCCTCCAAAACCCCGATAGCAATACTTCCCGTCCCACCTGCTCCTCCACAACCTTGCCACGCCCCATCACGTGGGGAAGTCTATGTATCTTGAACCTGGGAGGGACTTTGTGACTCTCAATGAATAGAAGCCAGGGAAAGTGATGCTACCTGCCTGCCAAGCTATTGTAAAGGACGATATCGTAAAACTCTCTCTCTCTCTCTCTCTCTCTCTCTCTCTCTCTCTCTCTCCCCCCCCCCGCTCCCTCCCTCCCTCCACATGGAGAGGCCACATGGAGGGTGTTCCAGCCAAGAATCCAACTCAAGATTTGAGCCAAAATCCAGCATCAACTACCAGATAAGTGAGTGAGTGAGTGAGTAAACCTTCAGAAGATTCTAGCCCTTAGACTTCAAGCCACACCAGCTGATGCTGTGTGGGGTCAACATCAGCTATCCCCACAGAGTCCTGCACAAACTGAAGATTCATTAGCAAAATATATGTTCATTTTTGAAACCACTAAGTTCTGGGGTAGTTTCCAAGCCCAGAGTAAATGGAACAAGACGAAAGCCAGAGACTGAGATGCGTCAAACTGACACAAATTGGCCGGACCAAGGGACCACATAGAACAAGCTGGCAGGCAAAGCCAGTTATGAAGCAGAGTGCTAAAGCCAACACGGATTCTGAAAATTCATGAGGTGAAGAAGTCTCTTCTATTTCTGCAGCTATAGGAAAAATCACTCTCATGATGGAAGTCCATTTTCATCATCAATGACTGCTTCTACTCTGGTCAAGAATATTGTAAGTCTCCAGTGTTAAGCTCTTATTTTAAGGATTAAATATCCTGAATGTCAAGATTACAATATTAGGCTACTACTGAACCCACGTGCCACAACCACTGAAGCCCGCATGCCTAGAGCCCGAGCTCCGCAACAAGAGAAGCCACCGCAATGAGAAGCCCGCACGCCGCAACGAAGAGCAGCCCCCGCTCACCGCAACTAAAGAAAGCCCACACGCAGCCACAAAGACCCAACATAGTCAAAAATAAAAATAAATAAATAAAATTTAAAGAAATGTATCACAGCCTTATTATTAAAATCCAAAACCTGGAAACAATCCAACTGCCCATTAACAGTAGAGTGGATTTAAAGTACTCTGGTGTAATTATTCACTGCGATAGCACACAGCATTGAAAAAAAATGAACAACTCCTCCAAGCACAACGTGGACGAATCTCACAGACATGATGATGAGCAAAAGACGGCAATGCACAAAAGTCGCGCACATCGTGACACAACTTATAGGAGCTTCAACACCAGGTAAAACTAATCAATGGCGGTGGAAGTCAGAAAGCTAGTCACCTCCGGTTGAGGGATGTGCAGGAAGGAACAGTATTGACTTAGGAAAGCAGCCCTAGAGAGCCTTCTGGAAGCATCCCCTATCTTGATCTTGTAAAACAATGTGAAAATTCGTCAACTTGTCCACTTAAGATTTGTGCCCTTTGCTATATGTATGTTATATCTCAATACAAATGTTTAAAACTTAAATCACTTGGGCTTAGTATTAACACAAACTCAAATTTAGGCAAATCTAGGTCCCAAAATTGCACAACTGGGTGCGATTATAAAGTGTAACCTAGATGATACAGAACGTGCTCACCTTTTTTAAGACTGCAATTGAAACCACACAAAAAAATGTTTTTTAATTATTTTCTAAAATTTAGGGACCCTTGAGAATACAACACACACTACCAGGATCTGTGTTCTCTGGTTTAGAAATACTTAAAATATGGGCTAGAGTTCAAAAGCTACTGTGGTCAGCTGCTCTACACTAAATTAAACTGTTTAGTAAGCAGAGCATCTTAAAGAGAAAAAAATTGGAATTAGTAACTGTATCACCTGATTCCACAGAAAATGACCTCATTTCCGCATATCCTGGTGGCCACTCTATTTTGCAAGAAGAGCAAAAAGATGCCAACTTCCCCCCGTGATGCGGGCATAGCAGCCAGTTTCACAGCAAAGCCTGCTTTGTGGCTGATGACTTGAACTATAATTGCAGTGGGAGCAGGAGGTGAACTAACTAAATGACTGCTCAGAAATCCTTCCCACCCAGGAGCCTCTTCCAGGCGACAAACCCCATCACCATCACCCCAGGTGTCTTCAGAGGCCAAGATTTCGCTTGTCTTCCATCTCTGCAAACGTTCCAAACACTGCCTAGGAGTTTGCCCCGCGTGGATGGATGCTCTGAGTCCGCACTGTCCAGAGCAGTTCTTCCGCCCAGCTAGGGGCAGCGTGTCAGGTTAATAAGCATCTGGGATAGGAGCAGAGAGGCAGGCAAGGGGCACAAGGACCCTCTGTGCAGCAGACAGCTGCTGAGTTGCCAGCATCCACTGTCCCAGCTAAGCGTGCTGAATTGCTGAAGCCCTCCCTGCGCCACTTTTCTAGAGGTATCAGGAATAGATGTCCTGGCATTGCCTGCTCAACTCAGTCTGCTAGGCTGGCTGCTCCAGACTCCAATGGAATCAAGAGTTCCCAGACCTTACCAACCTCGTGGGAAAACTCTCTCAGCTGGATGGAGAGGAAATTTGGATTCAATCCCAGTGTCTCCACTTGCCCGTCCTGGGCTTTTCTTTCTCAGCCTGGAAAAAAGGGATAACGGCCCTGATTCTTACCTACTCCGGCTCTAGGCACGGTCAACAGTAGAAAACTAAGCCAATGTCTTTTCAGAAGAAAGGTTACTCGGGATAATAATGTCATCATTTCGTCACCTCCACAAGGGCTGGAGTTGGTAAGATAGACACAACTCTAAGATAGATACTATCTAAGAAAGCGGTACCCCTCTGTCTTAGTCTACTAGGGCTGTTATACAACAAAGTACCATGGGCTGGGTGGACGGAAATTCATGTCTCACAGATCTGGAAACTGAAAGTCTGGGATCAAGGTGCCAGCTTGGTAGGATTCTGGAGAGAGTAGATGGCCACCTTCCCACTGTGTCCTCACATGGCAGAGAGCAGAGGAAGCAAGCTCTCTCCTGTCTCTTGTCACAAGGGCACCAATCCCATTCATGAAGTTTCCACCCTCATGACCTAAGCCCCTCCCAAAGGCCCCACCTCCTAACATCATCACACTGGTAGTTAGTGTTTCAACATATGAATTTTGGCAGGACACACTCAGTCCATAACGACCTCTTTAAGAAACCAGGTTTCAATAACTTGCCCCCCGAAAGAATGATTATTTTATCACAAGAATATATTTTACTTTTAAAAAGAACTGTTTTTAATAGTGATGCCTCCTCATGCATCTTAATTGATTCAATTTACAAAAACTGCACTTTTTCACACCTTATTGTCCAAATATCCCAGTTCAGTGGACACAGCAGGCACCCAATCAATAGCATTTAAACGACATGATGCTAATGCCTAGATCAGAGTCACCGCCACTGCCTTATTCCCTTAAATCAAATCTGCTTCGTTTGCAGCAACATGGATGGACCTAGAGATTATCATACTGAGTGAAGTAAGTCAGACACAGAAAGACAAATACCATACAATATCACTAATATGTGGAATCTTAAAAAAGGCTACAAATGAATTTATCTACAAAACAGAAATAGAGTTACAGAGGTAGAAAGCAAACTTATAGTTACCAGGGATAAGGGGGGGGAGGATAAATTGGGAGATTGGGATTGATGTATACACAGTACTATATATAAAATAGATAACTAATAAAGACCTACCGTATAGCAGAGGGAACTCTACTCAATACTCTGTAATGGCCTATATGGGAAGAGAATCTAAAAAAGAGTGGATATATGTATACGTAGAACAGATTCACTTCGCTGTACACCAGAAACTAACACAACATTGTAAATCGACTACACCCCAATAAAAATTTAAAAAATAAAAACATAAAGAAAACCCATTTTTCAAAAAAAAAATTCGAAATCAACTTGTCTCAAAACAAGTTTCTTAGAAACCTTAGTACTTCAAAGTGTTTCTTTAAAAAAAATGAAAGACGATAGCAACATAATTTTAGGAACACCTTACATAGAAAGTCTCTAGTTAGGGGTTTAGCTGGGTTGGGGTTTTCTTGTTACTATGGTTACCCTCAGTGCAGCACAGGCTTCAAATTCCTCTAGCGCTACCTTGTGTTTGGGGTCAGGGCTGGGTTAGCAGAGGGGTTTTTTGATGTGTGTCCACTCCCGTCTCTGGGTCTTCTTTTGCCCACTGGCCTCCTCCACACTCTGTCCCCTCCCCCAGAACTGGATGGCTTTGCTTATTACTCAGGGGTTGCTTGGCTGGTGGGGGAGGGGAAGGCAGAGGGGCACATCTCTGTTGCTCTGATTCAGCCTAAAACCTAGGTGAGCACCGTATCTTTAGGTCTGGGGGGTTGGTCTTCTCAGTGGCCCTGCTCCCAGAAGCAGGAGGTCTCCCATGGTCTCAGCCCACCATGCCTTCCTGCCGCTCCCTCAGGGGATGAGGGTTTCTTTCTATTCCCTTCCACCAGATGCGGGTCTTCGCCAGTGTTCCAGGGGTGACAGGGTTTCCCGCGTGTCCCTCAACAGCTGAAGGCTTCTGGTCCACAGGGGAGACAGCAGAGGAGGGTCCTGGCAGGGCTCCACGCCTTTGTTGCATCTTCTCCTCTTCCCCCCAGGTCTGCACTGCGAGGGGGCTTTCTGGAGATTCTCTCTGTGTCTCCAGTCTGTCTTGGGAACAAGACGCTGGAGCCAAGTCCATGAGAAGGAGCAAGTCCCTGCAGCTCCCAGGGGGCTATATTCTCATGCTAGACCACGCTAGGCCTTAATGATTCATTAGAAATTTAAGTTAACTTCCTTTAACTGGCTTGTATGGTATCTGGTTGCGTCCGCCCAAGGTAAGCGAATGTTCACGTCCCACACCTCTTAAGACACTCAAGTATTTCCTCAGACTTCAGGTTAGTTGGTTGCCCTGTGATTTTAGCTCTTTAATGAATTCAACAAACATTGTAAGGGCTTCCCTGGTGGCACAGTGGTTAAGAGTCTGCCTGCCGATGCAGGGGACACGGGTTCGAGCCCTGGTCCGGGAAGATCCCACATGCTGCGGAGCGGCTAGGCCCGTGCGCCACAACTACTGATCCTGAGCTCTAGAGCCCGCGAGCCACAACTACTGAAGCCCACATTGCTAAAGCCCATGCTCCGCAACAAGAGAAGACACTGCAACGAGAAGCCCGCGCACCACAACGAAGAGTAGGCCCCCCTCGCCGCAGCTAGAAGAAGCCCATGCACAGCAACGAAGACCCAACGCAGCCAAAAATAAATAAAATATATAAATAAAATTAAAAAAAAAAAAAAGAAACATTGTGAGTCTGGGAATTGTCCAGCAATTAACTTTTTTGTTGTAAAGGTGGGGGTAATGTTCTCTCCAACTTTCTACATCTGGAATGAAAGCTGGGAGTCTTCACTGAAGACAATACAGTGCTCATCAGAACTTGTAATAGGAAAAGAAATAAATGGAAAAACTGCAGTGACCATCAAAAGGGGAAAATTTTAATGCATTAGGTTATCTCCAGACACTGGAAAACTAAACCTCAGAAAACACTGAGACAGAGCTACATAAACTGGCAGAGAAAGAAGAAACCATGCTACACAAGTAGATAAATAAATAAAATAAAGTCACACAAGAAGTGTGGTATAATCCTATTTCAGGGAAAAAAAGAATGCTGTGTATGTGTGTGGATGTCGATTTGTTATCTGCACAGAAAAACATGCATTAGAAAATACACTATTAACATTACAGTCAGTTCTGCTATGTAATGCTTCTTTTAAAAACACATATTTGTTCCAACCGTGTTTGATATATTGGGGAGAAATTTGAGCATAATGAGAACTTTGCATTTGTTTGTTCGCACTTTTGTCCACAAGAAACATGACGTGAATGCAGAGGTCTGGCCCCAACTTAGCCAAGCACGGTAGGAACACACACGCACACACACCCCTCGAGACTACCAGATCCTACAGCCACCGCATGTGTGATAAGCTCCGCTCATCCACATCTGGTGGACTTTCCTTCAACCTCAGATAACCCTCTTTTCACCACTTCCCAATACAGAACCAGCGGCAATCTTTCTGACATTCATATCCGCAAGCAAAATTCAGATCTTTGCCAAGGCAAAGTGTCACTTCTGTTGTTGTATTGACGTATTTTCTAACCATTTAACACATGTACAACTGAGCGACTGCTTTCATTAGATGCCAATATTTGTCTTAATAGGTTGCTGATGAAAGTTTTGAGTGTTTGTTCTCTAACCCATTTTTCACATAAGCCCTGTGGCTTTTAGTGCATAATTCTGCCTACCGTGGTAATTTTTAGGAACACGCCTGTCCCATTAGAGCAGAATTGACAGTATGGATGCTGGGAATGAATTGAAGGAGGGAGGTGAACAGATCTTTCACTTTTTATTATATACGTCCATGTTATACGGGTAGAATAAAAAACAAGTCAAAGGAAGCTGAGGGGCTTCCCTGGTGGCGCAGTGGTTGAGAGTCCGCCTGCCGATGCAGGGGACGCGGGTTCGTGCCCCGGTCCGGGAAGATCCCACATGCCACGGAGCGGCTGGGCCCGTGAGCCATGGCTGCTGAGCCTGCGCGTTCGGAGCCTGTGCTCCGCAACAGGAGAGGCCACGGCAGTGAGAGGCCCGCGTACGGCAAAAAAAAAAAAAGAAGCTGAGAAATAAGGGACAAATGAGCAAAGCCCCCAGGAACACTGATCACAAGACTGCAATGTGCCCGGCACCCCTGAGGGGTATATACCATGGTGGGCCTGTGATTTGGGAAAACCTCCATGGGTTTGGAAAATGGTGTGTAAAATCCTCCTCTTAACCACCATATGATCCTGCAATCCCACTCCTGGGCATACACCTGGAGAAAACCATAATTCAAAGAGATACATGCACCCACAGCAGCACTATTTACAAGAGCCAGGACATGGAAGCAACCTAAATAGCCATTGACAGAGGAATGGATATATATGCAGCACATATATACAACGGAATATTACTCAGCCATAAAAAGGAATGACATAATGTCATTTGCAGCAACACAGATGGACCTAGAGATTGTCGTACTGAGTGAAGTAAGTCAGACAGAGAAAAACAAATATCATATGATATCACTTATATGTGGAATCTTAAAAAATGTTACAAATGAACCTATTTACGAAACAGAAATAGGGTCACAGATGCAGAAAACAAACTTATGGTTTCCAGGGGGAAAGGGGGGGGAGGGATAAATTGGGGGATTAGGATCGATGTATACACACAACTATATATAAAATAGATAACAAATAAGGACCTACTGTACAGCACAGGGAACTCTACTCAATACTCTATAATATAGATCTACATGGGAAAAGAATTTTAAAAAGAGTGGATATATGTATATGTATAACTGATTCACTTTGCTGCACACCTGAAACCAATACAACATTGTAAATCAACCCTACTCCAACAAAAATTAATTTTAAAAAGATCCTCCTCTTAGAGACTAGCCATCAGCATATTAAAGGTTCCGTGAAGCCTCCAGCGAAAACTCATGTAACTGGAATTAACCTGGTGTTTCTAAAATATATATGACCATAGGACACTTTTTTTGGTGTGGCATCCATTAATATCACCTGGGATGGAATACAGTGCTCAGGCCACATCAACCAGAAAATAAATTCTGCCCTCTTGTTATCCAATGAATGAATGAAACACCGATACTAAAATATAGGAAGAGTATGTTTGGGTGGAAATAGGAGGAAAGGAGGGAAGAGACAAAGGAAGTGAAATCTGACGGGGATGTATTCAAACTGCAGGCTTGGAATCTTCGTTTGCTTACTTTCCAGAAGTTTCTCTCTGGCTCTGCTGGACCACAGAGTATCAGATAAAGGAAGTTTCCCCCGAATCTGACTCGAGCTTGTGCCCTCTTTACTGGGAGCACCTCTCAGCAAATTCATGACTTAGGACCACCTTACACTCGCTGTCAGATCAAAACAGCTGAGAATTCTTCATCTCATCTTGTGTTCATTGAATTGACATGAATTTTTAATTTATCTATTTATTTATTTTTGCTGTGTTGCGTCTTTGTTTCTGTGCGAGGGCTTTCTCTAGTTGTGGCAAGCAGGGGCCACTCTTCGTCACAGTGCGCAGGCCTCTCACTATCGCAGCCTCTCTTGTTGCGGAGCACAGGCTCCAGACACGCAGGCTCAGTAGTTGTGGCTCATGGGCTTCGTTGCTCCGCGGCATGTGGGATCTTCCCAGACCAGGGCTTGAACCCGTGTCCCCTGCATTGGCAGGCAGATTCTCAACCACTGCGCCACCAGGGAAGCCCGACATGAATTTTTGAAGACAAATTTCCTCTGGGACCTCGGTCTCAGACACTTTCACAAACTGATGGTCCACGGTTCTTCCCAACACTTTATGAAATGATCAGCCTTGATAAGAAAACTGCAAACGGAATATTTTTAAATACAGCCCGTAGACTGAGCGGCATTAGGCCTAGGATGGTGTGATATATCCCATTTTGAGGTCAGCCCTTACTGTAGACAGCACTTCTCAAGGTGGTCAGACCAGCCCATAATGCTGTCCACCTCTCCTGGGAGCATCCTTGTCCTGCCTGGACGGGTGAGCTAACCAGAAGCTCTAGCATTTCCAGCAGCTGGAGATCTGTTTTAAAACCCACAACTAAAGCATGAGGGAATCCTTCGCTATGCTCTGAGCTTAAGGACTTAGGGGTCTCAGTTAAACCTTCCCTCAGAGGGAAAAGGTGCTCCTGTGTGGACTATTTCAGCGTAAGTGCCTTCAGGCAGCCTTAAGCGGTTCTGCTTTAGGGAACACGCCCAACCATCAGGAAATGCTATTCAGTCCGAAATCTAAAAAACTGAAAGGAAAGGAAATTCTGTACTTAGAGGCCCAATGGGAAATCGGTTAGCTGGCTACGTTGAGAGCAATTCTGGGGGAACTTGGCTGAGGCTGTGGTACTTCAGGAAGAGATGAGCAAAATCCTATCTCCCAAGTTCATTAGAATCTGGCCTCTACTGCAGACATTTTTGACCATGTGGCAGGTCCCACAGGAGGGACAACGCTCATCCTTCTCTGCCCGCACCTGCAGACCTGAGGCCAGAGCTCACACTCAGCAGGTGTTGAGTCAATGTTTACTAAATGAATGAATAAATGGGTGCTACATAAATAGGCCACCATTTTCTCACCGATTGTACCATTTATTATTCCAATGGAAAAAAATGGCATCCCTTTTTGTGGTTTCCTTAATTAAGCCTAACTAGACTGAGAACAGGGCATGACTTGGAGCCCAAGTCAGGTTGGGAATTGTTTTTCTTTTGATTTCTAAATTCAACAGTTGATCATTTGTGGTTGACTACACAGGAGGGGCAGTAGGGATCGTTGCCATCAGCAACTGAGGTCATTCAAGTCTGGGTTTGATCCTGGCTCTGCCATTTCCAGGTTTGTCATCTTGGGAAATTCACTTACATCTGTCGCCTGGGAAAAAAATGCACAACCTAAAAGTTGAGAATCATGTTTTATTCAGGGGGCAAAAATGAGGACCTAAGCCTGGGACACAGCCCCTCTCAGATATCTCTGAGGAGCTGCTCTGAAGAGGTAAGTGGGGGAACCAGGATATAGAGGAGTTTTTGCAACAAAAACCAGGTAGTCGGAACTTCAGAAGATTACTGTTCATTGAAAAGAAACAGACATCTCGAGTTAAGGAACTTAGCACTCTTCAATGTCTGGAAAGATGCAAGAGTCTGGGCTCATTGAAATCATTCCTTTGATCTGCACCTCAGCTCTCTGGGGCCAGTATCCTGTGCTCTCTCATCCTGAATCTCCTCAGGGTGCACCATCAGGGGTGGCTGCTAGATGGCGGGCATCCTGTTTCCATCCTGAGTTCCATCAGGGCTCACCATCTGGGTGGTTATAATGTGATGGTCCGATGGCTGCGACATCCTTGTTTACTGATAAGGCAGCAACATTTTTTCATTGACACATCCTTTAAGCCTCAGTTTCCTCCTCTACAGAATGTGAATAATAAGAGTATCTTCCTCTCTGGGCTGGTGTAAGGATGAAATGGATCATACCTGTGAGTATCTGGGGAAGGGCCTGGCACACAGAAAGTTCTCAGTGCACATCAGTTACTGTCAGTAAGTGTCGAATTTCTGAGTGAGTGACCTACTCTCCCACACGTCTTCAGTCATCAGGAATGTTCCAAATGGCAATTTGACTTTTACTCCAAGTTATTGTACTCTTTCCCAGAAAAGAGATAACATGCTCAAAACAAGAATTATTATTCTGTTTACAAAGTCCCAGCACATTGTTCTAAGTGAGTCATAAATATTATTTTTAATCTTCAAAACAAGCCTAGGAGGTAAGTCTCACTATTATCCTCATTTTACAGATGAGGGAGCCTGAGAACAGAGAAATTCAATAACCTGTCCAAGGTCACACAGCTAATAAGCAGCAAAGACTCAAACCCAGACAGTCTGGCCATGGAGTCTGCTCTTAACCACCATCTACTGCACCTCTCTAAATAACTGCGACTTTGGTTATTTACTCAGATTGATCTGTTAAATTATCCCACTCGTAAAAGACATTTTGATTTTTTTTTTATTACTCAGGAGAAGAAAAAAGTGTCACATTATTTTCAGGCATCAGCCAGACCATTAGAAAACACTCTATCTCTTTGTGCCTCAATCCAGTCAGGAAATAACAAAAAGAAATTCAAGAAAGTGGGGGGAAAACACAAAATGTTTGATTGTCGAGAATTCTACATGGCTTAAGAAAGCCTCCATCTAAAAATAATCTTTGGATCTAATCTTCAGTTACAAAGGGATAAATTAATTCCCTCCAGACGGCAGCAAAACTTAAAAGCATCCCCACTTGTCCCATTAGTTTTCAACCTATTCAACTGAAAACAAACCAAAAACCTACAAGAAAATAATTCCAAATGTCGTACTGTTGTGAAATATAGCTGCATGATGAGAGCAATGTTTCTTCCACCAAAATATTTCAAAAAAGCATTCTCTTCCTCAGCCTTGCCACATCAGAACAGGGGAGGGGGCCACGTTGCTATGCAGGATAAATTAATACAACATTGTCAATCAACTATACTTCAATACAATTTTTTTTAATTTTTAAAAAGAACAGGGGAGAGGGTTTCCAGACTCCCGATGTCCAGGTCAGGCATCATGCAAACCTGGGCAGAATGAGGTTTTTGGAGCATGCATGCAAGGCCAGTCATTGGTCATTGTTGGGATTTGCATGTAGAAATTATAAAGATGGGTTCGTGCAGGGGGATAATGTGGGGAGCAAAGGGGCCAAGAATGTGGGGAACATACAGTGCAAAAAGAGGCGGGGAAGAAGGGCAGAATGGAATCAAGGAATCCTAGCCCAAGCTACAAATGCAATGCCCAGCGTCCATAAAAACCAGGTGGGAGCATGCAGTCATTCACTGGAAATGATACTTGTTAATATATATTATGCTCCAGATGCAGAGCTAGGAGATGGTTCAATCATCAAGCTAACGGCAGTGACGAGGACAGAAAGTTGATAAGGATTCAGAAATCTTAAAAGTCACTGAAAGCTCAGTCACTGAGAGAAATCAGTTTCCCCAAAAGACTAGAGTACAGGCAAGGCACGCAGTGACTGGGGAGCCAGGTGGAGCCCCTCACGCCTGTTCTGTTCTTACTTGTTGGGGTCTGTGGTCATTGTCCTGCCAAGTCTTCCTCCCACTAGACTTTCCCTCCAGACAGAGGCTCACGGAGCTCACACAGAGTCTGCACATTGCAGGCATGCTACCAGCCCTGCATGATGGATGGGGCAGTGGATGGATGCAGAAGTGAACCTGTAAACCGAGGAATGGAGGGACCCAGCCCAGGGAGTAAGATAGGAAGTCAGCTGCCGGGGATCAGGGTCAGAGTGGAACCAGCAGGAAGGCTGCTGAGCCCACGAGCAGTTCTTGAGACCTTGGACTCCTCAACCTTAACCGGGAAAGTTAAGGTTTAAGCTAAGTAAACCAGGAAAGTTTACTACGGGGTTGCATGGAGGAGTAAACGTGATACTTAGATGTTTAGCAGAGTGTTTGACTCATAATAAAACTGGTGGTGGTTATGCGGGGACAAGGAGTAATGGTGGTGGGGGTGGTCATTGTGATAGTGATGGCAGTAGTAGTACTGGCAGCAGTGGTGATAACAGTAGAGGCAGTGGTGGTAGTAATAGTGATAGTGGGAGTAGTAACAGTAGAGTGGTGGTGGTAACAGTAGCAGTGGTGGTAGTAATAGTGATGGTGGTAGTAGTAACGGTAGAGTGGTGGTGGTAACAGTAGCAGTGGTGGTAGTAATAGTGATAGTGGAAGTAGTAACGGTAGAGTGGTGGTGGTAATAGTAATAGTGGGAGTAGTAACGGTAGAGGGGTGGTGGAAACAGTAGCAGTGGTGGTGGTAACAGTAGTGGTAGTAATATTGGTAGTAACAGTACTAGCAGTACTAGTGGTGGTGGCAGTAGTCCTAGGAGTTGTAGTGGTGATGGCAGTAGCAGTCGTAGCCCCCCAGTCTACCTGCATTTAGGTGTCATTGGGCACTCCCCTAAGTCAAGGTCTCCAGGGCAGGTCCAGCTCAGACCCGGCGTTCCTATTTTACCGCCAGACACCCGCACTTTGCTCCCTGCGGCAGGAATGGGGCTGGGTCCTCGGAGCACCACGACACCTGCCAAGGGCTCCCTGGGGGCAACTCAGGAGAGTCCTCGGACCAAGTCAGAAGCGGGAGATGCTCTGGAACAGTCTGAGCACAGCCTGGCTAGGGAGGGGAGTGAGTCAGGAGCCAGCAGACCAGAGTTCGTGTGTGTGTGTGCGCGCGTGTGTGTGTGGTCACGGGCGTATGTGTGCACGTGTATGTGAACGGCCAGGAAGGAAGAAGAGGTAAACATCTGGCCAGAAAACAACTGTCTGAAAGCGATTTGTCAAGAGCAAATTGGTCAGCATGGTGCTGAACTTTCTCGTACTGAGTCTTGCTAAGTGCACAATTCTGCCACCACCTCCCTTGGGAATGGTCTGGCACGTTTTCCCCATCCGGAGGAAGGGCCCCGATGGAGCGGGCTTGGAGGGCCTCACCTCCCCACCATCTGTGCAAATCGGAAGCTTGCAGGTTAAAGACACATTCAGAAGGTAGAAATTAAAATTGCCTAGAAGATGGCATGGCGTGGGGAAGAAAGAGAACACACACACACACACACACACACACACCATCAAGCAAGGTCTTTGCTCACCATCTAACACACACAGAGGAGTAATATTTTCCCTAAGAAACTGTATTAAATGTGAGAACATTCTTAACACCATCCACGTGAGGAGTCACGACGCTTTGCAAGTCAGATGAACAGTGGCCTCCCAGTGTGCCACTGGAGAAGAGGAAGTTGCTATAACAAGCATTTTTTCTGTTAATTCTTCTCCATGAAATAATTGGTAACACGTCAAGCTTTTCCTTTAAAGCATCCACCTCATGCATGGGCTTAATAGGGAGATATTCTCAGGCTGCTCAACTTCAGCCTGCAGCAAAGCAATTATTCATTTTAACATTTGCATTTAAACCAAATGGTATTAAAATTCATCAAGGCTCAATCACCGATGTTACAAAATGGAGGGTGACACTCTCCCAGCCCAGCTCTTTGAAGCAATGTATCCTGCAAATAATGAGACAGCCTGTGGTCAACACAAATTTTACTGACTTTATCGCATTTGCCATTTAGATATGACTGCAACACCGTTAACAGAAAAAATATCCAGCGGCAGGGCTTTCTATCAGCAGTGAAGTCAACTTCAAGCAATAGTGGGCCAGGAAAATTCCCTTTGCTTTAAGGACGCTGTGTCCGTTTTGTTAGATTGCATGTTTTTTTGGAATTCTAAAGAAGGCAGCAACGTGCAATTTCCACAGCATCGCTTACAACAGCACACAAGTGCAAGCGTCTTGCAGCACCAGAGAGCTTCAGTTGCAAGAGGTCCTCACTCTCCTTCGGCAAAGAGACTGTTTCTGGCATCTGCCAGAGTCCGAGAGTTCTTTATAGTCAAAGGAACACAACCCGGGTGAACTTTAATTAGTGGTGAAATATAATCCCCAGATAAGTCAAAGAGGATGACAATTTACTCTTCTAGGACTCGAATCAATACCCCAGGAGCACCCAAAGAGCCAGTCGTTTGCATTTCTTATTTAATTGCCTCTATTTCATTTCAACCACAGAAGAGCCTTTCGCAGGAGGGAAGGCACCCACAGCTCCTGCTGTTCAGGAGGCACTTTGGAAATAATCAAGTGGCCGGTGTGTCACTGTGTCAGATGAAGACCCTCCCCCCACTTCGTTGGGGGCGCTCAGGCCTTGTGCATGAAGGGCCAGCATTGGGTGCTCATCAATCCCTCACTAGCTTCAGCATCTTCTGTTTGTTCTCCAGCTGCAACAGACCAGGGAACGCAAGATACAGCACTTCACTGAGACCGCCGGTGTTGTTTTCTGGGCCACAGTTACGACACCCGAAATGAGGAGATCCACTTGGGCAGAAGGAGCCTTGAGATCGGCCTTAAACCAGGTTTATGCAATCCTGGGAGCGCCACGCGATTTGGGTTCCTGCTTCCTGGAAGGTCCCTTTGGACCCTTTCCCACTTATAGACCCAAAGGCAGCTCAGCTGTCATCAGACCTGCTCAGTGTAGAAATGAGAAATCTGCCAGAGCAGTGATGGCAGGACAGAATCAGAAGGCAAATGTCCCGGCTTCCCACCTGGAACTCCTTTTCCAGAGCCAGAGCTAGAAAAAGAAGCTCTCATTTCTCAGACCCGACTCATTTGGCATTTTGATCATTGCCCTTAACTGGGGCTGCTAAAATACTAACATTAATTTTAAAATTAAATACTAGGGCTTCCCTGGTGATGCAGTGGTTGAGAGTCCGCCTGCCGATGCAGGGGACACGGGTTCATGCCCCGGTCCGGGAAGATCCCACGTGCCGCGGAGCGGCTGGGCCCATGAGCCATGGCCGCTGAGCCTGCGCGTCCGGAGCCTGTGCTCCGCAACAGGAGAGGCCACAACAGTGAGAGGCCCGCGTACCGCAAAAAAAAAAAAAAAAAAAAATTAAATACTAAACTTAACTTTGAGTTTTCTGACAGTTATAAGCATAGTATTTAAATAAAGAAAGAAATTTGCTAAGAGATAGTGTGAGCAAGATTGCAGGATGCATATTTAACTAATATTTTAGTTAGAATTAACTATCTTATAAGTTATATATGACATATAATGAACATATAATTAACATATTTATCTAATTTAATGAACAGACTATTTTTGAATATTAGAAGGAATAGTTAATGTACAATAAGCTAAAATCAAATACAAATTATGGTGGATGATCCATTAATTCATTAAAACAGAGCCTTGGAGTTTGCATGATGAATACATGACATTTCGCTAATCTCACTAGTGTTTTGTGCAAACCAAAGGTGATACAACGCTTTAAATGAAGGCTGTGATGGAATACTACTCAGCCACACACAAAAAATGAAATTTTGCCATTTGCAAGAACATGGATGGACTTGGAAGGTATTATGCTAAGTGAGATAAGTCAGACAGAGAAAGACAAACACTGTTATCACTTATATGTGGAACCTAAAACATAATACAAACTAGTGAACATAAGAAAAAAGAAACAGAATCACAGATACAGAGGATAAACTAGTGGTTGCCAGTGTGGAGAGGGAAGGGGGCAGGGGCAGGATGGGGTAGGGGATTAAGAGGTACAAAGCACTATGTATAAAATAAATAAGCTACAAGGATATATTGTAGAGCACAGGGAATAGAGCCAATACTTTACAATAACCATAAATGGAGTATAATCTCCAAAAATTTTGAATCACCATGCTGTACACCTGAAACTAATATAATATTGTAAATCAACTATACTTCAATAAAAAAATGAATGCTATAACTCAGGCTGCACAGATTCCTCTGGCTGTACCCTCGTTGGTCTGAATCGCGGGTCTCCACAATGTTCACATACAGGTCTATCTAAGGTGATGCTACTGCAGGAACTTAGCACCTAGCTCAGACACTTAGGAAAGGTGGCAACAGTGGCAGAGCTTCTCTCTAGTTCTCTGCAGGGTACTTGTGTCTGCGGATCAAAGGAGGAGGTCGAAGAGGGAGTGTTAAGAGTTTCCAAAGGCCGGGCCGGTCACTGGGTCCACCGTACGAGGAGAAACCCTGACACAGGATGGAGAATTTGAGGGAAACAGGGGGAACCCTGATATGGAGAAGGATGAGAAGGGCCCCTCAGACGGGGAGCAAGGGGAATCAGGCACTTTTGGGGCAACAATGAAGCAAACAGTGGGCTGGACCAGAGCATTCATGAGCCGTACCCACACCCAAAAGACGCTGGAGGTGCCTTTTAACAAAAGACATGAACACAATGAAAATCATTCAAATAAGGGGAAATGACAAAATCTACTCAATGAAGATGAAAGAATAAAATGATTTTACCAGAAAACTGAGGCCGAGGAAATCTATCAAAATTCAACACAAACCTTCGCTCTGAGTCCCCCGACACTCCACGGTCCATAAATACAAAGAAATCTGGATGGGAGGGTATGGAAACCACACTAGCACTGCCTCCGTGGCCCAGTGAATGTCACCGCAGAGGACCAGCTGGCCCCCAGCATCCACGTCCCGTCCTTCCTTCCCCACGTCTGAGTCATCCCAGCCAGGGTCCTGGCTGTGATGTGGTCTCCGTGCCCTTGTCCAACCCCCAGCCCTTGGTTCTCACAGCCGGGCAGTTGGCTGGTCGCTCAGACCAGCGACTAGATGATGCTGGCCGGACACATGTGCTCAGAATCACGGCCCCAGGAGGAAGAAGGGAAGAGACAGACACCACTCCACTGGCCCTCAGTATTCTGGATTTATGATGATTGTGTGAAAACCACCAATTATAGGGGCTGCAGGGGAGAATGATATTGGGCAAGAGAAGATACAAGAAATGTTAAGAAGAGACGTGACCCAACCTTGAATTGCTGACAATCTGGGTGGGGATCTTAAGCCCACCCAGGCCCAATTTCTGATACTGAAGGTGTTGCTCTCCCACTCGAATCTCGAAGTTATAAACTGCTCCCTTGCAGGTTTCCTGCGGTGGTTTTCCCCCGCCTGTCTCTGAATCTTTGGCTCCACGCAGTAACTCGTCATAAAGCTTCCTGTTCTGCATCCACTCCTGTATTTTATGTTTAGTCCTCATCTATCAGCACGCTCTTATCTGCTCCACCGGCACTCTGCATCCCCTAACAGCCGGCACTTTCCCAGTTCATCTCACCAGAGCTTCTACTATCAGAGGCTCCGACTTCTCCCCTCTTCACCTCGTTTTAACACTTCACAGGCTTTTCACTGGGGGGCTTGAAAGCAGTGAAATTATTCAGGCAAACGGGAAATATTTATGAGGCATCTGCTCTGTGTGTGCAAAGCTGCAAGGGTCCCGCCCGGATCCCAGGGCCACCTGCCTCCTGTGTCTATGACCCTTGGTTTTGGGGTCTCTCCCTCCACCAGGTCCTGCCCCTCCCCACACCCTGGCTCTTAGTCCTCTCAGGGCTGCGACAACAGAACTCCAGACTGGGTGGCTATAAACAAAGAAATGGACTTCTCAGTCTGGAAGCTGGAAGTCCAAAGTCAAGGTACCAGCAGACTTGGTGTCTGGTGAGAACCTGGTTCTTGGTTCATTGATGGACGTCTTCTCGGTCACGTCCTCACAGGGTGGAAGGGAGCTCGGTGGGGTGTCTTTTATTAGGGCACAAATTCCTTTTGTGAGGGTTCCACCCTCATGACCTAATCACCTCCCAAAGGCCCCACCTCCTAACACCATCACTTTGGGTGTTAGGTCTGAACACATGAATTTGGGGGGAAACGAACGTTCAGTCCATGGCACCCACCCTGCTTCTCCGTGGGTGTTCAGTGCCTTTGTGGTCTCCCCCTGCCCACCTTCCTCCAGCAGAAACTGCTCTCAGGAAAACACTGGATTCCATCCTTTTCTCCTCTCCCTGGGGACGCACGGTGGCTCCTCCCCTCTCACTGTGTGGAGGATCGGTGCATCTAGACAGGGTGGAGACAGCTGGCCCAGCCTCTCAGGTGGCCTCTCCCCATCCCCCGCTACCTCACACCCAGAACCCTACAGAGCTGTGAGTGCACCTGGCACCTGGGTCCAGCATATTCGTGACACCTCCAGGCACATGTGCATTGAGGGGGAAATCACCCCACAACTTCAATGCCCCCCGATCCCACACAGCCCCTGCTGGCTCACAGCCCTATGGGCTGTGGGCAGGATGGCAGCTCTTCTGTTTCACCCGTGCTCTGAACTCCCATCGCAGAGTGAGAATTCCAGCCTCTTACTCTGAGAAACGTTCACCTAGAATTTAATCTTACCTTTAACCACCTGGGGAATTAAACTTTCATGTTTGATTGACCCTCACTTGTGAGCATACCTGTAATCTGAAAAGCTACATCAGCATTTGAGTTACCTACAGCGTGTGTGTGTGTGAGCCCCTCACTCTGCCCTGGGGTCCACTTTCTTTGGGTTTTCCTTTAATTGGCAAGTCTGGTAATACCACGTGTGCCCAGGTGAGTACTAGCATCTCCCCAGGTTCTATTTCCCCTGCAGGGTGCATGCAGGTGAGAAGGTCCTGGATCTTTGCAATAGAAAGTCATGAGCAGAAGGTGGGACTCACTCACCCCAGGTTGGAAACCCCAGGTGCTGAGGCGTCCACAGGAAGCAGGGTTGCCTCTGAGGGACCAGCTGAAGACACGTGCCCTGAGCCTGGGGCTGGGGGGGTGGTGGTGGTGGTCACAGAATTACTATGGTGTTGATGCCACAAACAATAGCTATTTGTTACGGGGCATCGCTTGGGAAATGTTGCAACATATATTTTACTGTTGGTGGCCTTCAAAAGCTCATATAGGTCATTTATCAGTCAGAATCATTTGCCCATGTGGACTGGTGTCACCTGTCACAGTGCAGAGAGCTTTCAAGTTTCTGAGATTTCTCCCACTTACACATTTACGGTTCCGTAATTCTGGTCCTGGGTGTGGGTTTTTCCCCCTGGGTACCTCTGAATACACACACACACACACACACACACACACACACACACACACACACACACACGCACACACGCACACACACACACACACACACACACACACGTTTAACCAAACACCGTGCAGCTCCTGGCAGTGCCAACACCTCCTGAGGCCTGCCGGCCACACTTCATCCTGGCAAGCCATTCTGGTGACGGTTCGCTGTGACCCATCGCTGACTTGCATGGCTCCCGTGAGGAGCCCCCAGCCACTGATCAGACGGCCAGACAACAAAAGGACACAAGTCATCATCCCCAGAACGCCCACTCCTTGGAAGGTATGGAGATTCAAAACAGGCAGGGCACACAGATGGTGACCATCAAGATCAAACATAGCACACAGGCACGGGAGGCCTGAGATAGCCTGTCTCTTCCTGCCAGTGACGCCAGCAAAGCAGAAGAGCCAGGTGCTGAGTTTGTTTCCCGGGATGCTCTGCGGGACTCCAGTTGTCAACGTCTGTGAACGAGCATGGCCCTAGGGCAGTACCCACCCAGGTGATGTGACTGCAGAGGCCCCGGAAAGGACTCCATGCCAGCTCCCACGAAGCGTTGGGGTAAAGAGGACCCTCCAGCAAACCTTAAATGCCCTCTGTCTCAATCTGTGTCAGAAACCACAGTCTCCCCAAGTTCTCAGTCCACTGATTCAAATGCTAATCTCTTCCAGAAACACCCTCACAGACACACCCAGAAATAATGGTTTGCCAGCTCTATGGGAACCCCTTAGCTCACTCAAGTTGACACATAAAAATCACCACCACAGTGTGTTAACTAACCCTATTGTGAAAGTCACTTTGTAACATGTATGTGCACCAAATCAGCACCTTGTACACCCTAAACTTACACAATGTCATATGTCAATTATATTTCAGTAAAGTTGGGGGGGAAATTAACCACAGCTAGTATGCCGTTTCTACTCTTCTTGGAAATCGGAGGAACGTGATTCTGGCCCCAGTCGTGATGATACTTAACTGTGTGGCCTTGGGAAAGTCACTTCACCTCTCTGAAAAGTTCAAGGGTAGGGCTCAATCAGGAGTCACAAGCTGAATGTCCTCAAAGGCTGGAAAGGAACGACGCTGCGTATAGTCAAGGTGTAAGACAACAGGGAACAGCAGGGCCTGGAGAGCCTGCATGGGCATCTAAAAATATTCCAAAAATTGTACATGCGATCCACAAGAAACACTCCTGCAGGCTACAAATCAGCAACCCTAGGACCACGTGGTCTCTAAAGCCCACTTTACATAAAATTTCTCAATTCCTATCTATATGAGGTAGGGCAGATCATCTCCTAAAGCAATCTGTTTTATGTCCCATAAAAAATCTGTTTTATGTTTTAATCAAGATATATTTGGTTGTCAGGAACATCAATCCAAGACGGCTCGCTCCAGAAAGGAAAATATATTGTAAGTTGTGGGTTTCAGGGATCCCAAGAAAAGCTGAAGAAATGGGGCCAGGACAACCCCAGGGACCTCAGGAGAAGGGTTCCGTAAGCCTTCAGCCCAGAGCCTCACTCTAGTGGGACAGGCTACACTGTGGGTGTTGCTTGATTCTAAGTGCCCACTTTCAGATTCCAAAGGGAGGACTCTTCAGGCCCATCTTAGACCCAGTGACCATCCTTGACCAAGCAGCCATGACCCGGGAGGGCCAGGTCGCATGGTCCAATCACAGCTGTGCAGGCACACCTCTTCATCAGGCGGTAGATGGAGATTTGCAACAGAACTTCCCAATTCAAAGTCAAAATGGAACGTACTCACGTTCCCAATTATGTTTTTCCTGGACATTTCAGATACCTCCTGTCCAGTGGCACCATCAGACCATTTTCTGCTTTCTTCCTCCTGCTAGTTCGTGGATAAAATCTATCCTTCTGCCCTCTCTGCAGTTTTGTTTCCTCCTGCCTACTAAGGACCTGCCTGCCCTGGGTCTCCCTGGCAGCTGTCTGCTGGGTGGGAAGGGAGCCTTAGAAGGTGAGCCCATGGATTAGGTGTCCTCCTGGGACCAGGAGGGTGAAGAGACACAGAGAAGCTTTACCTCGTCATTCATTCTTGGCACATATGAGATGTCGTGGGACTTTATGAGTGCTAAATCAGTTGTATTGCCCATATGATTTGATCGATCTTGTTAGACCTGACAAGAAATCAATTGGCAAAAAATATATGTACCTTCCCAGAATGGGTTCTCCATCTTAAGGTAAAAGAACAGTCTAACAACCACAGAGGAAGATCCAAGAAACAGTCTTGGTAAAATATCCCTGAGCCCATGGTCCTGGGAAGACGCTACTTTCTGACTTCCAAAAACCAGAAGTAAGTGAAGAGGGAAACGGACAAAAGGGACGCAGTAAATTCAGGGATGTCACCACCAGATGACCCTCTGAGCCTCAGAAAAGGCAAACTGTGTGCCCAGACATGCCCCAGGCTCTGACCACAAACACTCACAGACGATAGCAAGGCAGAGGAGCCATTCTGGAGACTCAGGAAGGTACCTGGCCATACCCAAGTCCAAGGTCGCCTAGCATGATAAAAAGAGGAAGACTGACTCGGATCCGAAGTATCCTGACTCTGCCTTTCTCTAGCCGGGTGCCCTGCAGCCTGCAATGTTCCTTCCCTGACCCTCACAGTGCTGGTCTGTAAAACAGGGGTAAGAGGACCTACCGTATCAGACACTGTGAATAATGGCATGAGGCTGACATGAGATAATACACGCAAAGCACTTGCACAGCCGTGGGCACTTGTGGGCACCGTGCAGGCTCCTGATCTCCTTCCATCCCCAGTGAGAAGGGCAAACCCAGTGTTGGATCAGCACAAAGGCGGAATGACTCAGTGAAAGAACCCGGGCCACACACCAAGGTTCACCTATGGATTCTGACAACATAATTAGCTGTGATATCCTTGATTCTTTGCCTATAAATGACCCTGCATCAGAATCACTTGTGGTGCTGTACCAGTCAGCTCTGGCTGCCATAAAAGAAAACCATAAACAAGGTGGCTTAAATACGGAACTGTATTTTCTCACAGCTCTGACACTGGAATTGCAAGATCAAGGTGCTGGCCAATTTGGGTTCTGGTGAGGGCCCTCTTCCTGGCTTGCACATGGCAGCCTTCTCACTGTGTCCTCCCACGGTGGAGAGAGAACAAACCATCTCATGTCTTTTCTTATAAGGCTACTAATCCCACGTGATCAGGGCCCCACCCTTTTGACCTCATTTATCCTTAATTACTTCCTTGAGGGCCCTATCTCCAAAAACAGTGGGTGGCTAGGGCTCCAACATATGAATTTAGGGGAGACACAATTCAGTCCATAGCAAGTGCTTAATAAAAACACAGATTCCTGGGCCCCATCGAGGCCCATAGAATCAGAGCCCATGGGGGTGGGACCCAGTAAGCTGAATGTTCAACAAGCCTCTCTTCCCCCCTCCAGGTGACCACCCTGCACAGTTTGATTTTGAGAACTGCTGGGTATGTCACAGGCAGGCTGGGGCTGCTGTGTCACTTGCTCACAGAGCAATGGAGCCCTTTATAAGAGTGACTTAGCTACCAAAGTGTCCCTTGTCGGCCCAATTTAACAGCAGCCCATATATGAGCAGCTATGGCTGTTCTGCCCCCACTTCCAACCACGGGCCTCTTTATGCTGCTGCTGGGGAGCCTCTGTGGGTTTGAGAATAAAAGTCAGAGGGAACTTTTAGAGACCCTGTTGTTTTAGAGGAGAAAGATGGGAAGAAGCTGAAAAGCAAGCGTGGTTCAGAGGCCAAGCACAGAACAGGCAAAGGCAATGCCAGCCTGCTCTGTGGCCAACACCCATCACCTACCCCTACGACGGCCAAAACTCTGCCAGGTTTAGTCAATGTTTTCTCACTTTTAATCACTTTGGTCAATAGGACTTTAGATATTCATCCTTAGAGTTCAGGAGGAACATTTTACAGGGGAGGAAGCAGAGACACTAAGAGATCTAGGGATTCTGGTTTTAAATTAATTTGGGTCTTTAGCAGCAAAATCCACACTGAACGAATGAGAGACCCGTACTTTCAGGATGGGAGTATCTAGAGAATTCGAGGGTTATCAGTCCATTAACAGTTCTGTGAATTGAGCAAACTGAGACTCTTCCTTTCTAACAGCCCCCAAAACAACTGCATGGATGGAAGGGGGTCTGGGTGGGGGAGCATCTCCCTAGAGCACAGGGCGCCTCTCATGACCACCAGCCTGAGTGGAGGCTCTCCAGGGGTTGGCAGACCCTTACGGTGTCCCGAGGGTCCCGGGGCTGTGTGGGCTGGGAGGGAAATGGGCTGGGAGGTGAAATGAGGTGCAAGGAAAGAGGGGAACAGGTGAGAAGGAGAACCTCACCTAGATTTCTTTAAAACTGCCTTTGGCAACAACGAGCTGTCACGACACACCAGATGCTGGCGAGCACGGGGAGCAACAGGAACTCGCATCATTGCTGGTGGGAACGCAACACGGCGCAGCCAACGGGGAAGACCACACAGGGGTTTCTCACAAAACGAAGCCCTCTCACCCTGTGATCCAGCACCAGCCCCATCTCACGCGGAGGCCCCGCTGCTGCCTGCGCCCTGGGCGCTGTCGATTCTCTGTGGAGACGCAGCCCCTCCTGAGAGGGACCTAAGAGGCAGGAGGGCTGGGTTCTCCACAGACAGTCAGGCCCACGGCTGAGTCATGACCCTCTTTAGGGCAGCCCGTAAACGATGATGGGCCAGCGTCCTCTGCACCCCTGCCCCTCACTCCAGCCCCCAGCTCCGCGTCAGTGTCAGCGGCTACACTAACCCACAGCCTGAAGCAAACCTCACACACACATATCTTCACACACACATACACACACCCCAATTGACACACCACCTACACACACATACCATCACGCACGCACACGTCCCTCTGGTGACAGTGGGCCGCACGAGTGATCTGGGGGAAGGCAGACCTCTACAGAGTAGCCCTAAGGAAGCACACGGAAAGGGTTTCCACGCCTCTGCACACCCCACACACGAGGGTGTTTGGAGATCAGAGAAGGGGCTGACATAGCTGAACGTATACACAAAATACACAGTGAAGCTTGTCCCCCTTTGCAGCTAGCCTCCTGCCCCCAGGCCCTGCGGCCAGATGGGGAGCCAGCCCAAACCACAGGGAGGGAGGCCACCTCCTCTATGTCCCTGGACGAGAGCTGGCCCATCGCCGAGTGACTCACAGACCCCAGCTGCTTTCTCCTGCGGGCCCGGCCTCCCGCCAACAGCCGCCTGCTCGGGGTGGCCCTGACCGAGTGGATTTCATTCTCAGTCAATGAGCTCCATCACAGAGCTATTCTTCACTAGGTGACAATACATTTCAGGCAAGGGCTGGTCACCCATTTAGTATACTAGCGCTTTGGGTCTAAATCAGTGGCCGCGGGCCCGGGCGAGGCAGTGCGGTGTCAGACCCGGTGTGTGTTCTCTCTGGTTCAGCGGGTGATGTATTGGAGTCAGGCTGATGAATCTGCTTTAGCAGATGATCTATTTCCATTTCAAGCCAGTAATTATGTTTTAATGTGTGATATATCCCTTTCTGGATGACATGCATTAAATCCCTAATAACTGTGTATTTATTTCACCGCGTTATGTATGCACACAGCCATTAATATACATTTCGACGTTTAGCGCATCCACTCTACCATGCCATGTATATCCCTGACTCTCTCTGAAGTTTAGAAATGAATGGCATCTCATAAAACACCACTTCATTAAGAATCAGCAGGAATAAGCCAACCAGAAAAATTTTTTATTGATGAAGGTTGAACAGAGAAATATCAAGTTCACTTCTCACTTCTCACAGGAGAACGAGACAATGAAATCTTTCCCGGGAAATTCTGGATGTCAGGAATGCACTTCATCTTGTCAGCGGTAGCACAGCCAGGAAAATAGATAGCCCGCTGTGAATCACTGCCCAAGAAGCCCTCACATCTCAACAGCTGGCAGTGCCTCTGTGTCAAACTGCCTTGACATTTCCATTCCTGAGCAGCCTTTTTGTAGGTGAGTCCTGCATTCCAGTCCCTTCTGGAAGCCCTTGGGTGTTGAGCCTCCGGAATCCTCTCTTCCCCATCACAGCTGGCTTCCCCAGAGCCGATGCTGTGATGGAGTCTGAGCAGGGGTACCTGGCAGGCATGAACGCCTGTGGAGGGCACGATGCTGCAGAGTTGCCCCACGGGGCCCGCTGGCCAGCTTCCACATCCCTGCCCCACATGGAGGTGGTACCCAGGACGGCAGCTGAGGCAGCTCTGTGGGCAAGATAGGTCCTGAAGGCCTCCCAGCATCTGGGGCTGCAGGATTCCCCCCCACGAAGGGGGACCGGCTGGCCACCTCCACACCCCCCTACAAAATACACCCCAGCTCCACTCCCTCTAATGAGGCTCTCTCCAGGAATTTCTCCAGCAATTCCCTCCCCTGTTGACCTTGTCATCTACAAGGAGAATGCTGCAGATGCTCTCCTAGTGAGTGGGATTTAGATCAAGGTCAAGCTAAGCTTTCCTGACAAATGCCATATGATATCACTTATATGTCGAATCTAAAATATGACATATGGGACTTCCCTGGTGGCACAGTGGTTAAGAATCCTCCTGCCAATTCAGGGGACATGGGTTCGAGCCCTGGTCCAGGAAGATCCCACTTGCCGTGGAGTAACTAAGCCCGTGCGCCACAACTACTGAAGCCCGTGTGCCTAGAGCCCGTGCTCCGCAACAAGAGAAGCCACCGTAATGAGAAGCCCGCGCACCGCAATGAAGAGTAGCCCCCGCTCGCCGCAACTAGAGAAAGCCAGCGCACAGCAACAAAGACCCAACGCAGCCAAAAGTAATTAATTAATTTAAAATAATAAAATATGACATATAAGTCATATTTTAGACCTATCTATGAAACAGAAACAGACTCACAGACATAGACAACAGACTCGCGGTTGCCAAGGGGAAGAGGGGGTGGGGAAAGGATGGATTGGAATTTGGGGATGAGCTGATGCAAACTATTATATGTAGGCTGGATAAACAACAAGGTCCTACTGTATAGCATGGGGAACTATGTTCAATATCCTATGATATAGCATAATGAAAAAGAATATGAAAAAGAATGTATATGTGTATAACTGAGTCACTTTGCTGTACAGCAGAAATTAACACAACATTGTAAATCAACTAGACTTCAATAAATTTTTTTTTAAATGAAGAGCTTTTCTGCTTGTTCCCCAGGAACGTGCCATTCCCAGGTACCCCCAGTCCTGCCTGTCACCGAAGAAAGATGTGATCGCTGGGAGGAATGAAGAAAGAGCTCCTGTGAAAGCAAGTGCAACCCTTTGCAGCAGAGGGAGGGTCCCTGGGGATGGGGAGCTGGCTGCATACGTGGGGGTCACCCGAGCCTTCACCTTCCCTTGGAGGTCTCGAACTGTGCCTTCCTGAGGTCGTGGGCTCCCGGGACAGAAATCCTTCCTCCTCTACCCTCAGGCCAGGCTCCCGTAGCACTGCTGGCACACAAGCCCGACAGCTCTTGGTTGCCGGCTTGCCTGTGCCTTGTAGGGTGTGGGCACATCCCCAGCCTCTACCCACCAAGATATCACCCCCCAACCAGCCATAACAGCCAAAAACATCTCCCAACGTGGCTAGATGTCCCCCGAGGCAAGACTGTCCCTGGTTGAGAACCACTGCTGTAGGCGTATTGTTATCAAATGGAACATAGCCAAAAGTGATTTTAAAAAAACATAATAATTATGGAAAATATGAACAGCATGAAAATAACCAATCTGAAAGTCTAGATTTACACTCTAAGTACCTCATTCAAATCCTCCAAGAACTGCACGGCACCCAAACAGCCTTCTTCCGGGGCAGCTGCCACCAGCTCGGGCTGCACCGCCTGGCGGGGTCCCTCCTTCCAGCTCCATCTCCACCCACGGGATCAGCAGATTCCACTCATCTTGCCGTTGCCATAAAGAAATGCCTACTTCCCAGTTCCTGCAAAAATAAAATAGGAGGAAGAGGCGAAGAAGGAGAAGAAGAAAGAGGAAACTATTAGAATCATTTCAAAGATTTTAAAGACATTTCAAAAACAGTTGTTTTTGTTTGTTTGTTTGTTTGTTGCGGTACGCGGGCCTCTCACTGCTGTGGCCTCTCCCGTTGCGGAGCACAGGCTCCGGACGTACAGGCTCAGCGGCCATGGCTCACGGGCCCAGCCGCTCCGCAGCATGTGGGATCTTCCCGGATCGGGGCACGAACCCGTGTCCCCTGCATCGGCAGGCGGACTCTCAACCACTGCGCCACCAGGGAAGCCCAAAGACAAAGGTTTTTTTTTCATTTGAATGACTCATCATCCGCATCACCTTTAGACAAGTATTTTCACTTTTATACATTTCTATCCAGTGTGGGCCACGTGTATATTTTTCAATGACTATATATCAACTACATGTAATTTTGTAGCCTGATTGTTTTACTTAACCTTGTATTATAAGCCTTTTCCCAAGATGCAGTATAGTTTCAGAATTATAAGTAATCATGGTTAGCAATATCTCAACAATGGCAAATCAGTTAGGAGAAGCTCGGTTTCGTTGTGATTAGAATCAATTCCAGACTATCCCAATGAGGTTTATCCTGTGCTCACTCCAAGTCCAGTGAGGGTCTGGATAGCTCACTCACTGTGACACAACCTGACTGTGATATCAGAGTCCCTGCATCAGGGGAAGAGCCCATGGAGAACCCCCAGCAGCTTTACCTGCTCCCCCCAGGTGACCCAGACCACGTCTGCTCCCAGCCCAGCGGCCGGGATTAGTTATTGCCATGGGGCTGGGAAACATTTCCTGTGTATCCAGGAAGAGAGGAAGTGCTGAAACTTCTGTGCGCCCTGATGGTATGTAAGGTACCGTTAGTAAACCGTTCACTCCCATTGCTGAACTTTACTTCCAAAAGCCAACGTTTTATAACTCAAACTCCCTAGTCCTCGTAGGGGAACTCTCAGTTACTTAAATCCTTGATTGCAAACGTCACTGATCGTCAGGGGTGAAACTCAGAAGGTGGTTCTGTTATAGCCAGGTTGGGGACCACGACATTTAAGTCACAAGTAGTTTTCAAGGCAAGGGTGATAGATGCCTCAATTTCCAATGATCTATGACAGGGGTTCCCAAGCTCAGAGCTCTGGGTCCTTGCTGGGAGCCTGGGAAATCATTACAAGGGGCCTACAGATCTGTACTCAAACCAAGCATTGATTGAGCACTGAATAAGTAGTAATGATTGTGCATACAATTTGGGGAATATATGTGACGCTATTGTGACTTACAAAATATAGATGCACTAAACACATTCCTACAATATTTCTGACTTTATGAGTTGGCTCAAGATAGACTATATCAGTCAAAGTCCCAGAAGGAAATAAATGGACACTCAAAGGGGGTGATTGAGGAGTTTACTGAGAGGACTATTAATCCAGGGAAATCAGGAAAAGACGGTGATGCTCCCCAGAGCTAGAAGGAGTGGAGAGCCTTCCACCTCTAGATGAGGGGGCAGCGGAGGGGCTGTAGCCAGTCGCAGCTCCACAGCTGAAGGGGTCAGAGAAATTAGCACCACGACCTCATCCTCCTCCGGGCTCTCCCCACCCCCACGGGGAGCCTAGGGCCCAGGACCTGGTGAGTCAATATAGGGCAACCTCTCAGGGCTCAGAACAGATGGAGAAGGCCAGAGAGTGTGTCTGGAGAGGCACAGAAGAACTTTGGCACTGATGTTAAACATTCATCTGTCATTATGTGAGCACCTACACACTTCTTTACGTTAAAAAGTGTCCTCATACCCTGAAGAGCTGGGAAGCATTGAGCCACTTGCCAAGCCCAGGTTACCCCTGTAGCACTCATTCTGTGATGACTCGGACAACAGAGCCATGTCTCTCGAGGAAGGCAAGTTGTTCTGCAAAATTCCATTCACCGCAACTTCCTTTAATCCATCCCATTATCATAGCATGCTGTGTTAGCCAGGATTCCCTATAACACAGCCTGAGCAAAGATGATGTGCTCACGTTTGATTGCAGGTGCAACCTTAAGGAAGCAAGAGCGACAGGGAAAGGAGAACGAGGTAGGGAAGAGGGGAAAGAAGATAAAAGGTCATGCTTTTCAGAGCTGGCTACACTTTCACGAAAAACACACCTAGTTGCTTAGTCATAAGAGATGTTATGGGAATGTCTAGAACCTCTGCATCTCGGAACCATTCATCTGGGAAGGAAGTGGGAGGATGCTGGCTACTTGCATGTACCTTCCCTCGTTGATCAAAGTCATCCCACGGGGCATTTTCTCCTCACGCATCAAGGCTGTGTCACCAGCACTTCTGGGCAGCCACGGGGGAAGACAGATCTCACGCCCACAGCCTGGCACCTCATCAGAGTTCTGAAGTGGGGGAAGGAACCAAATTCTCTATGGATCCACTGGTCAGCTCCAAGCCTTGGATGTTACCTGCCCCTGTGCCCACTATCACAGGACAGGAAGAGAGATACCTATAGCCCATTGATAGACGACCACGTGGCCACCATCACCAGGGAAACAAATCTCAGCCCTCTCATTCTTCCTCTGCTGCAGGACCAAGACAGAGCATCACCTGGACCATAGAGCTGATGCACCCAAGGCCAATTCTCTTGACACTCCCATTCCATTCTCAGCACCCAAAACACATTATTATCATGCACTACCCAAGCAAAGACTATAGACGTTCATCATTGCCTAGAGAACTCCATTTTCACCCAAGATGTGTGTGGGGGTCTATGTGATATATCCGTGTCAGTGGGTCCCCAAGACTACTCTCGAACTTGATGATTCACTAAAAGGACCCACAGGACTCAGGAAAAGCTGGTATCCTCGTGGCTATGGTTTATGATAAAGAAAAGATACAGATTAAAACCAGCAATAAGAAAAGGTCGTGGTTGGAGGAACCAGCCCCAAGCTTGCAGGTGTCTCTCCCAGTGCAGTTACAGGGGAACACACAACTCCCAGCAAGTGTGTGACAACACAACGCATGCAAAGTGTTGCCAACCAGGGAAGCTCACCTGTGCCGTGGTGTCCAGGGTTTTATCGGGTCTGTCATGTAGTCCAGGCAGCACACCTACAAGGCAAAGAACAGCAGAGATTGCCAGCGAACTACCAGCAGCCAGGAGAGGGGCCTAGAACAGCTTCTCCCAACCAGCCTCAGAAACCAGCCCTGCCAACACCTCGAGCTCAGCCTCCAGACCTGTAAGACAGATCCTCTCGTGTAAGCCACCCTGTCCACCTAGCAAACCAACACAGCTAGGATGTCTACTGCAGGGTCCCCGCCTTGGACAGATGCTTTTTCTCATATAAAGTTTTCTCCCTGTATGAGTTTCCTATGGCTCCTGTAACAAATTATCACAAACGGTGAATTAAAACAACACACATAGCTTCTTTTACGGTTCTGGAGTTTAGAAGTCAAAAACCAGGACTGGGTCAAATCAAGGTGCTGCTAAAGCCATGCTGCATCCCTGGCTCTAGGGGAGAATCTTTCCCTTGCCTTCTCCAGCTTCAAGGGCTCATTCCTTCTGGAATGAGCCACAGCAACTGCCTTCAGCGTCAAAGCAAGCAGCATAGCACCTGCTTCCACTGTCACGTTGCCTTCTCCTGCAACCTAAGAGTCTCCCTCTGGCTCCTTCTTACAAGGACGTTTGGGATACATTTAGGGTCCACCTGGATTATCCACGGTAACTGCCCCATTTTAAGATCTTAACTTAATCGTATCTGTAATGTCCCTTTTGCCATATAAGGTTAACATCCACAGGTTCCAGGGATTAGGAGCTGGGCATCTTTGGCAGGCGTTATTCAGCCTTCCACACTTCTCCCCTGAGCTTGCAAGGAGATTTTATTATGGATTAAAGACCTAAATGTAAGACCTGAAACCATAAAACTTCTAGAATAGAACAGAGGCAGAACACTTTTGGCATAAATCATAGCAATTTTTTTTTTTACCTGTCTCCTAAAGCAAAGGAAATAAAAGCAAAAATAGGGCTTCCCTGGTGGTGCAGTGGCTGAGAGTCCGCCTGCTGGTGCAGGGGACACGGGTTCGTGCTTCGGTCTGGGAAGATCCCACATGCCGCGGAGCAGCTGAGCCCGTGAGCCATGGCCGCTGAGCCTGTGCGTCCGGAGGCTGTGCTCCGCAACGGGAGAGGCCACAGCAGTGAGAGGCCCGCGTACCGCAAAAAAAAAAGAAAAAAAAAAAAAGAAAAAAGAAACAAATGGGATTATGTTGATTTTTAAATGCCAATCTCACATTCCTGGGATAAATCCCTTTTGGCCATGATGTATTATATATTTATATATTTTTAGATTCAAACTGCTAAAGTTGTGTTAAGAACATCTGAGTTCATCATGTCTATTGGTCTGTGGTTTTATTTTCTTGTATTGTCTTTTTCTGGTTTGGGTAGCGATGTAATACTGGACTTTGAGAATGATTTGGAAAGTATTCTCTCCTCTTCAGTTTTCTGAAAGTTTGTTTAGAATTGGTATTACGTCTTCCTTAAATTTTGGTAGACTTCACCACTAAGGCTATAGTTTCCTTTATGTGAAGGTTTTTAACTACAAATTCAATTTTTTAATAAACGCAGGGTGATTCAGTATATCTACTCCTTCTTGGGTGAGTTTTGATAGTTTGTCTTTCAAGAAATTTACCCATTTTTATCTAAGTTGTGGAATTTGTGGATGTTTTTGGCATAAATTGTTCAAAATCTTCTTTTATCCTTATCATGTAGGATATTTCCCTTTTATCCCTGACACTGCTAATTTGGGCCTTATCTCTTTATTTCCCAATCAGTCTTGCTAGAGATTTATCAATTTGGTTGACTTTTTCCAAGAAGCAACCTCCAGTGTCATTGATTTTCTCTCTCGCTTAACTGCCGTTTCCGTTCTTGTCTTTATTGTTCCCTTTTCGTCTGCTTAGCTGGAGCTTCCCGTGCTCTTCTTTTACTAGTTTGCACGCTAGGAAAAATCACGGATAAAAACGTGACTTCTGCACGATATGGAAAACACTCTTCTGTCGGCCGCTTGCACTTTGTTCATTCATTGTTACAGCCACATGCTTTGCAGCAGAACAAAAGATATTCCCTGCCAAGGCGGACAAAGTTTCCTTTAAGGTCAAATTGGACATGCTCTATGTCTGGTCATTATCAGCCTCCATCTTCAGAGAATTTGCCCTCATTACCTACCTATAACCTTAAACCTAGATTAACTCAAGATCCCCTTAAACGTTTGTTAGAAGAAATCTTAGAATATGCTTTTGCAGAAAATCATGCCTGTCCCCTTAGAGTTAGGAACAATGTTTGCATAGAAAATTGAATTCACTTACCAACTTGCTATAATTAACCCAGTAACTTTGACCTAACCGATCTCTTCCAAGTAACATTGCCTCTATGTAAACTGAATCCATTCTCTTGCTAGCTTACAAAATCTCTCATATTACAGGTCTAGATCTTTCTTCTTGCCAGCTATGCAAGTAAAGTTAAAATGGAAGCGTGAGCATTCATTTTGGAAAGCAGTGGGAAATATTCTTCACAGCTCACGCCTTGCCAACAGGCCCCTGGGAGAGGCATTCGGATCGGATGGTAAAGAGTCCTCCACTCGTTGGGCAGTTTTCATTTAAGCTTTGGAATCCTCTGAAGCCCGTGCACGTGGGCTGATCCGCGGGACGGCAGGGAGCTGCCCGGGCTGCAGTGCTTAGGGCGCGACAACACTCCTGGGTGTGCCCTCACCCCTGTGAGACCCCCTGCTCCTGTGGTCCCCGGCTCCCTGGGATTCCCGGTGCTGCGCGGTGGGACTGGCTTCTCTCCTGTCCTGCTGCCTGCCTGAGAAAAAGTCAGGAGATCATCAGGAAGCTCTGGTTCCAGGAAATTACACAAGGTTTTCTCTTTGCTTTAAATTTGATGTTATAAAGAGATGTGAGCAAGGAGAAATCAATCGGGCAGCCTTTGCCGGGAGTCAGGGGGCCAGGGAGTCACGTGATGAGGAGACTGTGGCCTCATCTCTGCTCTGTGGGTGCGTCGGAGCTGCAAGGAGTCACAGCACCATCTCCTTCTGCAGCCCAGCTGCTTTTTTGAAGTACAGTTGATTTACAATGTTGTGTTAATTTCTGGTGGGTAGCAAACTGGTTCCGGCATATGTATACACACATTCTTTTTCAGATTCTTTTTTTTTTTTTTTTTTTTTTTGCTGTACGCGGGCCTCTCACCATTGTGGCCTCTCCCGTTGCGGAGCACAGGCTCCGGACGCGCAGGCTCAGCGACCATGGCTCACGGGCGCAGCCGCTCCGCGGCATGTGGGATCTTCCCGGACCGGGGCACGAACCCGTGTCCCTGCATCGGCAGGCGGACTCTCAACCAACCACTGCGCCACCAGGGAAGCCCTTCAGATTCTTTATCGTTATGGTTTATCACAGGATATTGAATACAGTTCCCTGTGCTATACAGTAGGACCTTGTTGTTTATCCATTCTCTGTATAATAGTTTGCATCTGCTAATCCCAAACTCCCAATCCATCCCTCCCGCTCTCCCTTCCCCCTTGGCAACCACAAGTCTGTTCTCTGTGTTTACGAGTCTGTTTCTGTTTTATAAATATGTTCATTTCTGTCATATTTTAGATTCCACATATAAGTGGTATCATATGGTATTTGTCTTTTACTCTTTCTGACTTGCTTCACTTAGTATGATAATTTCTAGTTGCATCTATGTTGCTGCAAATGGCAATATTTCATTCTTTTTTATATTCCATTCTAGATATATACCACATCTCCTTTATCCATTCATCTGTCAATGGACATTTAGGTTGCTTCCATGTCCTGGCTATTGTGAACAGTGTTGCTATGAACACAGGGGTGCATGTGTCTTTCTGAATTATAGTTTTGTCTGGATATGTGCCCAGGAGTGGGATTGCTGGGTCACGTGGTAGCTCTATTTTTAGTTATTTCAGGAGCCTCCATACTGTTCTCCATAGTGGCTGCACCAATTTACATTCCCACCAACAGTGCAACACCACTGTTTGATGATGTCATCGTGATGTGTCAGTGATGTCACAGTGGCCCTTCTCTCCTTCGATTCCCCCTTCCTTTCTCTGTGATGTTTTCCTTCGTCCACCACCAGTCACCCCCGTCTTCCCCAGGGTCGTCTGTTTCTTTCCAGCAAGCCCTACAGACCTCTGCAACCAAAGGAAGCCACACGCACATTTCTTTATCCCTTTCATTTTATAGGGAGCACCTCTGACTAAAGGTTACCGAGCGCTTACAATGGGCCAGGAATGTGCACCTTTTGAATTCTCAGACAACCCTATGAAGCAGCAACGATTAGGACCTCCATCTGACAGGTGGGCAAGTGAGGCTCAGAGGAGGGGAAGTAACTCACCGAAGATCTCTTGACCAGAAAAGAAAAGGTTGGAATTTGATCCCAGCCCCACTCCAGAACCCCACCTCTTAGCGCCCACACTGTGCGTTATGCATTTTCATTGTCACTTAATGTATGCTATTGTTACAAATAACAGTGGGAAATGTTATATTGATTGTTAGTAGAAACATGCAGAGGGACACACCTAGGACCGCCTCACCTGCCATTACTTTTCATGGGAAAATCTGCAATGTGTGGCTTTCCAGGAACACGCCTGTCTCGTAAAGCAAGGGCCAGCTGTGTCTGCGTTTCAGCCCCATGGCCACCCTGCAGGTCAGGGCCAGCCAGGGCCCTGTTACGGAGGCAGACCCGGCAACACTGGACTGTTGGAATAGCCAGGCGTTGGCTGACACGGCACAGGACAATTGAAATACAGAGAAACCAAGCCAATTCGCAGTCGGGCTGACGTCCCAAGTCACCATCCTGATGCCATAACCCCAGATCAGAAGGTCAGTGTTGCCCTGAGTCTGTCAGACGGCTAACTACCCACCTTGCAACATCCTCGGGGGACAGGGGACAGGTGGGTTTGGAAGAAAAGGTGATGGAGAAGACCTGGAGGAGGTAAGCCAGCCGGGGCCTGGGGTGGGGAATGTCAGGGTCGCTCAGGGCATGGGGTCCATCGAGAGAAGCCACCACGTTCCACGTCATTCATAACAGGCCACAAACTCACAATGGGGTATGACTGCTCCCCAAAAGTAAGGGAATCCATGGACTATATTTTTGGAATGGTGGTCCATGCCTGCTTTGAACGTGACCTCCTGGAATACGCGAGCACTTAAAAGCAGGCCCCATGCATGGGGGACACGCTGACCCGCCCACAGCCAGGAGCCCGGTGCCCGGCCACCCAGCGAGGGTCCAGGAGCTCCGGCTGGGCCAAAGCTGGAGAAAACCCTCCCTTTCTTCACCACATCACCACGAGCCCCTCAACCCCGTCCTCCCATCCCCTGCCCCGCAGCTGCCTGCAGATTCCCCAAGGCCCATCTCCCCACCCGGAGGGTGGCAGGGCTCGACCTCCCCTGGGCACCTGCCCTCCCCCGTTCCCTCCCCTACCAGCCCTGCCCCTCCTGCCTCCTGAGCAATCACTGGTTCCCAGGACACATCCCTCACCACCAGGTGTCCCGAGGCCTTCTCCATCTCACACCACCACATTCAGATCGCCTCCTCCCCCTGCCGACCTCTGCTTCCCCCATCACACTGTCCCTCTCCCTCCCCAAAAGTAGAAGCAGATACAGTGATGGGGACTCAGGGAACCTGGTGGCCAGTTTTAGGGACATAAATAAAATAACGAATCACAAGAGGGGGCAGTGGGAAACATGCTCTTCGGTGGCCTTGTCGGGGGGCAGGGGGAGGGTCTCTGAAACCACCTTCTGAGTGACAACTGCCCAGTGACTGAGCGCTTTAACCAGGTGACTGTAGCCAGACACATGATCGGCTCTAATTTTATTCCCGACATACTTCATGGGGAGAGAGAGAATAAATGGTCTGATGAGAATCTTTGCACCAAGAAGCTGTTTGTTCTCAGAATCTCTTCAGAGATTTCCAATAGAAAATGCTAGAAGGATGTAATTCTACAAGGAAGCTGCACGGTTGTCTTATCTGAGAGCTGGTCAAGTAGATGCACAGTCTGGTCAGAAACACAGGCTCTGTGAGCTTCTCTGATACTGCCAGTGGTCCCCAGGGTCCCGGGGCTGCGGGTGATGGATGGGGCGGGAGCTAGGCACACACGGCTGACTTCACTCCCGCGCCTGGCCTGCCCTCCCAGCTCGGCCTGGCTGCTGCTTACAGATCCAGTTCTGAGTAGATCATCCTGAAAAACAGCTTGAAACCAACACACCGTCTGCGGCTCTAAACTGGAAACTTTGGACAGAATTTAATTTTTTAAAACAGTTTAGGGGCTTCCCTGGTTGCGCAGTGTTTGAGAATCCGCCTGCCAATGCAGGGGACACGGGTTCGATCCCTGGTCCAGAAAGATCCCACAGGCAGCGGAGCAACTAAGCCCGTGCACCACAACTACTGAGCCTGCACTCTAGAGCCCACGATCCACAACTACTGAGCCCACATGCCACAACTACTGAGCTCATGTGCCACAACTACTGAGCCCACATGCCATAACTACTGAGCCTGCGCTCTAGAGCCCACGAGCCGCAACTACTGAGCCGCGTGCCACAACTACTGAAGCCCGCGTGCCTAGAGCCTGTACTCCGCAACAAGAGAAGCCACAGCAATGAGAAGCCTGCACACCTAAATTAAGAGAAGCCCGCGCACCGCAACGAAGAGCAGCCCCCACTCTCCACAACTAGAGAAAGCCTGCGCGCAGCGACGAAAACCCAACGCAGCCATAAATAAATAAATTTTTAAAAAGAAGAAAAGAAAACCATTTAAGTTACACTGGCAGACAGTTGCCAAATGTCTGCAAGAAAACCCGCGACTTATCCCTAAAGCTCCACGCACCCCTCGCCTTCGGCAGCTGCCCCCCACTCCCTCCCCCTCCCGTGGGGGAGATCTGTGGGGAAGCCCGGTCCACGCTGGGTCCTCGCTGGGGAGCCGGGTGGCTCAGCCCCAAGCGGGCTCCCTGAAGAAGGCGGGGGAGGGGCTGCACGGCACAGAGCGCGCGTTAGAATCACAGATGTTAGACGTGGTTTACTTTTTTCCACCAGAAAAGATGTCATTGACTGCAGGCTTGACCAAGAAGTTTCTTTTAATTCTGGAAAGGACACAAAAGAGTGATCTGGGTCGTGCTTAAGAGCTTGGAGCAGAGGCGCTGAGCACGGGGCCTCCAGCTCCGGAGAGAAATTAAGGTCCAAGGGAGGGACGTCCTTTATGAGGGAGACTCTGGCCGTGCATGTGCATCTGTGGGCAGAGGCCAGGCCGGCAGCCTGGCAGTGCTGGCCACCCAGACTCCGCTTCTCTCTTCCTGGGCTTATGGGTCACGATGCTGACCTGTTACAGGAATGAAATTCCACACGTCTCTTGCATGGTTTGGGGAAGCATGCATACGCTCTTGCAAATTATAGGGATTTAGGCATAGATATAAATATAGACCAAGACACCCTCAAACATGGGGCAAAGGGGAAAGAAGGACTTCACACCCCGCCAACTGTTGGAGATCAAACTGGGTCCTCCCTGAAACGCGTATTTCGGAGCCCTGACCCCAGTACCTCATGACGTGGTATTATTTGGAAATAGGGTCTTTACAGAGCAAATCAAGTTAAAATGAGGTCAGCAGGGGAGCCCTCATCCAAGATGGCTGGTGTCCTTATCAAAGGCGGAAATCCGAACACAGAGTCAGACGTGCATACAAGACAGGCAGACATGCATTTATGTGGCGATCAAGACCCGTGTCTACAAGCTGAGAAGAGAGAGGCCTCTGAAGGAACCAACCCAGCAGACACCTTGATCTGGGACTTCCCACCTCTAGAACCAGGAGACAAGAAATCTGAGTTGTTTAAACCACCCAGTCTGTGGTAGTTTTTTGTGGCAGGCCTAGAAGACTGATACACTGGCATATAATAGGCCCTCAATAAAATCTGAAGATGAAATAAATCATATAATGGTAACTACTTGGAAAACTCCCAAAAGGGACGGAACCCCCAACTACTACGTAATCCTTTTTCCTCCCTCCTGGAGCAAGTGACACCAACAGAGCTGATGGCAAGGTCCACCCAGGTGCCAGCCTTCTCCAGGAAGACAGGCCCTCATCCAATGGAAAATACGAACACATGCTTATCTCCTAATTACCGGCCCTGAGGAAGGAAACCCTGCTTGCATGCTCTTTCTGATATATACAGATTAGAGAGAAAAGAAAGCGGTAATTGGATTTCTCCAACATCGACAATCTCTCCCGAGAAGTCACAGATTAGGGAGATATGCACCCTTTGTGCTCCGAATAAGGTAAAGAGGTTGTCCTTGGTTTTCACCTCAAGTCTCTAATGGCTAAAAACACGACAGAAATGGAGAGAACCCCTCTGTGGTGTTGCTGGTGAGGGGGCCAGGCTTCTGTCTGCCCGTCCTGTGAGAAAGCCCCTCTGCCGTTGCTCTGTGTGCCTCTGCGTGCACCCCCAGGGCAAAGCACTGCTCAGACAATTCTTTTTTAAATATTTTTTTTTATGTGGACCATTTTAAAAGTCTTATTGAATTTGTTACAATACTGCTTCTGTTTTATGTTTTGGTTTTTTGGCCACGAGGCATGTGGGATTTTAGCTCCCCGAGCAGGGATCGAACCCGCACTGTCTGCATTGGAAGGTGAAGTCCTAACCACTGGACCGCCAGGGAAGTCCCTGCTCAGACAACTCTAAATCACCCCCCCCACCAGAGGCAGGGCCGAGAAGCAGAACAAGCTGGAAACTCTCCGACCACTGCCCTTGGTAGAACATATAGGGCCTTCCAAACACATGAGCCAGTTTCTATATCTTGGTGTCTTAAAATTTCTCTCTGTGATTAAAAGAAGTCAAAGTGTGATCTGGTCCAGAGAACAGAGGCAGCCTCAAATATGGCGCACCCTAGAACAACTGGCATACCCTATGACCGAGGCATACCTTATAACCACTGGCACAACCTATAGCCAGTGGCATATCCTATGACCAATGGCACACCCCATGACTGATGGACTTACAGGGGCTGTATAGGAATCCACAGGAGAACGTGTGGAGTTTTGTGATACACACCAGGGGGTCTGGTAGCATTAAGGAAAGGAGACATCCATTCACAGGAGATGGCATCCCAGTTGTATCTTAGAGGCCTGGAGGCATTTGAATCGGCAGAGAGGAGCGATCTGGACCTCCAGCTCTCGGTGGGAACCCTGCCTTCCCACCCCCAGTTGACGCTGTGCTACAATAATGGCCTTTCTTGCAGAGAAATATGCTCACATTCCTCTGCTGCTTGCAGTCCTACCATGGCCTCCACTGGCTCCAGGGTGAAGCCCCGAGCATGGCAGCCAAGGCTCCATGGGTCCTGCCTGGTCTCTCCACACCCGTGCCGGGCCATCCCAACCTCTGGCTGCAGTGCTCACCTCCCTCTGCACACCAGTCTCTGTGCCTTTGCCTCTTCATTCCAGGCCACCTGGGGAACTCCTACATCCTTAAAAATAATAAAGTCCCATTCAGATTGTTGTGACCACCCCCCCCAAGAGGGGAAAATCCTCTCTCCCTATTTTCTGGCATGCACACCTCTGCACTAGCAGACCACACAGCTATCACGTGATCACAGGGCTGTCTCCTTTGTGAAACCATAAGCCACTTTGTCAGAATGGGTCCTGGGAGGCCAATTCTGAGATAGAGATAGAGATGGAGATGGGGATGGGGATGGGGGTGGGGGTGGGGATGTGGTGGGGGTGGGGATGGGGATGGGAATGGGGTAGGGGTGGGTATGGGGTGGGGGTGGGGGTGGGGACAGGGGTGGGGGGGTGGGGATGGGGATTGGGGTGGCGATGGGGGGGATGGGGTCGGGGTGGGGGTGGAGTTGGGGGTGAGGGTGGAGTTGGGGGTAGGGGTGGGGATGGGGGTGGGGGGTGGGGTGAGGTGGGTGTGGAGTTGGGGGTCAGGGTGGAGTTGGGGATGGGGGTGGGGGTGGGGATGGGGTGGGGATAGGGATGGGGGTGGGGATGGGGATGGGGACGGGGGTGAGGGGGTGGGGATGGGGATTGGGGTGGGGGTGGGGATGGGGTGGGGGGATCAGGGTGGGGGTGTGGGTGGGGGTGGGGATGGGGATTGGGGTGGGGACGGGTGGGGGGGTGGGGATGGGGATTGGGGTGGGGGTGGGGATGGGGATGGGGGTGGAGTTGGGGGTGAGGATGGGGATGGGGGTGGGGATGGGGATGGGGGTGGGGATGCGGTGGGGGTGGGAGTGGGGATGGGGTGGGGGTGGGGATGGGGATGGGGTGGGGATGGGGTGGGGGTGGGGGGGTGGGGATGGGGACAGGGGTGGGGGTGGGGATGGGGTGGGGGTGGGGACAGGGGTGGGGGTGGGGATGGGGTGGGGATGAGGGTGGGGAGGGGGGCGGGGGTGGGGGTGGGGAGGGGGGCGGGGGTGGGGGTGGGGATGGGGCTGGGGGTGGGGATGGGGGTGGGGATGCGGTGGGGATGGGGGTGGGGATGCGGTGGGGATGGGGTGGGGGTGGGGATGCGGTGGGGATGGGGTGGGGGTGGGGATGCGGTGGGGATGGGGATGGGGATGGGGATGTGGTGGGGGTGGGGGTGTGGATGGGGATGGGGTGGGGGTGGGGGTGGGGATGGGGATGGGGTGGGGGTGGGGATGAGGATGGGGATGGAGTTGGGGATGTGGGTGGGGGTGGGGATGGCGATGGGATGGGGATGTGGGTGGGGATGGGGATGGAGGTGGGGTGGGGATGGGGATGGGGGTGTGGATGGGGGTGGGGATGCGGTGGGGATGGGGATGGGGGTGGGGGTGGGGTGCGGTGGGGATGGGGATGGGGATGGGGGTGGGGTGGGGATGGGGATGGGGTGGGGGTAGTGATGGGGGTGGGTATGGGGTGGGGATGGGGATGGGGTGGGGGTGGGGATGGAGTTGGGGATGTGGGTGGGGATGGGGATGGGGCTGGGGGTGGGGATCGGGATGGGGATGGGGTGGGGGTGGGGATGCGGTGGGGATGGGGATGGGGATGGGGACGGGGGTGGGGGTGGGGATGGGGGTGGCGGTGGGGATGGGGGTTGCGGTGGGGGTGGGGATGGGGGTGGGGATGTGGATGGGGTGGGGATGGGGGTGGGGATGGGGTGGGGGATGGGGGTGGGGATGTGGATGGGGTGGGGATGGGGTGGGGATGGGGTGGGGCTGGGGGTGGGGATGGGGTGGGGATGGAGGTGGGGGTGGGGTGGGGAGTGGGGGTGGGGTGGGGGTGGGGGCGATGGGGGTGGCGGTGGGGATGGGGGTGGCGGTGGGGATGGGGGTGGCGGTGGGGGTGAGGATGGGGATGGGGTGAGGATGGGGATGGGGTGAGGATGGGGATGGGGTGAGGATGGGGATGGGGTTGGGGATGGGGGTGGGGATGCGGTGGGGATGGGGGTGGGGATGGGGGTGGGGATGGGGATGGGGTTGGGGTTGGGGAGGTAAGGGGAGAGAAAGGAAGGGAAGTGGAGGAAAGGGGAGGGGAGGGGAGCACTGTCAAGAGGGAGGGGTCAAGCCGGATGCAGTCTAAAGAAGACTTCAGCTGACCCTGCGTGGAGGCTGTGAGCCAGGGATCACCCTTCAGAGTTGATCCAAGTTGAAGCCAGAGGGCAGTGACTCTGTTACCTCCCTCCCCCCACTTCAGCGAGTCACTGGAGGGGGAGTGGGCGGGAGAACAGGGGTCCATGAAATGGATGTGACCTTGGGGAGGCTGCAGCCCAGGCATCCCCATAGGGGCTGCCGGCTGAGAGGTGTCTGCTGGAGCTAAGACCTCCATCACTGGGGGCGGGGGGGAGGGGGATGTATGTGGTGCATCGCAGCATCCACCACACTCCCTGAGGGAACAGTCCAACTCTCACTCATTACTAGGCACACTATCTCTAGAAAGGGCATCTAACAAGTTCTATTATCTTTAGGACAATAGAACTACTACTCCATTCTGCCGTCCAACGTGTCCCCTGTGGCCTCAAGGAGCTTTGCGACCTCTTATCTCCAGTGCTGACCACAGCCTGCTGGTGATGAAGAACCTTCCAATTTCTCCAGATCGCCAAGGACAAGACTGCACAACCCAAGGGCATAGATCAGGCAGTGCTGTATGTATTTGAAAAGCCATAGCTCTGTGCCTAAGATGTGTATACAGCATAAGGTCCATAGAATATAGCCCACTAAATGTTCTGGTTTTCATACTTAAAACCTGGTATGGATTAGATGCTCTTTTGAAAGAACTTCAGTTAAATCTGCTGGTCAATCTTAGACTCCTATGAAGACAAGTGAAACAGCCAGGTGGGATCACAGTCCTATACCTTGGCGCACTGGTCTGTTCTCTGAGAAGCAGTGTTTGCGTTTTCAGCTCTCCTGTCAGATAAAAACTGCCTTATGTAAAAGAAGGTCATTTCTCTACATCATCCTGCTCGTGGGGTGCACTGCGGCTCACCCCCAATCTCTCCAACTGAGAATAATGCCAGCTCCAGCACCCCACCTGGGCTCCCCTCCAAAATATTTCACCTGACAGCGAAAGCCCAGCCAAATACCATCTTTTCACTCTCATTTCTCATCTGAAATCCTGCAGCATTTGTAGATAGATCAGAGGCTTAACCTCGATCACATATTAACGTATATAGTTTTCCTAATAAGACTACAAAATCTCAAGGGTCGAGAAGGTGCTGAATATTTCCTTCTGGGCACCTGCGCATTCAAGGTGAGATGGTAAGGCAGCTCCAGCCCATCAGTGCGGCGGTGGGCACCTTGGGTGTAGCAAGTGAAGGATGGGGTTTCTATGATCCAGGCTCACACACCACAGTGCAAAGCGGATGTTAGAAACGGGATGGATGGAGGAGGGAGAGGAAGGGGAAGCATCTCGGGCGGATGGAGAGGGGAGGGACCCTCCTGCCCTCTCTCCATCCCCACGCACCCACCTGTGCCCACTCCCTGATAACACTCACTCCCAGAGGCACTGCGGAAACGTTTTCATCCTTACCATCCGTTAAAGCCGGCAAAGTACAGAGGACCTTTGTCTTTACGAATCAACACAGCAACTTCTCAGCTATGGTCCCTTACGTAAAATTTCTAGATGACTCAATTAGTTCCATTTATTCATTCACCAAAACCTTATTTTATCCATTTTAAGCTAAAAGCTTTCTTAAATGGATGACACACCTTCATGCCTTCTTAAGCAGTGAGTACTGATCCTCTACCCTCTTCCTTATTCAGAATCGCCATCGTGCATACGAACTCCTGTGCTGAGCTGACCTTTCTCACCATCGGGGTCAATCCTACAGTTGGGGTGCAGCCCCTTGCCCCCTATGAGTTGCGGCTTCTGGTGGGTGAGTCACAGGGGGGTGGGGGTGGTGAGAGAGATAGAAAGAGAGAAAAAAAATTGTAGCCCTGAGACAGGGAGGCTCCTGGACCCCCCAGCACGAGGATTTGGTGACAGTCACCTCAGCCCTCCTGGGTTCAGGCATCTGGCTCCACCTCCCAGGCGAATTCCGCACAGTGAGAAAGTTGGGTGTGCGGCCAGCAGGGAGAGGGGGGGTCCTTGGACCCAGGCTTGGCCCATGGCTCTGAGTTCTTGTTTCCAAAGAGCCAAGAGGGTTTTAGGGGCACACTGTCTCTGAAGGTAAAATCGTAAAATAGTTTGCTCTCTGTCACCCAAATCCCATTTGGTTCATTACCACTCCGTGCTGTGATAAGGTTTTTAAATAACCTGGAAGCGTTAATGCATGTAATCTGTCCTCCCTTCCCTCAGATTTCAGCTCGGAACTGCCCTCTGAGGATGGATCGTGAGCGCAGCACTTTGCAGCCACGCGGGCCCCCGCACACTCGGCGCTCAGCCCGGAGCCAGAATCCGCGAGCCGCCCAGGACCAGAGCGGACGGCGGTGCTAGGACGCCCTCTGGTGTCCGCCTATGGGACACGCGTCCTGGAAACCTGCTTCCAAGGGTCAGACTGACCGCGGGCATCCGGAATCACACATCTTGACGGGTGACGCTCCCCCAACCCCCGGAAACCTAAGCAGTCGGAAAGCAAAGGCAGGGAAGAGAGCGAAGGACCAAGTACCCAGAGACGGCCCATCTCACACTCTCGCATCCCTATCAGCTTTCCCCCTCCCGGCAAACTCGACAGCTCAATTTACATCCTCCGTTTGGGGACCAGGAAACTGAGGGTCAGAGGTTAAGAAATACACTGAGGGGCTTCCCTGGTGGCGCAGTGGTTGAGAGTCCTTCTGCCGATGCAGGGGACACGGGTTCGTGCCCCGGTCCGGGAAGATCCCACATGCCGCGGAGCGGCTGGGCCCGTGAGCCATGGCCACTGAGCCTGCGCGTCCGGAGCCTGTGCTCCGCAACGGGAGAGGCCACAACAGTGAGAGGCCCGCGTACCGCAAAAAATAAATAAATAAATAAATACACTGAGGTTCACACAATAAGTGAGGACCCAGGATTGAAATCTTGGCCTCCAGATTTTCAGCTCAGGTCTTTTAAACACCGTTATGTACTAATTAATGGAAGGCATGAGTGGATTGCACCAAAAGAAAGCTTCCTATGGTTTGGAGAAGCAGGATGTGGAGAACAGGCACTTGACCTTCTTGTGTGCTCACTGATAAAGGAAAAGAGACACGCCTCTCACAAGCACCGTCAAAGTGTCCAGCGATGTCGTGTACAGGACAGCATTCTGCACAGTGGGCTTACCATTCATATTCTTGTTTTCACTAAGAGATGATTTTGTTGTTAAATTATAAACCAAAGATTAACTTACCCAACCGAGCAGTCATTTATACACTTCCACCACAAACACACATACACACACCCACCTTTCTACCAAGAAATTACTCAAAATCACTACTGAGGTCTACCAGGGCAAGGAAAGTTGCCAAATGTAACAAAGTTTAAGGTAAACACTGAATAACGTTTTAGTGTAAGTTTGTCCCATACAATGTTTGGAATGTGCTGCAAATATTGCATGGGACATAGTTATGCTAAAAAATTATTTGTTGTTTATCAGAAATTTCCATTTAACTGGGTGTCCTGTATTTTTTTCTGGTGACCCCATGTGAAAGCTGACTGGGGCAATCTTCAGGGTCACAAAAGCAGCTTTAGGAAGCCAGGTATGTGAGGAATAGCAATGGGGGGGTCTCAGAATGTGGAAGGTGTACAGAAAGAGAGGTAAGAGGGCACATCAACACAGACACTGCTGGGGGCCAGCCCAGTGCACTGTAAAACAGAGCTGGACAGAGAAACGAAATTCTGCCCAGAAAATTAGGACTATGATGCCCCTTCAGAGCAAGTCTTTAACATTCGACCAGTGTATATTTAGCAAAGGTGGAAAGAAATGACTTTTCTATTAGTAAACATATTATATCTCTTTATGTTCCAAATAAGACATTCATTAAATGCCTTGAGCATCATATAACATTTTACCCTATTTGGAGTGGACGGCAATGAATTTTTTTATGAGTCTATTATCACATGAATGGGGCTAATAATTTACATTTTGTTCATTATGTCAGGATACGGGGAAGCGGGTACTGTGTTTCTGAGTTACTTAAATATTGTCTAAATATATATTCTAGATCAGCACCCCAGTCAGGTTCTTGGCAAACCCATCCCTTAATCCAAATGTGAACAGTATCTCATTACGTACAGCATAGCTTATGTTTTTGCTGGGGCAAGGTACTGAAGAATATGAATACGGCAGATGACTTGAGCTGGCTTTCCAAGTTCTTAATTGATTTGTCTCCACCCAGCTTCCTTTCTATCACCATCCCTAATTTTAAAATAAGTATTTTCAACTTCTATGCATGGAAAAATGTGAGTATATATCCCCCTCGGCCCACAAAATCATCAAAATATCAATGAGATGCCAAACCTCCCACAAATTTTGGAGATGAGGGCCAGAATTATTTTATCTGAATAGTGAAAACAAAAACCAAATACTAATCTTTAAGGCCTTTCAGGTGCAAAAAACTAAAATCAACGTTGTTTATTAAAGTATATGCTAGTCAGGAAGTGCCTCTTCATGCTTCTGTTTGGCCATGACAATAGCAATTCACAAGGTTTTGTCAGAATTAGAGGAATTGATCACAGAAAGCATTTAGAACCATGCCTGGCACAGTATAAGTGCTTAAACCAATCCATGTCATTATTATTATTATTATTGGTGTTGTGCTACGTGAAATAAGTCAGACAGAGAAAGACACTGTATGACATCACTTATATGTGGGCTCTAAAAAATACAACAAACCAGTGAATATAACGAAAAAGCAGCAGGACTCACAGATATGGAGAACAAACTAGTGGCTAAAGGTGGGGAGAGGGAGGGGGGAGGGGCAACATAGGGATGGGGGAGTGGGACGTGCAAACTACTGAGTGAAAGACAGGCTACGAGGATGTATTGTACAACGCGGGGAATAGAGCCAATATTTTGTAATTACTGTAAATGGAGTGTACTCTTTAAAATTATATTAAAAAATAAAAAAATAAAACCAAAAAAAAATTTTTAATAAAAGGCATCAGATGACATCCAAGGGAAGATACTTGTTCTAGGCTTAAGCATAGTCCCAGTCTTCTCCCTCTTTTCCAAGCTAGTTGGGCAGATATTGAGAACCCTCCACCCCCAGGACCGCCGGTCAATTCAAGGAGAAAGTTCATGGAAGGTTCTACGAAGCAGCCCGGCATGTGACTCCACGGATCACAGGCTGCTGTGGTCAAAGTCAGCACACAGGCCGTTGGGGGTGGTTTGGAGGCACCAGCGTTTCTGAGCATCTGAACCGTGAATGCTGTGTTCGTTTGCTAGGGCTCTCGTAACAAAGTACCTCAGACTGAGGGGATCGCACGACAGCAATGCATGGTCTTCCCGTTCTGGAGGTCCCTGGGGACCGGCCGTCTGTGGTTCCGGGTCGAGGACCTGGTATATTTAAGTCCTCCTCTTCCCCCACTTGCTCCCTACCTGACGGGGTCCCACCCCCAGCCCCCCGTGAGAATAAGAACACTAGGCCCAGACAAAGAAAGATAAATATCAAATGATATCGCTTAGATGTGGAATCTAAAAAAAAAAAAAGATACAAGTGAACTTATATACAAAACAGAAATAGACCCACACTTACGGTTCCCAAAGGGGAAAGGAATAAATTAGGAGTTTGGGATTAACATATACACAGACTACTATATATAAAATAGATAAACAGCAAGGACTTACTGTATAGCACAGGGAACTATACTCAATATTTTGTAATAACCTATAACGGAAAAGAATCTGAAAAAATTGATATGTGTATATATATGTATAACTGAATCACTCTGCTGTACACCTGAAACTAGCACAACGTTGTAAACACTGTAAATCAACTTTACTTCAATTTTTAAAAAAACCACACACTAGGCCCTCCGTAGATCTGAGGATGATATAATCAAACTACCGTGAATGGCCTGGTTCAGCGCCTGGCACACAGCAAACATTCAATACATGCAGGGCCTGTCCTCACTTGTAATAGGATTAAATGGATCCATGTCCGGACCTGGCACACTGTAAATGCTACCTATGGCCATCATTACTACTTATTATTGAATTTTACAAAGTAGAGTACGATTGCAACCATCAAGGCATTTAACATACAGCTCGAGAGTTGAGCAGTAAACCCACAGGAAGGTGAATCAGGCAGAGATGGCCATGACGAGGGACCAGTATCAATGTCAGGGGTCCAGGAGCTGAAGCAGGATTTGTGCTGAAGAGGAATGGGTCTGAGGACATCAAAGCTAGAGGCCAAGGTCCTTTACCCGTGTTTAAACGGTGTACTTGAACAACTTAAGATTAAGGGGAAGGGGGGAGGAGGTTGGGGGAAGGATGGAGTGTGAGGTTGGGATTAGCAGATGCAAACTATTATAAGTAGTATGGATAAACAACAAGGTCCTCCTGTAGAACACAGGGAACTATGTTCAATATCCTGTGATAAACCATCATGGAAAAGAATATGAAAAAGAATGTGTGTGTATATATATATATATATATATATATGTATGTATAGTTGAGTCACTTTGCTGTACAGCAGAAATTAACACAACACTGTAAATCAACTATACTTCAATAAAAAATATTATTTAAAAATGAAAAAAAAATTACTAAGGAAAAGAAAGATTAAGGGGGAATTTTCATGAGTTTGTGCTTTAGATCCAAAACCCCACAGGAGCCAGCAGCCCACGGTCCGAGTGGTCCTGGTTTGTGATGTGTGATGATCCAAGACCCACTGTTCACTTTTTCCAGTCCCAGGAGCTCCCCGTGTGTCCAGGCTCCCGAGTCCTTTGCTTCCCATCCACGTTTGCAGCGGCCCCATCACATCTGCCAGCGGTCAGCAGCCACCATCCAGGAGGTCAGCACGTCCCAGGAGCATCAGATGGACACAGACCCAGCCCGTTACCACACGCCCCTAGATGCCCCATCAGAGCCGCCGGGCTGGGCCGGGTGAGGGCGCAGTGGGTGTGGGAATGCAGCTTCCTCACCCAGATTGGCTTTCTCTGCACGTTCCCTGAGATATTCCAAAGATGACGACTTGGGTTCAAAAGGCAAGCAAGCCAATTCCCTTAATGCCTGGAGACACATGTATCCAGGCCTTCAGAGCCACCACGAATTCCCTTATCTGCCTTTGGCAATGAGTTCTTCTTAGAAGGTCTTCACGAATTCCTAATGGTCGGAATTGATTTGCTACATTTTTCGTGTTAAAAAATACTTAAAAAATTAATCTCCAATCTTGGGCTGCTATTCATTTCAAAGCTCCTCCTCCTTTATTACAGGCATCATTTGTTATTTCAGTCAGACCCCCCAACCTCCACAGCCTCCCACACGCCAGAGCACAACACGATCACTGCTTTCTACACCCTCCTCGGCCCGCTGTCCTTTCTGCTTAAAGACTTGACTCCCTCATCACCCAGTGACTGCCGTCACGAAATATCCAGTTGGCTCGAAGAGGTCATTTGACGATCACTAGCATTAAAAAGGGGGATGGGGTAGGCGCGTCCTCTGACGCTGTGAACCCAGGCTTCTCTGGCTTCAAGCTCACAGGTGCCTACGCGGTCCCCTCCCTCTGCCCATCATGCATTCCACCTTGCCTCCCTCCCGTATCTGCGGTTTATCAAAGGTAGCAGGTGGTGGAGGTCATGGGAACTGGTGATGCCTCCCTGCCCTGGCCACTCCCTTGCCTCTGCCCCCAGGAGCTCCCAGCTCAGCCCAGATCTTTCCATGCTCTGTACCTTGTCCATCTCTTTTCCCTTAAACAGAGTACTGTGGCATCAGAAGCCCACAAACATTAGCTGAAAATTTAATTAACTGGTGCTTAATACGAGAGCACTTACTGATTTATTAGTCAACATCCATGAAGAATGTCTCCTACAATTAGAAAAGCAAACAGGTTCCCTCTCTAGCATCCTCTGGGTGATTCTGAGGCCGGGCCCGGGCTCTGGAGGAAAGCATTGCCGGCAATTTCCCAGGATGCCCTGAGCCCGAGAGAGGGGGTTGGAGGTCAGGTGTGTCAGTCGGGGCTCCAATAGCAGGCCCAACAGGAGATGTGCATGGACGTGAGGGCAGGGGCCAGAGAGGGATTTATTTTAAGGAACTGGCTCACATGATTGGAGGGACTTTGCGCATCTGAAACTTAAGAGTGTTGGCTGACCATTTAGGAAGTCAGGAAAGAGTTGGTGTTACAGTCTTGAGTCTGAAATCTGCAAGGCAGCCAGGCTAGCTGGAAACTCAGGCAGGACGTCTATGTTAACAGGCTTGCGGCAGAATTCCTTCTTCCCCAGAAACCCTCAGTGTTTGCTCGTAAAGCCGTCAGTTGATGGGATGCAGCCCAACCACATCAGGGAGGGTGATCTCTTTAATGTCAGCTGATCGTAGATGTGAATCACATCTACAAAACACCTTCATGGTAACATCTAGACTAGTGTTCGGCCAAACAACTGGGCACCAGAGGCCAACCAAGTGGACACATAAAATAACCATCACAGGTACCATGACTCTTCCTTCTGTTTTAGAAAGGGCTGCTCATCTAATCTGCCAATGCCTTTGGGTACGCTTTGAACAAGGCTTACGCCATTAGGTTCTCAATGGGACCATTTCTTTTGGGTCTGACATCTTTGTTTATTTTTTTTATTGAAGTGTAGTTGATTTACAATGTTCTGCTAATTTCTGCTGCACAGCAAGGTGATTCAGTTAAACATATATATACATTCTATTTTTATATTCTTTTCCATTACGGTTTATCACAGGATATTGAATGTAGTTCCCTGTGCTCTCCATTAGGACCTTGTTGTTTATCCATTCTCTATATAACAGTTTGCAACTGCTAACGCCAGACTCCCACCCCATCCCTCCCCCAGCCCCTCTCCCACTTGGCAACCACAAGTCTGTTCTCTGTCTGTGAGTCTGATTCTGTTTCATAGATAAGTTCATCTGTGTCTTATTTTAGATTCCACACATAAGTGGCATTGTATGATATTTGTCTTTCTCTGTCTGACTTACTTCACTTAGTACGATCATCTCTAGGTCCATCCATGGAGCTGCAAATGGCATTATTTCATTCTTTTTTATGGCTGAGTAATATTCCTAAATGGGACCACTTCTTAACAGACTGTGGAATTAATAAAGTTGATGCTTGATTGTAGAATTTTAAAACCTTGAGGAATTTAAAAACTCAATCGGAAAGCTCTGGGAAGGTCCAACATACGTCTAGTGAGCACCTGGTTCATTCCTCTACTTCTTGGAGGTCCCGCGTTCACCATTTTTAAAGTCACAAGAGACTCCTCCCTGATGCCTGAGAAAGGGGAAGTGGGAGAGGGATCTGACGGAAAAATGGAAGGTAATATCCAATACGCACTAAGAGCTTAATACACAGGAATAAATGGATGTTCCATTAAAAGCCAAAAGGCAACAAGTTAAATAGGCCTTCTCCTGCTTATGGCCTGTACACGTGGTGATATATAGATGCAATAAGACTTAATTGGTTTTGTCGAGACGGCACAGAAGAAAAAACTACAGATCCCAATTGCTGCCCCTAATTAGAATTTCAGAGAAACTGATTACCCACTCCTCCATCGTGTTCTAATCTTCTCGATCAAATCTGTGCACCCAGCCTTCCTGGTGAGTCCTCTGATACCCCTCCCATTGGGTCTGAATGATTAGGTCACCCTTGCAGATCGCCACAGATGCTCAGCCCGGGCTGACTGGAGCGCCTGACCCCTAGCATCCTCCAGCACTTACACATGACCTTGTGTTATTTACGATGTCATGTGGATGTCTTGTCTGTGCATCAGAATTGCAAATGTTTAGAACAGCAGCCATATCTTACCACCCACTATTGTGGTCAACAAATGCTCCACGAATGATGCTCCTTTACACAGACGTCTGCAAAATTTTAGACACCATCATGACAACAGTGATTGTGCAGACGGCCAACAGAGCACTTCTACGTGTTCCCTTATTCGATTCTCCCCACATCCCTGTAACATAAGTGACTTCATTTCTCATGTGGTCAACAGGAAACTGAATCTCTCATGTCTTCAGTTACAGACAGTGCTGGAAAACTGCACAGCTACATGTTAAAAAAATGAAATTAGAACATTCTTTAACCCCATACACACAAGTAAACTCAAAATTGATTAAAGACCTAAATGTGAGACCAGACACTATAAAACTCTTGGAGGAAAACATAGGCAGAACACTCTCTGACATAAATCGCAGCAGTACCTTTTTTGATCCACCTCCCAGAGTAATGGAAGTAAAAGCAAAAATAAATGAATGGGACCTACTGAAACTCAAAAGTTTTTGCACAGCAAAGGAAACCATAAACAAAAGGAAAAGACAACCCACAGACTGGGAGAAAATATTTTCAAATGATGTGACCGACAAGGGATTAGTCTCCAAAATTTACAAACAGCTCATGAGGCTTAATATCACCAAAACAAAAAACCCAAGCAAAAAATGGGCAGAAGACCTAAACAGACGTTTCTCCAAAGAAGACATACAAAAGGCCAAGAGGCACATGAAAAGATGGTCAACATCGCTAATTATTAGAGACATGCAAATCAAAACTACAATGAGGTATCACCTCACACTGGTCAGAATGGCCATCATCAAAAAATCTACAAACAACAAATGCTGGAGAGGGTGGGGAGAGAAGGGAACCCTCCTACACTGTTGGTGGGAATGTAAGTTGGTACAGCCACTGTGGATAACAGTATGGAGGTTCCTTAAAAAACTAAAAATAGAACTACCATATGATCCTGCAGTCCTGTCCACTCCTGGACATATACCCAGAGAAAAACATGGTCTGAAAGGATACATGCACCCCAATGTTCACTGCAGCGCTGTTTACAATAACCAAGACATGGAAGTAACCTAAATGTCCATCGACAGAGGAATGGATAAAGAAGTTGTGGTGTATATATACAATGGAATATTACTCAGCCATTAAAAAGAATGAAATAATGCCATTGGCAGCAACATGGATGGACCTAGAGATTGTCATACTGAGTGAAGTAAGTCAGAGAAATAAACATATCATATGATATCACTTATATGCAGAATCTAAAAAAAATAATAATACAAATGAACTTATTTACAAAACAGAAACAGACTCGCAGACTCAGAGAACTTATGGTTACTGGGGGGAAGGGTCAGGGGGAGGGATAGAGAGTTTGGGATTGACCAAAAAAATTGTATATCCCTATATTGTACACCTGTAATTTATATAATATTGTAAGTCAACTATACATCAATAAAAAAGAAAGAAAGGGAAAAAAAAAAGGGGAGAAGAGGGAATTCCCTGGTGGTCCAGTGGTTAGGACTCAGTGCTTTCTTTGCCATGGCCCCGGGTTCAATCCCTGGTCGGGGAACTAAGATCTCACAAGCCGCACAGCTCAGCAAAAAAAAAGAAAAGGAGAAGAGACGCAGGAGAAAGCCATGTGAAGACAGACACCAGAGGGCAGGTGGCCATGGGGTGGCAGAGACAGAGGCTGGAGTGATGCAGCTGCGACCCAAGAAAGGCCAAGGACGATGGCCACCACCAGAAGCCAGAAGAGGGAGCCTGGCCCTGCCAACACCTTGATCTTGGACTTCCAGCCTCCAGAACTGGGAAAGAAGAGATGTCTGTTCTTTAATCAACCCAGTTTGTGATAGTCTGTGCCAGCAGCCCTGGGAGACTCACACAGGCGCTTTGTTTTAATTTGTTTTATTTGCTTTAAACAGTAGGCAGAGGGAAAGGGGAATAAGGAAGGAGACTGATAGTATAAGATAAAAATGAAGGATTCTTCTTGTTATTTCTATCACCTCATTCCTAGTCTCAACGGGCCGAATAAGACAGAATCGTCTGTGTTCATGCGGAATTAAAAGCCAGCAACGAGCATCTTCCGGGAAAGTGTCCTATTTCCTTAGGCTAAGATCAAAGAAAAGAGGCCTGAAAATCCCGTCAGTGCTCCTTGAAGCGACCAACCTGACTCTTGGGAAATGGAGACTGATGTCAGCACATGTGGGATCTCGGGGCAGGGGCAGCTCTGAAGCACTTAGGCCAGGAGAGGAGGCCCTACTGTCCATGAAGCGTCAGTCCACCCTCTTTAAAAAGAAATCTATAAAAACTGATCCTTCAGCTCAGCTGTGACAGAGACTGCTCATCAATGCCCAACATCCACTCTCCTATTTTTCAGTCATGGAACACTGATTTTTAGCTGAGCCCACTGTCCCCCGGCCACACGACTCCATTTACCACCGTCGCTGGCAGGTGGTTATTGCCATGCAATCAAGTTCAAGAAAGTGCTGGATGGTGCTTCCGTGAAATACCCTGAAGAGGGAGGAGTCACTCCCTTTCTAGCCACTTTCTTCTTCCTGCTGGCTGGAGAGCATGTGTGTCAGCTGGCGCTCCAGCCACTACTATGGGCTATGAGGACCAGGGCCACAGTCTAGGGACTGTAGGCCAGAACGTTTGGAGGAGCATGTCCCCGAGGCCCTCAGGGAAATCGTGATGCCAGCCATGGAGGGCCTGCCTACAGGAGAAAATAAAACCTTATGTATTGAAACTACTAGTGATACTAGTTTTTTCCACAAGCAGTCAAGTAAGTAGATCCTTTTATTTACAAATAAAAGCTCCCCTCTTACATTAGACCGATAAAGATATGAAGGGGAAGAAAACAGGCTTCTACACTAAGTTGTGGGGGTTTTTAAAGATTTTTTGATGTGGACCATTTTTAAAATCTTTATTGAATTTGTTACAGTATTGCTTCTGTTTTATGTTTTGGTGTTTTGGCCCTGAGGCATGTGGGATCTTAGCTCCCCGACCAGGGATCAAGCCCGCACCCCCTGCATTGGAAGGCGAAGTCTTAACCACTGGACCGCCAGGGAAGTCCCTACGCTAAGTATTTTTAACCAACCTCCTCTACCCCTGAAATCTTGTTTGTAGATAATTAGATGCATGAAATGGGAATATTTTCTTACTTGCCTGACGGAAATCATTATCCACCCTGAAGAAGAAGTCAGAGCTACTACAAGAGCAGTTTAAATTCTTTCTTTCTGTTTCTTCCCTGCTCTTATCCTTAGTACATCTCATGTTCCAATCTAATAGTAAAATCGAGCCTCTGTCTTCAGCTGACCTGGGGAACTTCTGCTCCCAGTTCTTCGTTACTGGATAACATTGTCATTTCTAAAGTGATTAAAAGAATTTGATCCTATTAAAAATACAACTTTACCAAATTTGAAACTAGCAAATCTATGTCCTTGCATCTTCTGACAAAGGGGACAGAGGGTCCAGCATGTCCTTCCCACACAATCGTTTCTCTTGTTCTTTCAGTTCTTTGGTCCCTGAGTTCAGCCTCTTCCACATATGTGCTGCTTCCAGAGAGGAACTCAATTTGCTTTCATTTTAACAGCTTCAGAGACACAGTTCAGATGCACCGACGAAGGAAATAAATCACCATATTTAGGATCAGACTGGTAACACATGTACGGGGAAAAAGAGCTGGAGTCTGAGGAAGCCTGAAGTGAACTGGGCATTGCAACTGCCTTCTCCCAGACACAGCACCATGAGTCACCCATCCAGGACACATCCACCCAGGGGGACGTGTCCACCCAGGGGGACACATTCACCCCGGAGGACACATCCACCCAGGAGGACACATCCACCCAGGGGGACACGTCCACCCAGGAGGACATATCTACCCAGGGGGACACGTCCACCCAGGAGGACACATCTACCCAGAGGGATGTATACACCCCTGAGGACACATCCACCCAGGATGACACATTCACACAGGGGCACATGTCCACCCAGAGGGACACATCTACCCCAGAGAACACATCCACCCAGGGGGACACATCCACCTAGGAGGACACATTCACCCAGGGGGACGCATCCACCTAGGGGCATGCGTCTACCCCAGAGGAGACATCCACCCAGGGGGACGCATCCACCCAGGAAGAAACATCCACCTAGGGGGACACGTCTACCCCAGATGACAGGTCTACCCCAGAGGGTGCGTCCACCCAGGCAGACACAGATGGCCTTTCCCAGATGGCCTTGCAGCTGGCGTTCCACATGTGACCAGGGTCTGCCCAAGCAGGAGGCAGCAATGGGAAGGAGTAGCCCCATCCTGAGAAGTCATCTTGGGCAGCACAGGGTTGCAGCCTTGTGTTTTCTTCAGGCTGTAGCAGCAAGGGCAGGAGCTACGTGGTGGGCTGGGCCAGTGCTTCCGCATTTCCGGTTGGCTTCCAGGCATTTCTCCTGATGATTGTGTTCTGGCCCTCCTGGGTATTCTGAAGCCACCAGCACTCGTTCTTTTAAAATCTAACTTGGTACAGCCATTATTTTATAATAATTTTTTTTTTTTTTTTTTTTTTTTTGCAGTACTTGGGCCTCTCACTGTTCTGGCCTCTCCTGTTGCGGAGCACAGGCTCCGGACGCGCAGGCTCAGCAGCCATGGCTCACGGGCCCAGCCGCTCCGCGGCATGCGGGATCCTCCCGGACCGGGGCATGAACCCGTGTCCCCTGCATCGGCAGGCGGACTCTCAACCACTGCGCCACCAGGGAAGCCCATATTTTATAATACTTTTAAGTGGAGTATACTCTATAAAAATATTGAATCACTGTGTTTTACACCTGAAACTAGTATTGTAAATCAACTGTACTTCAATTAAAAAATAATTAATATAAATAAATAATGAACTTGCATTCTGTGGTCTGTAACTAAAACCCTGATACATGGGAAAGTGGAACATTGGGATGCTGTATTTTGTATGCAAACCCCTGCTCATTCCCTCAGGAATTCTATACTAAACCTATGTATTATTCTTCAAGCTCTCTGCTGCTGAATATTATTTAAATTTGAAAGTATCAAGAGCAGAAGCAAGTTTTGATGCAGGTATTTCTTAAAATCCCCTCCCAACCTAACTCTGTTGAAATAACTTATCTCGTTTTCAATGTATCCTATCTGTAGGTAAACTACACGCTTTGCAAATGGAAAACGAGAATAATCAGTTCTGAAGGACAACCTCAATTTGGCCAACCTCTAACATTTATTAATAGAATACACTTTGGGGGGAAAAAAAGACAAGCTTGAGAAAGTGAAAGATAGATGTTGTTTGAATTGATCAATAGTTTATAAAAACTCGAGCATGAAATCTGTGGACACGGTTGTTCTTACAATCCTGTGCTTGCTTCATTTCAAGGAGAGACTCCCTTTGGAAGTGATACCCACAGTCTATGCCCACCGGGGGCCCTGCCAACTATGCTGAGCATATGATACTCATGACACCTTTCTGCAAATTTTTTAATTCTCCACTTTCTTACCTGTCTGACACAAACAACAGGTTTAAGCTGGATAATCAGTTTGTGCTTGACCAGAAGGAGAAGGAGATTAGGTGGAGAAGCAAACTGGTCCGTCAACAGGAGTGTCCTTGCTCTGTCCCAGGGCTGAGCCACAAGCCACACGGCTGCCCACCACGCTCAAGCTTCCCCCTAAACCCTGAACCCAAGGATACCACGGCGACGCGCCGGGCGGGAAGAGCCGAAGGCCCTTCCAGGCAGCCCTGCGGCTGCTCTACTTTACTATTCAAGTGTAAAAGTTTAATGGATGCCCTTAAGAAATCAAAATGTGTTTTCCGGCACGTAACTGTTTCTTTTCTCCTCTGCTTTACAAGAAGACTCATGAATCAATAAATACCACGCCCGCCCCCCCCCCACCCCGCCCCGTGGCAGGTCCATCCCTGAGCTGTCTCACCACCTGCTCCTCCGGGAGGGACACAGCCTTGTAATAAGAGGCATCCTTAACGAAGGACCTGGAGGAAGTCGGGGTGTTAACAGCAGCGTCCTCTCCCTCCAGGGAGGGGCTCCCCCTCCAGCAGTGGCCCCTGCGAGGTGGGCGGTCCTCACAACATCCAGCCGCCTCTCCCTCCTGCGCGCCTCTGCTTCCCGGCATGTCAGTGGTCCTTTGAATGTCTCTTCCTGGGAAACTCTGGCGGCTTCGTGGACAAACAGCCACACAGTCCTGTGATCACACAGGACTCCTCACCCAGGCAGAAAGACCTACGCCTGCCGTCCTGAAATTCTGAATAATTTTTGCACAGGGGTCCTGCCCCCAGTCAGCGAGGGGCCTGGTGATGAGACGCGGAGTCCAGTGTGCAGAGAAGAGCCTCAGCGAGGCCCTGCCCTCAGGAACAGAGCCCCGGGCGTCGGGGAGCAGTAAGTCCTTGGGCCGAAGGAACACAGGAAGATTGCCAACTGCTTCGAGGAAAAGCGAGCCCTGAGCTGGGCCTTCCATGTCTGCAAAAGTCAGACTGGCTGAGAACGCAGGCTGAAGGAAGCAGGTTCTCCCCTGAACCTGGACACCCAATCCCTTAGTGAGAGACACGCTGTTCCCTTTCTCCTCATGCAGATCCCTGCATTCCTGCAGACCGAGGGGCTCCTGGTTACATTTCTTTTTTTTTAAAAAAAAAACATTTATTTATTATTTATTTATTTATTTTTGGCTGCGTCGGGTCTTAGTCACGGCTTGCAGGATCTTCATTGAGGCGAACGGGGTCTTTCCTTGTGGTGCGCAGGCTTTTCTCTAGTTGTGGCGTGCAGGTTTTCTCTTCTCCGGTTGTGGCTCGCAGGCTCCAGGGCACTTTGGCTCTGTAGTTTGCAGCACGTGGGCTCTCTCACTGAGGCCCACGAGCTCAGTAGTTGTGGCGCGCGGCCTTAGTTGCCCCGCAGCATGTGGGGTCTTAGTTCCCTGACCAGGGATCGAATCCGCGTCCCATGCATTGTAAGGCAGATTCTTTACCATTGGACCACCAGGGAAGTCCCTGGTTACATTTCTAACAGCTATTCTGTTCCAGGAATTGTGCTGAGCCCTTTCCTTTCCATGTATTCCCTCTTTTAATCCTTCCAATCACACGAGGTATGCATCACGACCCTCCTCTTACAGGTGAGGAAATTGATTGGTACCAAGCTCACAGCTGCCCACTGAGACCCCAGGAGCACTGTAGATAACCTATCAGCTCCAAGGAACCCAAGGCCTGTGTGTTCACAGGGTCTCGTTATGCATTGAATGGCCTCCCCACAAACCTGTATGTCGTAGTCCTAACCCACAGTACCTCAGAACGTGACCTTATTTGGAGATAAGTAGCTTTGTGTTTTTCAGTTTTTTGGGCCACGCCATGCGGCATGCGGGATATTAGTTCCCCAACTAGGGATCGAACCTGTGCCCCCTACAGTGGGAGCGTAGAGTCTTAACCACTGCATCACCAGGGAAGTCCCAGGAAATAAGTAGTTTTGAGGATGTAAGTAGTTGTGATGGTCACCCTGGAGCAGGGTGGGCCCCTCCTCTGAGATGACTGGTGTCCTTAAAAACAGGGAAAAGGTGGACCCAGACGCGCACAGAGGGAGTAAGCCATGGAGACCAGAGTTCTGCTGCCACAAGTACGGCCCTGCCAACACCCTGATCTCGGACTTCCGGCCTTCAGACCGTGAGACAGTGAATTTCTGTTGCTTTAAGTCCCCCTGTTTGTGGTACTTTGTTACTGCAGCTCTGGGAAACTGATACAGGTCTCCTCAACTGTTTCCAGGGCTTCACTATATCATCACAACACCCCAGAGAGAGTCGTGGGACCTCATCATATCCACGCCAAGGCCACTGGAGGCCCAGGGACTCACGGGGACCACACAGCACAGCAGGAACAGAGCAGGGACCAGAACACTGGCACAGCAACTACGTCTGAGGTTCTTTTCACCATCACTTGAAGTCTTCTAAGGAAAAATGTATTCAGTGGTAGAAATACTTCAAAGGTTTTATTGAAATAAAGTGACAGCAGCACAGCAGCATAGACTCAGGGTTGGGGCTTTTGTGCTTTGGGGAACGGAAAAATGTAGATGGGACTTCCCTGGAGGCCCAGTGGTTAAGACTCTGCGCTTCCAACGCAGGGCGCGTGGGTTCGATCCCTGGTCGGGGAACTAAGATCTCGCATGCTGCGCAGCACAGCCAAAAATTTAAATAAATAAAGCATATGTATTCTTTAAAAAAAAAAAAAAAGAAAGAAAAAACTTAAAAAAAAATCTAGTCTGGATCATTCACACATCACTCAAAATTTCATTTTTCCAATTGAGAGGCTAAATATGTGAACAGACAGCAGCCAGACCACATGTGACAACCTGCCTCGGACCCACAACCTGCAGCGTGTGAAATAAAATTCATGTTTTATGGCCAGACAAGAAAAATCTAAACATGAAAACTCTTCTCTGCCCTTTGGCCTCCTCTCTCCCCACACTGTGCACTGTGTACCTGCACCACGCATCGATCAAACCTCCCCCATCAGCAGAAATACCTGCTCAACCAAAAAGAGCCACGTTCTCCCAGCACCAAGACAACCCCTTAAAAGAGAACGTTCCTCCTTGAGCTCGTAAGGGTCACGTGACCCCCCGCGAGGGCACTTAGATCTGGATTACGCAGGCTGTCGATAATACATCATTTAATGTACACTCTGCTCTGTCTCAAGAAAACGCTTCTATAACTATGCCGTGACTTGTAAAGGGCAGAACAGTTCTCAGAGCTTTCTGAGATGCTCTTCCCGGGTTATCATCCTCAAATTTGGCTCAGATAAAATTTTCCAATTCTTTCTTAGATCGACTGATGAATTTTTCATCGACAAGCATCATCAGCCCAGGAAGCCAAACCGCACGAGCAGCAACCAGCCCAAGACAGCCAGGATAACGGACAGCTTCCCTGATTTCTGACCCCACTTCCAGCTCAGGACCAACTGGGGAAAACCCAACATGCTCCCCTAACCAATCACGTGGGGAAGCTGGCTGCCCTAGGTCCCCCGCGCCCATAGTCTCCACCAGGGCGCCCCGGAGCCCCCTTCCCCTGGATGGACCCCTGCGCTCCACCGGCGCTAAGTAAGCAGCCTCTTACTTACGCGGTTCTTCATTTATTTCCATACAACAAAGTTTTATCTTCTTTACCACCAATTATTTTTCCCACAACTAAAAGGAAAGCCGTTTTCATCTTTAATGTTCCTCTGCATTCTCCAGAAGAGGGGCTGCCGTGAAAAACAGCCGGAGGGCAGGGCAGGGGGACAATCACAGTCCCCCCTGGATACCGAACGGGCAGAGCCCACGCGATGGAAGGCTGACCACAGTCTCCAAAGTTCTGAACCAAAAACGTCTGAAAGTAAATGACCTTTAGAAACTCTTTGCCCTAACCACAAATAGGATGCCCACTAAAACTATTAAAATGAATAAAAATTACTTTCCTCTTTAAGAATATCCACCCCACCCCCGAAAAAAAAAAGAATATTCCCCAAAGCACACAATTGTGACTGGAGATTAAAGAAAACTGGGGGTTCTCACTCAAGAACAAAGGATGTCGGCATAACATCATATCGTTCTTATTTTTATCATACTTGTTAAAAGGAATCTGTTTTCCCTAAAAAATAAAAATTGTTGTCCCAGTGACCAGCACACTATCAATCCCCCACCCCCACCCCAGTTAGCACTGTAGGAACCCCTGGCATCTCTCAATCTTTTCCTGTCAGGGATTTTGTTCATATTTGAAATCAAACTCCAATGGATAGGAATTATGTCCTTGCAGAAAAACTGCATAAATGCAGCCTGCAGACTGTAACGCACTGAACGTGTGCATCCTCTCAGATGATGAATGAGAGCATAAGAAATGAAAAATTACGGAAAGAAATGCCCAACAGCCCATTTTCTTAATTACAATCTTCCTGCAAAATATACCAAAATACTTGCTGTAACTTCAACTTTCCTTAATTTTTTTTATCACCAATGACCATCAGAAGCACAATTATCATTTCTCTTCAGTTCACAGTAAAATAAAAGTAATTATTCCAAAGTAAAAACAAAAAACATCCTTTTTAGAAACCTCAATTTCCCTCAGTCTACCAAGAGCAAGATGAGAGAGGGCCCTCATCCGACAACCCGATCCGAAGGCGGCTCTCCCTGGGGGATCCCAGTAGGAAGGATCCCCCAAACTCTGTCCTCTGGACCACTGGTGCCGAGAGGTGTTCCTGTTTCGGGGGGCAGGGTGTAGACACGGAACGCAGTGCACTATATTGTGCTCAGAAGGACACGACGCATCCCAGCATATCAAAAGCTCTCGTCAACTGAGTAAAGAAAGATGCGTTCTAAAAAAAAAAGAAAAAAGAAATGTGCTTTCTTTAACACAAGGTTTCCTAAATATATCTGAGCTTGGAACTTGTTTTTCAGTTCTCTGCTATAACAAGCACATCGGAAGCAGTTGCTTGGTATTAAGCCACAGTTCACTTGTGAGCAGGCCTGAGTAATTTTTGTTGGTCTCCATGGGGTCTCTGGTTCAAGTCCTGTGTCATCCAGCAAGCCCGACTCTGTGTGGTGGACACAGACCGGAATTCTGCTCATCATCAGTCACTTCTCATCCCACGTGGTCAAGAGGACCTGGTCGTGGGGAGGCCGGGGAGACGCAAACTGCTTGGTCTAAAGGTCTGTAACTCTCATCCCCACAAACCCATCTCTGATGTTGGGGAAAGAACACCAAGTCCCTTTCCCATTCTATTCACACCAGCAACAAGCATCCCCCTTGGGTAAGGAACTGAAGAAGCAGATGTCCAGTATTTACAGCCCCAAGGCTTTCTAGAGCAGTCCGCTGGAATGGCAGAGTTTAAGATTTAAGAAAAAATATATACGCTCAAAAATGTATATCCCTTTGTGTGAATGTATCAGTGATTTTTTCTTTTTTTTAAGAAAAAACAAAATCCTGAAAAACTATCCCCAGGTGTGCTTTTTAAGCCCTATCGACATCATTATTCCGTTTTTATGTAGCTGATTTCCTAATGTGACATTGTGAAACCAGGCACCTACTTTACTATGCCATGAATATAACAACTTCTCAGGGCACTGGCACGACAAACTTAGTACACATATCATTATGAGTGGTTTAGTGATCACCACCAAATTACAGAGGATGGCTTCCTCCTTGGAAGGGACACTGTTCATAAAGGCTCGGCACATGTGCTGTCAGTTCTTTAAAAGTTACTCAACTGTAAATCAACCCGGACATGAACGGCATACCACCAGAAAGTTCATAATGCTATTCATCTTTGCCAGTAGGGGACGTTTAAGGTACATATACTATTGTAATAACGTTCTTAAACTCTAATTCAGAGCACTGTAATGATATCACGCAATAATGTTTTGATTACCTATAACGTTTAATTTATCATAGACTAAGAGCTAATGAATAAATGTTAAAACATACTAATTCAGCTCAAGAAAATGACTGCATAATCAGAAATGCAAGTTCAGTATACCATCCTAATTAAGATGAGTCATGTCAGTGGAAAATACCAGTCACTTGTACCTTTATAGCTCACAAACATTTCTCTTGATAGCTTATTTCTAATTATTCTTTAGAGCACTTTTTCTACACTGTGCTGTATCATAAGTCCTTCTATAACAGCTCTCAAATACCACTGATTATGGACGAATCATAGGAGCTCTTTTTCTACAAAAGAAACAAAGCACAGAGCTAAGAAGAGTGAAAAACACCTACTGCTTCTCAATTCAGCAGGAGCAACTGTCTTTCAGTTTTAAAACTGAAAACTAACTGCATCCACTGGCCGTATATTCTATTATACTAAAACCCCAAAAGCCCACTCCCCACCTTCATCTGAAGATCGTAGGCGCTGGCTGCTCTGATTCCTTTTGCCCACTGTTCCACAGGGTAAGGCTCGAACTTTCTGCCAGTCTTCCCTGGCTGCCTCTGCCAGACCGTCTGGTCTCACGAACAACTTTCCCAAGAGAACTCTCCAGAGCAGCCCTCGCGTCTGGCTGACTCTCCTCTTTTCTTCCACGTCTGCTCAGACTCTAGAGAAAAGCTACAGCTCTTGGCTGAAACTTCCAGGCACGGCTGTACCAACCTGACCATCCATGTTTAAAATTGTTTCACGTGCCGGAGGACTTTGTTCTCCAGAGAACAACCGAGTTCTGCAGCCAGCCCCACCTTGGATGCCTCTACTCCATCCAAACCGGGCCTGTGTGTTAGTGAGGCATTTCATTGCCATATCAGCCCCTTCTGGCTGCTTCCCCACACCTCCACCCGGCTGGCGTCTCTCGTGGTCTCAGCTGGGTGTCACTTGCTCGGGAAGCTGCGACGCCACCCAGGGCCCCTGTGGTGTGTCTCAGCGCACCCCGCACTTCTTTCTCTCGTGGCCCTTCCACAGTCTGTGATAATCTGCGATTATCTGCTTAATGCACAGCTCTCCCACTGGAAAGGAGACTCCACCTCAGACTGGCACATCCTGGGGCTAACAGGCACTTAGCAAACGTGCGTTGATGGAACGGGGACTTAGCACAGTACCCAGAACCCAGCAAGCACTCGACAAATGATGGCTTTTCCCAGTTTAAAAAAACAAAAACCGGAGGCAACCGCACAAACCCAGAGGGTGTGGTTCTATAGACTACAGTCTGAGAAGTGCAGTGAGAGCTAGACCACAGCCTCCTGTGGTTTCCTTGACAATGTCCCCATCCCCTCCTAGCTCATCTTTCCAGGAACTCTGGTCATCGGAGTTGTCCAGTAAGGTGGGATTCCTGCGGCCACTGGCTCCCCTGGAGCACATAACCCCCATCAGCAGGTGAGCAAGAAAAAGAAATGAACTGATATTAACAAGGACCAGCAACAAGCCGACAGCAATGCCAGGGTCTGAAGGCAGGATTTCAGCTGGCCCGTTCTCTGCTCAGTCGCCAAGTTCAGCCACACTGCCGTGAAGAGGGACACCAAAAGCACCCCTCAGAACTCGTTCTCATCTGGTCACCACGGCCAAATTAGCTATAAGCACGAGGACAGACTACTCAGGCCAAAGTGTGTCTGATGGGAAACCATTAAAACTGTATCTGCAGTAGGTGCTAGTGCAGCCACGAGTGACTTAAATGGCGCTCTGATCAATTACTACAGTTGATCTGACCCCTTAATGTTGAAAATATAGCCAACGCCGTATCATTTAAATTTCATTGGCCATCATAAACTCTTGGGTTTGTAATTATTAATTTTTAACAATGTATAGCTATATTCCTCTTTTATCAATCAAAAATTTTTGAAATTCTTAGTAGCAAATACTGTTAACTTATATATATATGATTGTACACACACACACATAACCAGAAATAATCTGTCGCATCCCAAGCTAAAAACAAGGGGGTAAAACCTGAGAAATTAATCTTCAGAAAATAAACAGCTGCTTACTTTTGAGACATAAGACAGGGTAGAAAGAACTAATATTTTAACATGAGAAAAATCCTTCCGTGATACCAATATCAAGCGATAGGTCTTTTCCTCCTTTTAAACAAGATTTATTTCCATCCGACCAAGTGAAATTGATATAATTGCCAGTTAGAGCCCCACACAATTATTTTGCCAATCAATTTATATTTCTATTTAACAAGCGTGACAGTTACTTTTAAAAGAAACATTATGAAATAGTCTTCAATCAAGTAAAGAATTCTTTAACAGATAAATATTCTTAATGGCGCTCTCTTGCGGTTTGAAATAAGCTACACGCTTGATTGACCTCACAAGCCTGTTCAGCACAATCGTACTTTTTACAAATGAGATAAAACGCAGGGATCATAAAAAATGAATTCATCACAAAACTGTCGGTACTGCAGTCACACGAGAGCTCGTCAGGCGTATTAGTTAAGTTGGAGAATGAACTGGCCATCGCTACCATAAAATATACTTACGTCTTCAAGATTCCTGCGGGGTCATTTCTTCCGCTGGGCTCTCCCGCTGACCACACTGCAGACGGTGACACAGCGGAGGGAGGTCCTCTCACACACGTGTGCTACGGCATCGCACACCCACCTGTCAGGTATACGGAACACCTACTGGAGTCATGGCTTAAGAGCCAGATTTTTTTTTCAGAAACCTACTAAGTTCTTAACAGCTTTACTGAGATAAAATTAACTTGCTACAGAATTCACCTACTTAGTGTGTATAATTCAATGGCTTTTAGTGTATTCCCAGAGCTGTACAATCCTCACTAGGATCAACTTTGGACACTTTACTCATCCCAGAAAGAAACCCCGTATACCTATTGGTAGGTACATTTCCTCCTAACCTTCCCCACCCCCCAACCCTCTCCCAGGCGACCACTGATTTATTTGATATAAGAGCTAGATTGGGGGAAGGATGTTGTGTACAATTTTATTTTTTATCTTTTTAAAAAATTTTTATTGGAGTATAGTTGATTTACAATTTTGTGTTAGTTTCAGGTGCACAGCAAAGTGATTGTTATACATATACATATATCCACTCTTTTTTAGATTCTACTCCTATATAGGTCATTACAGAGTATTGAATAGAGTTCCCTGTGCTATACAGCAGGTTCTTATTAGTTATTTATTTTATATATAGTAGTGTGTATATGTCGAACCTAATCTTTCAATTTATCCCTCCCCCCTTCCCCCATAAGTTTGTTTTCTACATCTGTGACTATATTTCCATTTTGTAAATAGGTTCATTTGTACCATTTTTTTAGATTCCACATATAAGCGATATCATATGATATTTGTCTTTCTCTGTCTGCCTTACTTCACTTAGTATGATAATCTCTAGGTCCATCCATGTCGCTGCAAATGGCATTATTTCATTCTTTTTTATGGCAGAGTAATATTCCATTTTATATATGTACCACATCTTCTTTATCCATTCAAGAGATACATGTTATATCGTTAAAAAGTCTTAAAGTTATGATGGGTAACACCCCAGACACCCAAAACCCAGCTTTCATCCAAGGATACCCAAACACACAACACTTCTCACTATACAGCATACCCAGCCTGGAAAAACCAGGGATGGAGTCTTCGTGTGAATAGAAATTTAATTCAATATTTAACGGGCACCCACCACGTGCCGGGCACTGCGAAGGTCCTGGGGGCACAAAAATCAGTCCCGTTTTCCAGAACCTCAGCCAGGTGAGGGACAGAGGGCATAGCTGGTGCGTGGGTAAGAAGAGGCTGACTCGGTGGGGAAGGTCCAAGAAGGCTCCACACATTGATGATGCTGGAGCCGAGGGCGAGAGCACTCAGGGAAAGAAACCCCTTCTGGGGCTGATCCCTTCAGGATGCTGTGCACCAACCTCCCCTTGAAATAACACCGTGATACCAAAGGGGGACTTTCAGATCCCAGTGTGTTCAACTAAAGCATGTCTATGGAACACGCATAGCCAAAACTGAGGCACCCTCACACTGGCCATACAGCAGCAGCTCCCAGCACAGAGCCAGGTGTAGTGTGCATCTGTTAATCCCAAACTCCTAATTGATCCCTCCCCACCCTCTCCCCTTTGGTAATCATAAATTTGTTTTCTGTCTGTGAGTCTGCTTCTATTTTGTAAATCAGTTCATTTGTATCATATTTTTAGTTTCCGCATATGAGTGGTATCATGTGATATTCGTCTTCCTCTTACTTCACTTAGCATGATAATCTCTAGGTCCATCCATGTTGCTGCAAATGGCATGATTTCAGTGAATGCATACTTTAGATCAAATAATGACTTCTCTGCTTCCTAACTGTGTGGTCTCGAGCATGTGATTAAATCTCTTTGAGCCATAGTTTTTAACCTGGAAAATGGGGGGATAATAGTAATGCCAACTTCACAGGCTGCTAAGATTAAATAAGGCCACGTGCACTCAGCACTTGGCCAAGTTCCCCACACACTGTGCTCAGCTCGGGGCCACAACCCAAATGGACTCGGGACTTTGGCGACTGGGTCACAATCTTGCTCTCATCTCCAAGGCCCCACCCCACCCGGATGATGCCAGCACGCACCAATCTATCCAACACGCTCATCTCAAAATTCCCTCATCTCTCCCATTTCCAATGGCCTCTACACCATGCCCACTCACTTCAGTGATCCTGTTCTCACTGAGAAGTGCTCTACCTCTGAAATCTTAAACACTTACATCTTCCCTATGAGCCCACCCCCCTGACCTTGAAACTCAGGACCTTCAATACTCCCTTTCCTTTACTCCCCACCCACCCGGACTTCATAGACTTCAAGGACAGAGAAGCCCCAGGACACCTGCCCTGTCGCCACACTTGCCCAGCAAAACCCCACCCCTAAGGAAGCCAACTCGCTGCCTTCCTGCCTCTTCCGTCCGGGCTCCATGGAAGTTCCAGTGAAGGGCGTCCCCTGCCTGCCCTGTGGATTTGTTCCACTAGAAGGATCGGGTGCATCCTGGGCTTCTCCTCCCCTCAACTCTGGACCACATCATCTCCCACCTCTGCGAGGACCTTGATCAAGGAGTTACCTACCCCTCCCCCATTGGTATCTTTTTTGGGTTTTTTTTTTTGGCTGCATTGGGTCTTTGCTGCTGCGCGTGGGCTTCCTCTAGTTGCGGTGAGCAGGGGCTACTCTTCGTTGCGGTGTGCGGGCTTCTCATCGCAGTGGCTTCTCTTGTTGTGGAGCACGAGCTCTAGGCGCGTGGGCTTCAGTAGTTGTGGAACGTGGGCTCATTAGTTGTGGCTCACGGGCTCTAGAGCACAGGCTCAGTAGTTGTGGCGCATGGGCTCAGCTGCTCCGCGGCATGTGGGATCTTCCCAGACCAGGGCTCGAACCCATGTCCTCTGCACTGGCAGGCGGATTCTTAACCACTGCGCCACCAGGGAAGCCTCCCCACTGGTATCTTGAACTTCCCTCTCCTGTTTTCTTCTCCTACCCCTCACACATTTAGGAAAAAAATCATGAGCCTCATGTTCTTTGATCCAGTCTTGGCTAGAAAATTAATCAAAGCAGAAGTGGAAGCCCTCAGGAGGAGGTGATAATGCTCCCTCCGCAAAAACTGAGAGGCTGTTCCCACAGGTGGGCTGTAAAGAGCAACCCAGAGCCAGCCACCGCATCTTGTTAGAAAGGGAACGTGGGCAGATACTCACACACCAGTTAACCAGGTTTTCCTTAAGTAAGGCGTTCCTGTTATATTATCATCATCATAAAGTTATGTTTACATCTGTCAAATGGGGTAAAGTGCCTTCTTGTCATACCTACAGGTTTAATAGTTGTAAAAACTACTGACTTGTAATTTTAGAATGTTTTGTTAAAGTGTGCATTGGTTGAAATTTTTTATAGAAAACTGTTCGCTGAGAGTTATAAGGCATTTTATAAGGCATCACAGAAGGTTGATTTTACCCATCGACTCCATTAATACTTAACTCATTGCTACATTATGATCTAGTGCTAATTCAATCTGAAGAAGAGGTATGTGTAGATTTTCTTAAAATTACTAACAACTCTAAGCGTTTTTCCTCCTTATAGAATGACCAATGCACATTGCAGAATCACATCCCATTTCTACATACAGTATCTGGCAGGTTTATTGAAAAAACCAAAAAAATTATAACTCCAATCTACTAACAGCAACGAGGCCACTGCAATTCTCAACTAGATGAGGAAACAGAAGAGAAACCATCTGCATAAGGAACAGCCAGAATTTAGATTCAGATCTTTCAGATTCAAAAGTCCTTCCTCTGCTCACCAGGGTTTTCAGCCCCAGCTACAGACGGGCATCACCTACGGGGCTTAAAAACAGAAAGTGAAAAATGAATGCCTTCCTTGTTCCCTCCCTCTCCCTGCATCCTGATGCACGTGATCTGGGAGGGGTCTTGGCCGGAGTTGAGGGCCCCTCATCACACCAGTCACGTTCTCATGTATGACTCTGTCCCACCAATGTTATGTTAAAACAAAATGCTCTGATGAAGATTCTGTAAGACGAGAAACAAAAGTACAGTCTCAAAGATAATCTTGTCCCAAACAAGGGCAACGGGAGCTTTACAAGTTCTGTGGTTGAAGGACGGGTTACAGTAGTTCTAGCTCAGCCGACGTGGGTGATACTGGGCTCCTGACACAGGGTCACTTGAGGGGCAGCTAAAACAGGAAGTGGGCACGACCCCTCTGAAGCCCGGGGCCGGCACTGGCACACAGGAACGCATTGCTCTAGGAGTTTGGGGGAAATGCACCTGCTAGCAAGGCACCTGGCCAATCAAAGCAAGGGGGGACCAAGCAGAGGCAGAAACAGTGCGTTCTCTGTGAGAAGCGCAGAGACGGTGAAGCTGGGGAGGCAAAGAGCCCCAGTGGGAAGATGCCCACCAAGACGGGAGACAGGAGGGGCCCCGAGGGCCCCACGGTTCCTGAACAGAAGAGGAAGGCGGCGGAAGCGGTGTTAGGGGAGGTGACTCCTGCCAACACGCAGGGTGCACAGGGCGCCTGCATGGGAGTTGGGAGAGTTGGGATACAGGGGCTGGAATACCAGGAGGAAGCAACCCGGCCCCGGGGCTCTGAGCAGAGCAGACCCCAGTGGGGTCCAAAGCAGAGTTTGGACAAAGGAAGAACCAAGTGGCCTGAGACTCTCCACCGCGGAGCTGGAGGGCCCAGGGCTGCTGAGCATCAGGTGCAAGTGGCAGGGCCTGCCTACGGCCCGGGAAAACCGACTTCACAACACTGAGCGGAAAGATTCCTGTATCACCCCAAACTTCTTAACCTTAAAAAGTAAAACCGGGCTTCCCTGGTGGCGCAGTGGTTGAGAGTCCGCCTGCCGATGCAGGGGACACGGGTTCGTGCCCCGGTCCGGGAAGATCCCACATGCCGCGGAGCGGCTGGGCCCGTGAGCCATGGCCGCTGAGCCTGCATGTCCAGAGCCACGGGAGAGGCCACAACAGTGAGAGGCCCGCGTACCGCAAAAAAAAAAAAAAAAAAAAAAAAGTAAAACCAAATGTTTCTTTACAAAGGCAAATTTTCAGAGAATAAAACATACTTCATGACCTTGAAGAAATACCATAAATAATAGTTTAAAAAGTAACCTAAGTATTATATGAAGAATGCGGTAAAACTAAATCTCCTAATTTAGGAAATTACCTTTCAAGCCAGCAATCCACTCAGCAGATGTCAGAGTAGCTACTCAAAGCTTAAAGCCATGAATTCTGAATTCCCAGGAAGGGGCGGTGGGAACCACGAGGCGTGTCCCTCCACCCGGCCCCCGACGCTCACAGGCCCATCCACACCACTTTCGGCGGCCGAATGGTCACTGCAGGACAGGCAATCCACATCACTTCAGGAAACTTCCTCCCCAAAACTTGGTGTCAATCATCAGAGCCTCCACAGACGTGAAACAAATTTCAGTATTCTTTGAAAGAAGTTCAGGCACAAAGGGGAAAACCAAAAGACCACTACAGCACAAGAGGAGATCTTTATAAAGAGTCTAACTGCTTTTATTACAATGGTGCAAGGTAGTATTTCATCGAACACTCACCAACAGCAAACCGGCATCTTCTATAAAACAATTCCAGTAAGTTCAAACAAGAAAATGAAAGGATACGTTGTCTATACTAATTGTCACACAACGCTGCTTAGTGTTTAACCTCCCCATCCTCCAATAAAGCGTAACCATTTCCTAGCAAACACATGACCAGAAAAGTGTGCTCTGCTTTATTTTGTTTGCCTACACACACATCAGAACATGCCTCACAATTAGAAACGTTTTATGACAACACTCCATGACATGGACATCTACGCGTGCTCGGGATCAGCCAGTTGTACCAAATACCATAAAATACAAAATGATAGGAAATATAAACATCAATTTGTATTTCAAGTTTATAACATTTTATTTACAAAAATAGTCTGGGAGGAAAAGGGTTGAGAGCCCCATACTCGGCCCTGGGTGGGGAGCTATTTTGCGCCGTGTTCTAGGGTTTTCCGTAACAAATCTGAGAGTCGCAGCTGAATTCCTCCAGAATTGGATCTGTGGACTCGAAGCTCGGGTGGAGAGGAGAGCAGGGCGGGGGGGCGGGGGGAGGCTGGGCGCGGAGATGGCTTTGCTGGGCTGCCCGGCACCACGGCACGCGCGCTATGTACAGGAGCCGGTCTCCTCCGGGTCTGAAGGACACTTGCGCACCTGCCGCGACACCACTGGAAGGGCGGTGTCAAAGCCGCCACTAAGACATGACTCCAAAGACGGGGTTGTGGCGGCAGATACTGGGGCCGTACTCCTCGTAGCCCTTCTTGGTGTGACAGACCTGGAAGAACTCCGGCTGCGAGAGGCAACCAGCAGGAGGAGCATAAATGCTCCAGAAGGGAAATGAAACCAAGTCAACGACCAAGCAAATGAGAAACTCTCCTCACCCCAAACCTCCATCCTCTCCCCGATGGCCTCTGTCACAGATTCTGACCTCTTCAAAGCGGGAGCTTATTCCATTTTTTCCAAACTTATTCAGCTTCTATTTAGGAACAACTACGTGCTCGCCCTAAATCAGCAGTTTGTTAGCTAGTCCCAAATTTGAGGCAAGAAAGTAGTAATTACTCGGAAAAGTCACTGGAACTAATGATTAATGCAAGATGTTTTAGGTTATTTTTGGATTCTCTTATCCATATTCTCTGTAACCCCTAATTGGCAAGGATGCCTACGAATTAGCTGTGCAGTTTAAATGGTCATTAAAGTTATTTCTTCTATCTCCGAATTAAACGTGCGGCTGTTTAGAGCCACACACAATTAGAACACACATAATTTAACCTCCAGAAGACAGTATTTATTCAAACTCAGCAGAGAACACAGAGATGAAAAGACAGCACAATCTAGAAAAGGACTTACAGTTGAGGCCAGCATCGAGCCTCCGAACCACACCGCATAGCGCTGCATATGATGTGTTATCACCTGGACCTCCACGGGCTTGGGCTGGAAGGGGAAGTGATGTGTGCTGACTCACCTGTGCAGATGCCCTTCCACACCCTGACGCCCTTCCACCTACTGGACGGGGCTCCACTCTGAGGGCCTCCTCCCATCCCGCAAGCCCTGCCCTCAGGTTCAAGCACCTCTGCACTCCGCCCTAAAAGGAAGGTTCTCAGCCGCTCCTGCTGCCAAATCCACCTGGCCCCCAGCCCCCAGCCCCCTCCCACCCCCCACCCCCGCCCGGCCCCAGGAGGTGAAAAGAACAAAGCACACAAGTCAGGGCAGGTTACCTCTACCTAAAGGCACTTTAAAAAGTAAAATATCCAAGCAAATAACCCAACTGCTTTTTTTTAACTAAACAAATTAGATGTTGTAGCATTTAGAGAGAATTCCAAATAACACTAAGTGTCCCAAAAATACTATAAAAATTACACTTTGCCAACAGTGTGATCCCACTAGGTGAGGACACACAGGTTAGCTCCCATTCACCCCACACCAAAGCCCAAGCTTGCTTGGGTAAACTGAGTAAATTCACCAGCTAGTCAAGAATTATTATCTTGGAGGAACACAGCATGAATGCCCTGCTCGTGTTAGTTATCTGAGTTTAATGAGAATGTTCCCAAAGGGCGTCAAAGTTCCTCACTGTGAACTGACCCATCTCCTTGGGATGCTGGTCATCACACTCCACACCTGACCTCTTACACAAAGGAAACTGCTGGCGTGCGTGGGCCGGTGGGCAGCGTAAAGCTGCACAGCTGCCTCACGAGGTCCGTACCCGCCCTGAGCGCACACCTGGGGTGAGGCCAGGTGACAAACCTCTGAAGTCACTTCACACGGTGGCTGAGAGTGGCTGCAACTTGCACTTCTCCCTCGCTGCCCAGACGGGCACGCCCGCCGGCCTGTGCTGGCGAGGGGCCTCACCTTTATTCTGCCGCCACTGAGCTCCTCGCTGAGTCTCAGTCTGGCGTCCACCACCCTTTTTAAGTCTCTCTGCAGGCGACGTCCAAAGTCCCTGAACATCGTCGAGCCCCCCGAAAGAACGACATTCTAAAAGACACAAAGCAGAGGTTTCCTTGCATGAAATCACCCGCCCACGCTGGCCTAGTGACCTGCCCACGACACACCCCACGCGCCCAGTCGCTTGTTTGAATAACACACTTCAATCTATGTGAAAAGATGATCACCGAAGCAGAGCTAATGCTATCGAGAAAGTATAAACTGTACTTTTCTTCCTGTGTCACAAATTCTTTCTCTTGGTGCTCCTCCTCAATTATAACCAAGTGAAAACACACTGCCTGTTCCATTTCTCAAAGGGCCATCTTCTACCAACACCCCTCCCCGTTTTCTCTTGACAAACTGCAAATCTAGATCTTTCAGACAACATCCTGCCCCAGGATCAACATCACGAATAATCACTGCTGCACCCGGTCACCCGTGGAGAAATCGCTCAGAAACAACAGGAGACGGTTCGGCTCCTATCAGGGTCAAGGGGCCACCAACCCATGCTGCTCTCAGAGGTCACCCCTGCTCACCGACACTCCTCCTCGACCTGGCCAGGAGCTGAGAGAACCAGGACCAAGTCCCAGACAGGTCAGGTGGCAACCTTACTAGAGTAAAACAAGGGCGTTCTGATCCCCACCTTCTTGAAGAGACAGGTCTCTTCACCTGCTAACACCTTCACATAAACTGTGTATCTGTTTGCTACTGAGAATCACCATTTAAAAGCGTTCTTGATATTCTGGGCATCATATCTTAGAATAAGCCTCACAGTTCAATTCTCGACTTCATAAATTATATTGATAAAAAAACTTTATCTAAATCCATCCTGCTCTTCCAATTCTGTCACATGCACTGCTAGCACTCTTTCTAGCATTTTTCTCTCCAGTCCAGGATACAGTCTTGGGTCAGTTGCTGCAATTACTTCTCATATCTCTGTAATGGATTTTTTAATTTAAAAATTAACTCACCAGGGTATGAAAACGATTGTTCATTAAGATCAGAAGCATTGCATTGCTTTCAAAGGTGCAACACATAAGATTCATTTTTTCATTCATTCACACAACAATAAAAACGGTGCTGTGGGGCTTCCCTGGTGGTGCAGTGGTTAAGAATCTGCCTGCCAATGCAGGGGACACGGATTTGAGCCCTGGTCTGGGAGGATCCCACATGCCACGGAGCAACTAAGCCCATGAGCCACAACTACTGAGACTGTGCATCTGGAGCCTGTGCTCCACAAAGGGAGAGGCCATGACAGTGAGAGGCCCGCGCGCCGCGATGAAGAGTGGTCCCCACTTGCCGCAACTAGAGAAAGCCCTCGCACAGAAACGAAGACCCAACACAGCCAAAAATAAATAAATAAAAATTTAAAAAAAAAGGTGCCGTGTATACACTGTGTATACGTGGTCAGATGATTTTAGACAAAGTAGCCAAGATACTACAACAGGAAAAGAATAGTCTTTGCAACAAATGATGCTGAATAATTAATATCCACAGAGGAGAAATGAACATTTGCTTACTTGCCTTACTTCACACACACAATTTAACTCAATATGGATCACAGATTTAAATGCAAGGGCTAAAACTTACAGAGCTTCTAGAAGAAAATATTTTCTTAAAGTCTTCATGACTATGATGTAGGCAAAGATGTCTTTGATCGAACATAAAAAGCGTGAACCATAAAAAATAAAAACTGATAAATTGAACTTTATAAAATGAAAACTTCTGTTCTTCAAAAGATACCACTAAGGAAATGAAAAGACAAGCCACAGACTAGGAAAAAGTATCTGCAATACATACGTCTAACAAAGGACTTATATCCAGAATATAAAAAGAACTCTTACAACTCAATAATAATATAAACAAGCCAATTGAAAAATGGGCAAAAGATTCAAGCAGACATTTCACAAAAGAAGATGCACACATGACCGATAAGTACGTGAAAAGAGAGGCAACAGCATTTGTAATCAGGATCATACAAACCAAATCCATTACACACCAAGTTTAGGTTAAAATACAAACAAATGAAACTCCTGCACATCGCTGGTGGAAGTATGAATGATACAACCACTTTGGGAAAAGTTCAGTCGTTTTTATAAAGTCAGTGGTTACTGTTTTCTTTCCTAAAGACTTTGGCACTTCTCAAATTTTCTAAATGCATTTTAAGCCAGAAACGATCATCCTCTCTCACCTGTAGAGTCTACGTTTCCTACACTAAGACGGTGTTTTATGGTGCTGTCCGCTGACCTGCTGAAAGGCCGCGGAGCCCAATTTGCACAGCACCTCCTCACTCAGTGCGGCTTGTGCCATCTGCTTACCCAGACCACCGTGTGGACTGGGTTCTTCTACAGACTGCAGCTTACTCTGCTGCGTAACTGTTTATCCCATGATGCCAAATAAAAGCCTCAATCGTAAACTACCTCTACAAAAGCAAGGGCCCTGTCTTTATGCTAGTAAAGAACATCCTAGCACACATCATCATGAACACTACACACAGCCTGTTAGCCACCTGACGTTTAAGCCAGAAAGACAAAGTCTATGTTAATAATAAGCTCGTTCAATACCTTATATAGTATTAAAAATAACAAAAACTGCCAGTCCTGTGACGCTAAGTATATTCTGTGCTGGAGACTCTATTCGTACTCTTATCCTGTCTGACAGACACGCCATGCCCCTACCCACCATGCTATTCCTCCGTTAACCAGAGGCACAAAGTAAGATGCTCACAGCGAAGTCTCCACCCCCACCGCTCGCTACAGGTTAAGATGACAACTCTCCCGGCAACCACCCCTACGTGGAAATTTTGAAAGGCTTATACCTCTTTAGGGACAAGAGCTTTTTTTAAAATAAAAAAATTCACAGCTTTTTAGGGAAGCATGCAACTTACTCTGTTACAGCACTTCTGAAACTTTTTTTTAAATATTTATTTTTGGCCACGTTAGGTCTTAGTTGTGGCACGCGGGCTCTCTAGTTGTGGCGCATGGGCTCAGTAGTTGCGGCGCGAGGGCTTAGTTGCCCCACGGCATGTAGGATCTTAGTCCCCAACCAGGGATCGAACCGGCGTCCCCTGCGTTGCAACACGGATTCTTAAGCACTGGACGGCACAAGAGCTTTTTTACTCTTAGACGGAACCCAAAGACTGCAATCCCAGCAAAGTTTGAACAAACTTACTTCTCAAAGATGGGCCGTATGATGCCCCGCCCTGTCCTAGAGGAAATCCAACTCCAAGCTGGCTCGAAATGGCTGCCTGACTGTAGGAGACGTAACAACCGACGACAAATGTCTTCCGAGAATTACCTGCATGTCTCCTCCCCCAGTTACTCCTCTTCTCCCCTCAGCTGCTGTAACCTGGCCTCTGCCCGCATCCTCACCTCGACCCTCGTCCTGCGTGACCTCTGGGCGTCACCTGACACGGCTGATGGCAGCTGTCTCCCCTTGACTCCCAGAGTGTTCTTTCTCTTCTCTCTTCGACTGCTCCTTCCTGGCTTCTTGGATGATTAACTCTGTGTGTCAGCTTGGTCTGGCCACAGCACCCAATGACTGACCCACACGGCAACCTCGGTGTCGCTGTGAAGGTACTTTGCAGATGTGGTCAACGCTAAGAGCGTCCTCCCTAACGCGGATTGGGCCTCTTCCAAGGAGCCAGAGGCCCTGGGCGCAAGAATGAGGCGCTGGCCTCAAGCCCGACACACTCCCGTCAGGGTCTATCCTGGTGCCCACGTGAGGCCGGGCCCTCCTTGGAGGCTCAGTGCACATTTGCTCAACGTTGTCAAAACGGTGTCAAAACAGTCACCATCGGCCCCTCCTCACTCTCTCATAACAATAAGCCTCTGGAAGTTCCTCTCCACCTGGCAGGTCAGTGCTCAGCTGTGACATCACTCTTCCCTCCCCAGCAGCACACGGATCCTGCCATTCCTGGACACCTGGGCAGGAAGCATCAACTACGGGGGTGTGCGTGGAGCCGGGGCTGGACCAGCAAGCCCTGGGCCTGCTCTGTCCACCACCTGGCCCCAAACCACCCGCTCATCTGCTCACACGTCACACTGCACTTGGGAATCTCACCTGAATAGAAGGCCTACTGTGAAAAGGGTTGAACAAACCAATAACGTCTTAAAACGTGTATTTCGCTCTCTCAAGTATTAAAGATATTTCAACTCGTTCACCATTAAGAATAAAAATACATATATAACTCACTTTGCAATAGCTCCTCCGATTTAAAAGGTATTAACATACTTACATAGAACCCAATTCAAGCAATCTGTTCCAGAAAAATAATTCCTTGAACCACATCAAGATGCAGTCACGTCTGCTTGACAACACAACGAATGAGATGTTTTAACAACCCCCAGCCCACTGCCAAAGCAGGTCTAAAAATATTTATTTGCCAGCCCTGCTCTCCCTCCTGGACTTGGTGCCCACCACCTTCAGTACCACTCTGGGCTCCACCCGGAGCAGGGTTCTGCAGCCTCTGCCCTGCGCCTGTGCTCCCACCTATGCCAAGTGGCTTGCACCCCCACCTCATCTCTGCAGGCCGAGCCCTCAGACCAGCTCCCTGCCACCTTCTCCAAGCCCTCCTTGAGCCCCTCTCATTAACTTTCCGTGACACCTCAATAAACGACATTTAGCTTGTGGTGGTTCCCGTGAGAATTATTTCGGTATTATTTTTAGCGTTTTTATAAGCTCTTCAAGACAAGATCCATCTCTCATACATACTTAAATCCTCTAAGTTAACAACAATAGTGTCTTGTATTTAGTAGAGACCCAGCTGCATTACAAAGCAACTCAAAATTGGCTTTGCCCTCGAGTAAAGCATGAAAGCTACTAAACGCTGACTAACCCCAGAGCGAACTAGTTGCTAACAGTGGTTCTCAATTTAGCTGCACATTAAAATCATCTGGGAAGCTTTTAAAATCCGGATGCCCAAAACAGTTACATCAGAATCTCTGGGGGTGGGACCCAGACATCAGTATATTTTAATGCTGCTGGGGTGACGCCCATGGACAGCCAGGGCCGAAAACGTCTTGTTTCAAGCAGCACCTGCTGCTTGCAATGACTTGGCTTCGTGGGGAAATCACAGGCCTCCCAGACTTGGCTCTCACACACGAGTCCCCTCCAGACCCGACCTCCATCATACTTAGAGACTGAACAGAAAAAGGGGGCATGTGAATACCCTTCTGATCTACAGGCCAGACTGAAATAGAAATTAGATTATAACTCCTTTTGTCCAAAATAACTGTTTTACGTTTTTGAAGATTCTAAATTTTCAAAGTCACATTTCATTCTCCACTGACTTCTTTCCCTTGTGCACCAGCCTGAGGAAGGTGTTAACTCAGGACCAAGAAGGTCTCGGGTGCTTCCTCCTGCCCGCTTCTCTGTAAGCAACTCCACCTACAGTTCCCAAGACTGAGCCTGGGAAACATAAGAGGTCCAGGCCCGACTGGTCCAGACAGCGCCTTTGGGAGAAGGTGAGGCAACGGGGAGACCCCTTCCTCTGAGGCTGAGAAGCAGAGCCCTTCCCGCGGGGCCTGTGGCTTCCCCTCTGGCTGGTTCGGCCACCTCGGCCGCCCGTCTGAGCCTGTGGGCACTGCAGGGACAGTGCACCGAGGCAGGAGTCAGGAAACCAGCCTCCTGGAGGGGCACCTTGCCCGGGCACGGAATCCAGCAGGGCACAGCAGACGGGCTGCTTCCCGTGGGCAATCATGAGTTTCTTCGGGTACGAACCTGCTTCCTACTTCTTTAGTGGTTACTGAGTACTTTTTAAGCCCCACGGCACGTGTCTGGGACACTGACAAAAGGGGGCCCAGCAGGTAGGAAGAAACATCGGTAACAGAGGAGGGAATGACAAAGTAACGGTAAGACTGGAGAGGAAAGACGTGCTACCTAAAGACACGTGAACACAGCTCTCCAGAGCGAGACGCCCACGTGCTCTGCAGAAGCACTTGTATGTAGTATGTCTCTAATTACTTTCAAAATCCCACAAACTGTACATCTGTGCATTTCATGAACACAGATGTCGCGGTGGAAGGTTCTTTCCACAGCAAGCTCACGGCTAAACTCTGGAGGGGGAGGAGGAAAGCGGGACCAAAAGTTCACAGTGAATCCGAAGAACAAGGCCGCCCGCCCGGGATGCTGCCCCCGGAGCCCGGAACACGCGGTGACGGCCTCTGGACACGAGGGGGCAGAGCAGTGGCCGGCGGGGGCCACAGGGCCCTGCGGTGAGAGGAGACTTTCCCAACAGCAGCCCTGGCTGCAGTCAGCGAATGAGTGCGTGAGGCCTGAGCCGGAAAGTGTGAGAATCGCGCTTCCCACCTACATCCCCAACGCCTGTTTTCACATACAAAGTTCCTGGGAACACAGACCCTCCTGGTCACTCACGTGTTCTCTGGCAGCAACACAGACCGAATGGCCCACAAAGCTGAAAATACTTACCATCTGGCCCTTTGCAGAAAGAGCTGGCCAACCCCTGGTCTAAAACCACCACGGGGAAAAGCATGACGACAGCCATTATTACCCAGCAGGCAAGCACGCAGGAAAGGGCATGTTTAGGCTTCGATGTTACACCTGCATTCACTCATCAAGCCCTTTGTTCTGGAAACAAGTCCCTTTCGTGGTGGCCGTGGCGGAGGTGCCAGCAGACAGTCCTCACCCTCCCCACGCCCAGGGCTGGCAGTGTGGCTGGGCCACGTGGCAGCGACGGGCCACAGGCGGGAGCCAGGTGCCTGCCAGCCGGCTCCCACGCAGGGGTGACCACCAGCGTGACACTCCAGGGGAGCCGCCTCACAGGGGACAGTCCGTGAACACACAAGTGAACGTGTGCTGCGAGCACCGAGACGCCAGGGCTAGCTTCTCACCTGCTGGGTGGCAGTGCAGACCGGGCCCCGCTGTGTCCCTCCTTCCCCACGGGGTACAGAGCCCAACAAAGGAGAAAAACACGGCCCACCCCCAGTCAGCCCCCCACCAAGCCTACTGAGATCCTAAACCACTCGCAAGCCTACCGTAACTCGGCCAAGGTCCCGCACAGAAGCACTAACACGGCCGGCGGAGCAGGGCCAGGCAACCAGGGCCAAGCAGAAAGCCCTCGAACACCTCAGGGAAGAAATGACTTTTCCAGGGGGTGAAGCAGTCGAGACAGGGTTTCCCTCTTTGAGGAATCGTCTTCCTGCCACATTTTACATAATCTTCAGTGTGATGTGGTGGAAAAAGCACGAGTTTTCAAAGGTGTGGCAAGTGGACTCAAAATCCAACCCTGCCACTTAGCTAAGTGATCCTACCCGGAGCTTAACCCCTCTCAAAACTCAACTGTCTGTCGGACAGCTACACATAAAAGAATGAAATTATAACACTCTCTAATCCCATGTACAAAAACCAACTCAAAATGGATTAAAGACCTAAATGTAAGACCAGAGGCCATAAAACTTCTAGAAGAAAACACAGGCAGAGCACTCTTTGACATAAATCATAGCAATATTTTTTGGATCCGTCTCCTAAAGCAAAGAAAATAAAAGCAAAAATAAACAAATGGGACCTAATTAAACTTAAAACGTTTGCACAGCAAAGGAAACCATCAATAAAACGAAAAGACAACCGATTGAATGGGAGAAAATATTTGCAAATGATACGACTGATAAGGCGTTAATATCCAAAATATATAAACAGCTCATACAACTCAACATGAGAAAAAACAAACGACCCAATCAAAAAATGGGCAGAGGATCTGAACAGACGTTTTTCCAAAGAAGACATACAGATGGCTAAAAGGCACGTGAAAAGTTTCTCAACACCGTTAATCATCAGAGAAATGCAAATTAAAACCACAATGAGCTGTCACCTCACACCTGTCAGAATGGCTATCATCAAAAATACCACAAAAACAAATGCTGGAGAGGGTGTGGAGAAAATGGAACCCTTGTGCACTGTTGGTGGGAATGTAAATTGGTGCAGCCACTATGGAGAACAGTATGGAGGTTTCTCGAAAAGCTAAAAATAGAACTACCTAATGATCTAGCAATTCCACTTCTGGGTATTTATCCAAAAAAAATGAAAACACTTGGGGCTCCCCTGGTGGCGCGGTGGTTGGGAGTCTGCCTGCCGATGCGGGTTCGTGCCCCGGTCCGGGAAGATCCCACATGCTGCGGAGCGGCTGCTCCTGTGAGTCATGGCTGCTGAGCCTGCGCGTCCGGAGCCTGTGCTCCACAACGGGAGAGGCCACAGCAGTGAGAGGCCCGCGTACCGCAAAAAAAAAAAAAAAAAAATGAAAACACTTAACTCAAAAAGATATATGCACCCCTAAGTTCATAGCAGCATTACTTACAATTGCCAAGATATGGAAGCAACCTAAGCGACCATCAACAGATGAATGGATAAAGAAAAATGTGGTGTGTGTGTATATATATATATATATATATATATACACACACACATATACATACATACACACATACACAAGGGAATATTACTCAGCCATAAATAAGAATGAAATGTTGCCATTTGCAGCAACATGGATGGACTTGGAGGGTATTATGCTAAGTGAAACAAATCAGAGAAAGACAAATACTATATGAGCTCACTTATATGTGGAATCTTAAAAAGAAAACAAACCAGTGAACATAACAAAAACAAAGCAGACTCACAGACATACAGAAGAAACTAATGGTTACCAGTGGAGAGAGGGAAGGGGCGAGGGGCAAGACAGGAGTAGGGGATTAAGAGGTACAAACTACTATGTATAAAATAAACAGGCTACAAGGATATACTGTACAAAAACAGGGAATATAGCCAATATTTTATAACAACTAGGAATGGAATATAGCCTTTAAAAATTGAAAATCACTAGGTTGTACACCTAAAACTACATAATATTGTACATCAACTATACCTCAATAATTTTTTTTAGACGTCCAAGACCAGTTTGCTCCACTTGACCCAGGTCCCTCTAGCTTTGCCTCCTTTTCCCATCTCTGGGGCTCAGGGCTATCATCTAATAAACAAGGAGCCCAGGTTACAAGGCCATCTCTACTTCCTGTAAATGTACTGAAAGTGAACTAAACTGTCTGATGAGAAAAAATCTCACCTATGAACAATCTGTAACTGCTGGCAGAAGTTTCTTTTCCGTTAGGATGAAATAAAGACTAAAGAGTGGGGCTTCCCTGGTGGCGCAGTGGTTGGGAGTCCACCTGCCAATGCAGGGGACACAGGTTCGTGCCCTGGCCTGGGAAGATCCCACATGCCGCAGAGCGGCTGGGCCCATGAGCCATGGCCGCTGAGCCTGCGCATCCGGAGCCTGTGCTCCGCAACGGGAGAGGCCACAACAGTGAGAGGCCCACGTAACACACACACACACACACAAAAAAAACTAAAGAGTGCACACCTGTTCCTTGCTTTCATGGACAAGAAGACACAGCTGATGTTAAGTGAGATTTAAGAAGTAGGGAGAGCAAGGCATGTATTTTACTAAACTTACTAATACTCCCACCTGTCTCTAGTTTCCCTTTCTTGCACATTTTGTTGGAGGACAGAGCTGTTTAATTAAGCACATGTAACAATAAAAATAGAATTATAATTTGTTTTCACCCATAAAAAGTTGTCTACATAGGAAAATGTTTTCCAATAATAAGAATAACATTTGTTAACTCTAAAATTTCAATCTTAAAACACAAGTAGAAGGTAAAAGTTATGCATCTTCTACCCCCAAAGATATGTTATTTTCTTTAAGAGTTTAGCATTCATTCAAAACCTTTTCAATATATATATGCAAACTATATTTTTAAATAAAGTAATACTACGTGTGAACTTTACAACTTGCTTTTTCACTTAACAATGTATACTACAGACATCTTTTCATTTCAGTTTACACTGATTCACCTCATTCTTTTTAAAGACTGCGTAGTATCCCATTGTGTAGATGAAACAAAAGTTATTAAGCCCTCACTCCTGAGCCTGACACGCTCCTCTTTAAACTCAAGTCCCTGGGCTGAGAAGGTAAGACAGGGCAGAGGCTGAGGGCTGAAAATTACATGAGTATTTTCTACCTGACTGCTTCACTTCAGGCTCTGACCTCTTCCTGGCAACAGCACATTTGGCACAGACCTAAATATGCATGAAGCAAGACCAGTGAATTCATGGGAACCATGAGGGGAAGGATGCCCTTCATCTTTCCATCAATACGTAAGGTTAAAATTGTCCAGTTTAAAATACAGCTGGCCAGGTAAGAATAAAGCCATGAGAATACTTAAACACTTCTGGTGAGCTGAGTCCTATTTCCAAACATTTAAGTCATCTCCACTCCAAGAAAAATATTTCACCAGTATGCTGGCCTTTAACAAATCCTGTAAGACAGGAGTGAAACAGGAACATCTGCATACTGACGTTAAGAACCTATTATTCCAAGAATGCTGGGCCTTTAACTGTGCAATGAACCCGAGCACCTTACCCTTATAAGGTATAAGCTTATACCTTATACAGCGGACGACGGACATCGATGGGGCAGCTCTGAATGACTTCATCAACAACGTCCGAGATGGACTCCATAAAGTCTGGGTTGGCAAACTGATTTCATATAAATATAAAAGAAACATTACACATTTCTCTCAATAACCTTTTTAAAAAGTAACTAACAAATACAAAATGTACTATACCGTTAAAACCATCACACTGGAATGACTACGTCAAATGTTCATATGTCAGAAGAACCCAAGTGACTGTGCATGGGGTGATGGTGACACGTGCCCTCAGGAGATGACATGTGTGGGGTCAGCAAGGGGAAAACATCAAAGAGTAGCAAAAACAGACCAGCTCTGCATTAGGACACACGGTGAATCCTGCTGTCAGAGTGTGAAACGCGTGTGCGTGATGTATGTGACATGTAATGAAAACGCCACGAATACACAATAAGTATACCACTTATGAATATTAACATCATGATAAAACTAGCCATGATATAAGAAAAAAACACAGTCAATGAAAGATCACACTGTGAACCTGAGCTAGAAGCCTGGGGAGGGTTCGGGGCGGGGGGGTGGCTTTTAAATGAAACAGTCAATATGGTAGCAATCATGTCACTGAGTAAACAGTCTTGGATTCAATTCTGTAAGTTAAATAAGTTAAAGTATAAATAATTCAACTTAAAAAAACTTTAAATACACTTTAAAAATCAAGGAAAGCTTTAACGTACTCAAGGGGAAGAAGGTAACATCCAGTTGCTCACCGGCTGTTCACTGGACGTTTTCGGTTTTATGTCTATTTTAAATCAGTAATATCAAAGGCATGATTATTAGATTATAGTAAGGCATACATTGTGTGCCACTTCCCTATACAAAATGGTCATACACAACTAAAAACAGGCAGCCGCTTGTAACCTACCTATCAAATGTAAACTGAATTAGGCAGAAAAATATACCAAAATACAAATAAAATCCACTTTATTTAAACCTTAAAATGTTGCCTCTTGATGACTGCTTCTGCAAAAGTAATAATAATTCTTTGTGACTATAGTTAAAATGATGATATCTGTAATTCCTAAAGTCCATCTAACTAATGGAAAGGTTAGTCCTCAGACAGAAGCTTTAACTAACTTGCAGCAGGGAACACAGCAGGACCAACTGTCTGGGGTTAAAAGCTGCAACTAGGATGGACCATCACCGAGGATGGAAAGGCTACATGTTACTCTACTCCCATACAAAGGCAGATTGCATTCGGTCCCCGGGATTAACTAGTTTTCATATTACTATGGATTAATTTCATTTCCATTATCTTCTATTGCTCTTAAAGCTTCTCCCTAATCACTCATTATCTCTAACGGAGAACCAAGTCTAAAGAGGGGCATCAGTCAAGCAGGCAACCTGCACAGGGGCTGTAAGAGCTGCAGAGGGTGCAGCGTGTATCCCAGCGTCCTCACGACAGGCGGCCTGAGAGCTGCTCAGGAAACCCCACTGGGGACTCTCCGTACACACATGAGGTGGCAGTATCGCTCCACATGTGCCATACCTCACACTCAAAAAGCTAACATCTTACCTCCGGGTGAAAGAAAATCTCAGGGCCCAGGAACCTTTCGTAGCCAACATCTATGATGAACTTCTTCTGGTTGACTGCATTGATCCCCGTGTACTGTTTGATCCACTTCTGAGGATCCACATCATACTTGGCAAATTCCTTGACGATATCAGGACAAATGTAACAGTATTTCTCCTGCAGACACACACACAGAGATGCCACCAGAGTCTGCCCTCTGACAAGTACCCAGCATCAAACACCCTGAAATGAGTCCCACACACACACAACTCCAGTATGGACGTGTGGCCAAGCCTCACAGACTTTTCATGACTATGCTCTGGACTTGTAAATCTGCTTCCTTTGCAGCTCGGCTATGAACCTCAGCCTTACCCTATCAAATTTTGCTGCATATCATCTGAAGTGATGTCTAAAGGTATCCCTCTCCGCTTTCCTTATTCCTCCTGGGCTCCTACACAGCGCCTGGCCGGGCACACACCGCCATCCACCCTGCACCAGTAGACCGCATTCCCCACGATGAATGCGGTGGATCTCACCCCCATGCCTACCACGGCCCACCGGTGGGTCGTGAACCTGCTGTGCAGCCCGACACAGCACGGTCATCAGCTCCACGACAGTACTCCCTGAGTGCCTAGGCACACGGGATGCGCAAGTGAACAAAACACACACAGACCCCTGCCCACTGGAGCATACGCTCTGGCTAAGTCAAGAGAGTAAAGTGACAGCCGTGATATGTAAGTAAGTGACACAGCACGCTAGAAGGCGGCAGGTACCACGGACAAAAGAAAAGGCCCACTTAGGCAGGATGGAGCTGCCGTACGCCCATACACGAGAAGGCACTCATGGTTTCCACCCCAGCACCGGACCAGCCTGACAGGTGGAAAGTGTCTCCTCAGCATCTAGTGACGCTCGACTGGGGATCTCTGGGTCGATCATCTGTCCTGAGAGCTAACCTCAGCAGAGCAGCAGGTGGCACTTGGGTGGCAGATTCTGAAAGCAAGCTGCCTGTGGGCAAGGTGGGCTTTGCCCAACACCAGGCACACAGCTGGAGCTCACTACACATTTTAGAAGGACCTCTGACGGTCTTTTCATGATACTAAGTTTAAAGTTCCTGAGAATCCCTGAAACAGATCCTAATACCATCCTTGATATACTTTGTCGAATTATAAGCTACACAACCCTGCTCACTGACAACAGAGCGAGTCAGTCCACATGACTTTAAATCTACAGACTGGAGACAGAGACGTTACGTTGCCTCAAGAGGCCTGGTCAACTTCTTAGGGCACCTCAGCTGGCTCAACTGATGGCATGAAACGCCTCCTTGAAGCTGGACGGAGAGCAGCCCCGTCAGCCCTAAGTTCTGGACTCCCACTGCAAGGACAGTGTGTGCCAGAGCCCACCAGCCTCAGGCCCACCTGTGACCCTGGGAGTGACAGGATGCAGGGGCTCTAACCACCCTTTCCAGGATCTCCTCCATCACAGAGAGAAGTGAGGCGAGAACGAACAGCAGAGTCGGGGCAGCTCACCTGCGAGAACACAAGGAGTCTCTCGCACGCCCGACCTTCACTGCTGAGCGACACACTGTCAGGGCCGGACTGGGCCAGCTCCGGGCTCAGGGCCAGAACCGGACCCCAGAGAGCCAGCAAGTGAAGGAAATGCCTCCCGATCATCACACTCAGGGCTCTGCTCACCCCACATCCACCCCGAGGGTCGGGTCCCATTTGTGAAAGAGGGCGTGGTGAGGGAACCTGGATCAGAGATCCAAATCTCTTTCCTTGAAGAAAGGCAAGGAGAGGAAGAGGGAAAGTTGGGGAAATATTTTATTCTAAAAAGGAAGTCTTATGTTGCTTCTATAACCTTCCCACCAGAAGGAAAGGACGGGCCCTGATGCCTTGGCTGGGCATTCGAGGTGCTCCCGTCCTGGGCACACGGGGCAGCAGGCCCCTCCCTCCTCACAGGAGCCCTGACCACTGCCAGTGTGCCTGGGCTCAAAACACCTCTGTTCACCAGGAGTGGCGGGTGAAACGCGGAAGTCCCGCCCCTGCCCCATGCTTCCTTTCCTTTTAGCCAGCCCGGTCCTGGGTGCTTAGTGCGAGGAAGCCAGGGAGCAGCGATGGGGGCGCAGGAGAACAGGCTAGACTCCCCTGCGGCTCAGAAGCTAAGTGTACGCTCAAGGCCATGTGTCGTGCCCACGTTTAAATTCTTCTCCAGAAGCAAACAAAACCCTTGCTCCTCATCTATATGAAGATCACGCTTGTATTACTAAGAATCTCTTGCATTTTGGCTTAAAAAAAAACACAATAATTTGTCCTAATTTTGCAACCTGAAAAGAAAGCTCCTTTCAACAGGGTCTGTCAACTGCTACATACAGAGTCGTACAAAGACCAGACTGATGGATCGGGTCAAGCAGGCATTTTAAAAAGGAACAATGAGCCATTTTTCTTCTACTCTTACGGATTTAATTTTAAAACCTCCTGTAACTTTTCCGGCATGGTAATTACAGTCTGGAAACTACATGTGGATTCTGCTTTATGATCCCACCCTAGAACAGCATTACTCTGAACGGTAATTCACAGGGCACAGAACCACAGACTACAGGTACTGGGAGGTCAGCCAGTGTGAATACTGGCTGACCTCACAGGATTCCTAACGGTCGCTGCTGCTGACGCCTGTTCCTTATTCTAGAAATGAACTTGAAGGGAGACGTGGGAGACACGTCCAGCTAACTAAAGGTTCTACCTGCTCAGGCGCCAATGAAACGATGCTGTACTGTGTAGGGCACTCAATCCCAGCGATCGGGCTGTTCGCATCCGTAGCTGGAAGCTCCACAAGCATAAACAGATCGAGACCCACATTCGTGGGGAGTGGGGAGAAAGGAAGGTGAGGGCGGGGGGTCTCGGCAGCGAGGGAAGCACCCAAACACCTCTCTCACCCGCAAGCCAGCCCCGTTTGCTCCTGCTCTTACCTTGATGGCTTTGGCAGTCTCCAGCGACTGCTCCGGAGGAATCCCCACCTCCCGCTCCCTCAGCAGCTGTTGCATGAAATACGTAATATCTCTCCCTGCGATAGGGATGTGTTTGATGCAGCTCCCAATGACATACCCTTCTGCCTAGGAAGAAGAGGAGACAGACGGTGTGTGAGCGACTCCAGGAGAGAAGGGCTCCCTGGGCGCTAAGTCAGTCTCCCGCCCCGCCCGCGTCACTGCATTTACTGAGTCCCCACTCTGTGCACAGCTCAGGCCTGGAAGTCTTTTCAAACGACCACTGGCACAATTCTGTTAGTAGAACCGGAGATGCCCTGTAAGCCACCAAAATGACGTCTTCGTCAGGAATGTGAAGAGAAAAACCACATGAAACGGTTCATTTCCAAAAAGTACTGCCGTTTGTCAGAACAATGGATCATCATTTTTTTCTTCCTCTAACAGAAAGGAAGAAGTTTATCTATAAAATCATTAAAACGACTATAAATGGACCTGTATTTAAAAGTCAACAATTTGGTTAGCAGGCAGGACACGGCTTCTAACAACCTGGACTCAATCCGGTTCCACGTCTGTGGGCTGAGTGACCGTGGACACATCTGGCAACATGTTTCATCCTCAGTTCCTTCATCCATAATATGGGGCAAACGGGGTTTATAATACAGAATTCATGAAACAGAGTAAGTCCCGCTCACAGCCCTGTTTGGGACCAGTAGTTAGGTACTCAATAAATGGTCCCGTTTACTGTACAAAGAGCGGCACTTGTTAGGAGTGATTCTGGCCAGTTCACCCAAATGCTCTGCCGTGTGAGACCACGCTGGGAGGAGCTGCGATCCTCTTGCTGGGCCGCCCCCTGCCAGCGCCAGGAAGGGAGCTACAGCTCTTTGCCCACCGCCCGCAGCTCGGCCCGAGGGCCCACACCTTTTAAAAGGAGGTATACACACACACACACCCCCCATATGTGCAGAAAATATGCCTGTAATATACATAAATAACTAGTAACAGGGCTCTCTGAGCAGGGGGCCTGGAGGAGGAAGATGAGAAGGAAGAGGAGGTCTGACTGTCCACTGTGTGTCCCGTTGCAGGCAGCTTCGATTCATCTTCAAAAAAGCAAACTTCAGGGGCTTCCCTGGTGGTGCAGTGGTTGAGAGTCCGCCTGCCGATGCAGGGGACACGGGTTCGTGCCCCGGTCCGGGAAGATCCCACATGCCGCGGAGCGGCTGGGCCCGCGAGCCATGGCCGCTGAGCCTGCGCGTCCGGAGCCTGTGCTCCGCAACGGGAGAGACCACAACAGTGAGAGGCCCGCGTACCGCAAAAAAAAAAAAAAGCAAACTTCAAATAATTCATTTAAATAGTCCACTGGACCGAAAGAAAAATATAGACATTGTCTCTTGAACCTGAATTAGGAATAATTTCTCTAATATTTTGAAAATTAAAACCAAAAAGTGACACTGCAGAGCATTCTGCAAGTCAAAAGGAACAATCTCCCCTTCTTGGCTCTTAAATAAATTTTGAAAAACAAGAAGCGATTTCTCTAAAGCATGAGCTGGGTAAAGCCGTCCACATCTTGTCACAGAACACAGAGCTCATCCTTCAGAGCGGTCGTGCACCACACCTACTGATACCCAAGCTGACAGCTCAGAACGTAAGCGAGGAAGGCCCTCCTGGTGATGTACCCCCGGTGATCAAGCAGAGCCCTGGAGACCCCGAATGACTGCTGACATCCTGATTGCAGAAATTTCCCAGCATGAATCCCAACTTGCCAGCACCGAAGACACTGGTTTTCTTCTTCTTTCTCACATACCTGAGTTTAAAGACTCTTGTTACCTTTGCTAAGTACAGTTACGGTTTCTAAAGTGGTATTTTAATTACAGAAGGGTTTTTTCCTTTAATCTCTCCCCTTACCTCCAGTCGAGGGAGGCCTACAGAAAGTGAAGCACTGAACACTCTGCTTACCACTGGGATAGCATGGGTGACCCCATCCCCACTGTCGATGACGATCCCCGTTAACGTACGTTCGCCCACTTGTCGCGAGGTCCAAGACGCTGCTAAGGCCAGCACTGCCTGCACCAAAGACACGGAGACCATCAGCATTCGGGGAAACTCTTCCCAAGGACTGCACCTGATTGTTCTCAGGTTCAATCAATAAGACTTTTCTTACGAGTAACTCTTTCCCTTCCCTATCCTCCATCTTCCCCCCAAAATTCAAATTCCAAATTGAACAACTAACACACAAATTTTGTATACTTCATCTGGAGGGGTCAAGTTTTCAATAAAATAAATCAAAGTTTTGCAAAGAAAAGCCGGAGAGAATCACCAGAGGCAATAGCCTGTGCTATCTCCCAAATTAATTTTCTATGCAACTCCTTCTCCTTTTTCTTAGAAGGGACTGGAATATGCAGAAGACATTTTAGGAGATACTTTTTAAAAATTTATTCCCCAAGATCCCAGTCAATTCCCTTATACAGGGTGGCAGATAAATAACGACATCCAAAACCAACAAAAATCCCCACACTAAGAACAAGTAGCTTCAAAGGAAGTCCTACAAGCTCATGGAACCACAGGAGCCCAAATCCCAAAGGCGGAACCCTCTAGAGACATATGTTTTGTTTTAAAAAGAACCATCATATCAATCTTGTCATCCAGAGAAGAATACATTAGATTCTAAAGCATGTAAAAAGACAAAAGCTGGACAAGCTCTATACCAGCAGTAAAAACATGAAGATATAAATCACAGAACATGGTCTGTACAGTGTTTGAGTTCAAACCTGAATGGGGTGGGCGTGGTGTGTGTGTGTGTGTACGGTGTGGAAAAGGAAGAACGCACAGCACAATCTTACAACAGAGGCCTTGAGAATCACCATTTCTTCCACTATTAGACAGCTAAGGTCATTTGGGAATCATAAAAATCACTTTGTTTTTACCTGAACTGCAATGTAGAGTCCTGGTACATTAAATGATTCAAACATAATTTCTGCAAGATATTCTCTGTTTTCTGGTGTGTTCAGTGGAGGTTCTGTCTGTAAGAAAACATTCACTGTATTTAGTGTTCACCCAAATTTCATGTAACTATATCAGAATCTTAAAAAAGTTAACCTAAAAGCATGTTATAATTAGGATGCTGTACAACTTCCTGATTTGACAGGTAGCGCACACCCAGAGCATCCTCTAAAGAAATTTGTACTTAAAGAAATTGTCTTAAAGAACTTTGGCTGCGGGGCTTAAAAGCTTTGACACAGGGCTTCCCTGGTGGCGCAGTGGTTGAGAATTCGCCTGCCAATGCAGGGGACATGGGATCATGCCCCGGTCTGGGAAGATCCCACATGCCGCGGAGAGGCTGGGCCCATGAGCCATGGCCACTGAGCCTGTGCGTCCGGAGCCTGTGCTCCGCAACGGGAGAGGCCACAACAGTGAGAGGCCCACGTACCACCAAAAAAAAAAAAAAAAAAAGCTTTGACACAGCAGAGTAAAGCCCTCTCTGAACACTTCTGCTCTTATTAACCACCCCAAAACAGGAACAAGTTAGAGAAAAGTGAACTCTACCTTCAATAACATAACAGCCAAACACCCTGAAACTGAAGAGCCCGGCAGCAAGTTGCCAAGGGTAGTAATAACCCCACCAAGACGAGTGAGGATGCCAAGAGGGAACACCAGTGACTTCAGACCCCAGGCAAGCTACACAGGTCTCCAGAGGGAGGAAAAGCAGTGAGCCTTGCTTGGAAAAAGACCAGTTGAACAGAACAGCTGAGAAGCCTCCCTCCACAAGCCCCACCTGCCATCAGAGCACAGGCCGCAAGGTTAGACGAAGCATCTTTGCCATCAGCTGTGAGGCAGAAAAAGCTGGGCAGAAGCAGCTTCACCCAGACACCTTCCCCCGCCCGGCCTCAACTCACACACACACCCTGTCCAGGAAGAATTCCCCTCATTCAAACATGAGGAAAGAACACAAAGAAACCAGCCAAAGGCCATATAAAGACACTGAAAGAAAAAGAGAGGGAAGAGGGGAAAGTAACAGGAAAAACAAATGGCAGGCAAAAAAACATGTACCCAGAAAAATGTAAAAATACAGCAGATGAAAATCATGATAAAGACATTTCAAAAAATTCAAATATCTATTTTAAAATAATAACCATTATCAAATAGGAGGAAATTAACAGGATTACAGAAAGATAAAAAGAATAAATAAACCTGCTTTTTTGTCATTCAGCAATAGGTTGTGAACATTTTTCCATGTCATTAAATATGGTTATACATCACATATTTAAGCTGCAAAACAAAGAAAGAAAGAAAGAAAGAAAGAATAAATAAAAATTCTCTGGACCTTTTGGCAAAAACTCCCACATTACCCTTTGTTATAGACTGAGCTGTGTCTCCCAAAATACCTAAGTTGAAGCCCAACCCCCAGTGTGACCGCATCTGGGGACGAAGCCTCTGGGGAGGTAATCAAGGTTAAATGAGGTCATGGGGGAAGCCCTAATTCGAGAGGACCAATGTCTTTGCAAGAAAAGGAAGAGACACCAGAGAGCTCTCTCTCGCACACGCACAGAGGAAAGACCGCATGAGGACACAGCGGGAAGGCAGCTATCTGCACACCAGGAAGGAAGGTCTCACCAGAAACCAACCCTGACAGCACGCTGATCTCGGACCTAAAGCCTCCAGAACTGTGAGAAAACAAATGTCTGCTGGGTAAGCCACTCAGCCTGTGGGATTTTGTTATGCTTAGTTCGAGCACCTAAAACACCCTGAAAGCAGGAAAAGTACAGCCAGCCTTGGCCATCAACACAGATACGTTTGTAGCACTGGGACACATGGGGCCACACTTACAGAGTCTTCAGGGCAGGAAGGTGTGACCCAAGAATTCTACATCTGGCCACACTGCCAATCAAGTATGTTACAAAAACAAAGGACCTTTAAACATGTAAGAACTTGGGAGAATTTGGTTCCTATGAAGCCTTCATGAATTAACTATTAGAAGATAAGAATGCAGAAAGTATGGCCAAAGATTCACAGTGAGCAATTAATCCATTTAAGATGTAGGAATACAGATTCTTCTTTCCAGGGAATAACAGCTATAGAACAGAATGCAAACATTATAAATTAAAACAGCAGAACCAGCATCAAGTTGAGAGGTACAGATGGAAGGAGAGGCATAGATGGAAGGAGAGAATATAGACAGTGATATCCTCGTACCATGGAATCAAAAGATAATTGTCTTATTATAGAGTATCAGAGACATCAGTAAACCTAAAGTTGTAAATAGCAGAATAAGTTTAGTAACATGATCAATCAAAAGCAGGTGACAGAGGAAGAAAGAAAAGGTAAGAAAATGTGGAAATGTACCAACCTGATCACTAAGCACAGTAGGAAGTAATCACACCTAAACAAACACAGGTAAATATACAGAAGGGTAGTTACATTAAATAGTTTTAATTAATTATTATGAATTATTTTTATAAATAATAAGTCTTAGAATACTAATACATAAATAAAACATATTAAAACCAGAAAGCAAAGCATATAGTAGAACAGCTGAACTAAGGCCACACACACCTGTCGCACAGTGGCAGGCCACACCAGCCCGGTTAAAAGGAGAGCTTGTCCCACCTTCAATTTTACTAAGTTTAGAAAGTGATTTCCTGTCTCAGTGTGTAATGAGCACTGACCTCACAGGAGTCTAAATAAAGTGCTCATGGCAGCACACAGCATGTGGTGAGTTACTGTTACTAAAATCATCAGCAAGTACCAGTGAGAAACTCACTAAAGACTAAAGTTTCTTAGCTAAGACCATGAAACAAAATCAAATTACATTGTCTAGGCAAGAAAAAACAAGGTGCCTCAGAGAGGTCCAAAGTCGGCGTTGCTTCCAAGATCAGAAAAAACCTTGGGACTTCCCTGGTTGTCCAGTGATTAGGACTCCATGCTCCCAACGCAGGCAGCCCGGGTTCGATCCCTAGTCAGAGAACTAGATCTCACGTGTGTGCCGCAACTAAGGAGCCCGCAAGCTGCAACTAAGGAGCCCACATGCCGCAACCAAGACCCGGCACAGCCAAATAAATAAATAAAATATTAAAAAAGAAAAAACCTAAATGCCCATCACTAGGAACTGATTAAACAAATTATGCCACATCCATAAAACGCTACACTTTGCAGCAATTAAAAAGGATGAGCTTTTTGCGTGCTGGTATGAAACAATCTCTATGATAAACAGTTAAGTGAAAAGAGAAAGGCATCTCCACACTTTACACATTCTTAAATGTTCTTCTGTATCAACGACTTTTTTATAAAAAATCAAGGTGTATGGGGGCGAGGAATAGGGAGCTGTTCAATGGGCAGAGCTTCAGTTCTGCAGGATGCGAAGGTTCTAGAGACCTGTCACACAACAATGCGAATACAGGTAACACTCTGAACTACACACTTAAAAAAGGTTAAGGGAGTAAATTTCATATGTTTTTAATCACAATTTTTAAAGGTTTTACAATAAAAAACAAGGTTACCACCATATGTGTATTTCATTACCATTTTATAAAACAAGATTATGTATAATCCATATGCCTGCACACAATTATCTCTGGTTAAGAACCGGTAAAGGTGCTTTCCTCCAGGAAGGGGATCTGGGGGGCAGCACAGAGCTGGGAAGGAGACACACGTGCACTGGAAATCCTTCTGCACCTTTTGAATTCTGTGCTGTGCATGTCATCGCTTCAAACAAATAAGCAAGTCTGGCTGTCAGCTCGCTGGGGCCTTTAGCTTAGACTCTTGTATAGCAATGATGGAAAGCTCAAACGCAGCACCCCAAGTTTTAATTACTGTGATTAGAATCAATATATAATATTCCCTGGATGGGAGAGAGAAAGCAATCTTAAGACATATGTGAGAAATAATAAAGTCATCAAAAGCAGATTGTAAATAAGGGATCTGAAAGTCACCCAACAACAACATAACTTATTTTAACATTCCTACCTCAGGGGGTTGAGATTAAATTTGTTAATACCTTAAAGCGCCCAGCACACAGCTGGCACTGTGTTATGATTACTATTTTAGATTTCTTGCATTTAAAGCACATGAATAATAGCTGCACCTTCCAACAGTACTGGCTACAATGTATTTCCTTAAAGCACCTCCTGTCCATCTGAAAAAGAGGCCTAATAACTACCCCCTCCCAGGGTTGTTGGTGGGATTAAATAAATGAGTGAATAGATGTAAATACTTGGGGAGGGGAGGGGCAGGGCACATAGCAAGCGCTGAATAAATGTCAGCTATACCATCAATAATGTAATTCACACCAGAAGAAATTATATATATTAGCTACAGAGATCTATAAAATCTTTTCTCACCATGAAGAGAAATGCAAGCACCTTAATAAGTTAACTTTAGAAACAAAGCATTTAAACTGAGCAGAGAGGAAAAAAGGATCAAGAGAAAAAGACTAAAAAGGCATGAAAAGTGTGAGCACAGTCGAGGAACATTTCTTCCCCACTGGCTAAGAGCTGCCTATTTGGTTTGAAGCAAAAAGTGAGCCTACAGGAGACATTCCCAGCAAGAAGTAGATTGACCCTGGCTCCTGGATTCTTCCGGGTTTAAGTCCAGTGTCAAATGAAGTTCCAAATATATCCCAAATGGATGAAAATTATGTATAAACATCAAAGGAAAACAGGTTTACTACATAAAAACTTACAGATTCGAAAACATAATCTACAAAGGGAAAAAAAAAAATCAATTGAGAAACAAAGTATCTGCTCCTGACAAAAGCTTCCTATTATAAGGAAGAGTTCACAGTATAAACAAAGTGTGATACATATAAAACAGAATATTATTCAGCCCTGAAAAGAAGGAAATTCTGACACATGCTACAATGTGGCTGAACCCTGAAGACATTATACTAAGTGAAATACGCCAGTCACAAAAGGAAAAATACTGTAAGATTCCACTTATATGAGGATCTAGAATAGTTACAGTCATAGACACAGAAAGTAGGATGGGGGGGGTGCCAGGGGCTGGAGGAAGCAGGAAGAGGGAGCTATTCTTCAATGGGGTCAGAGTTTCAGTTTGGAAGACGAGAAAGTTCTGGAGACGGATGGTGGTAACGGGTGCACAGCAATGTGCATGTACTCAATTCATCAAACTGTACATTCAAAAATGGTTAAAATGGTAAATTTTATGTACATTTTATCACAAAAGAAACTTTTAGGTAAAAAAAAGATCATAGAAATCACAGCAATAGGAAAAGCAATAAAACACTGATATGTACAAAACACAGGACATGAATAGGCAATTCACGAAAGAGAAAATACAGCTAATAAACACATGAAAAAATGTTTAAGGTCAAAGTTATTAAAAATGCAAGTTGACAACAAATAATCAAAAATATTAATCAATTCTGACAAGAGTTCTAATAATGTGGCCTCTAGTACACTGAAGATTTCAGCGTGAAATGGTATGCTAAAGATTCAAAATTATTAATACTTCTGTACCCCCAAATTATATATAATTTTTATACTTTTAATATAAAAAATGCTAATATAGAAACCACTGTGCAAAGATTACTTCATATTACTTCTTAGAAAACCAAGAAATTGGAAACAAAAGTAAACATCTAAAAATAGTGAAACTGCTAAACAGGAAATATTCACTGGATAGAGGATTGTATAGCCATTAAAATGAGGATTATGAAAAGAGTGTAAGAAAATGGGGGAAGAGGGACAGAGGACACAATATTAAATGCAAAGTCATACAAAAACATGGGTGAAAAGATTAAATGAAGATATACTAAACGTTAATATTTATGTTAATGAGATGTAAAAAGTCCCACAGATATCTTTCAAATTTTCTAAATCACACTTACAGTTCTATAATAAAAAAAAATCTTTACAAGAGTTGTGAAACCCTGGGTTACAGCCTGTGTGTAAAGACCACAGAAACTCCCAATACAACTTCCTGATCTATTTATCCAGACGGAGAAACTCACAGAGGCAAGACGGCAACACAGAGCAGAAGCAGCTGCATCTCGACATGGCTTTCCTGGCCTTCTGGCTGCCGATGGGGATGACACTCGCCACATCCAGCCAGAGTTGTGAAGACAGTTGAATGAATTCTCGTCTTGCCACTGTCTTCATACCTGTAGTCACATCATTATGGAAGGCACTGCAACTTGCCTACCCTGTACCCATTCTCCCTTCTGCCTTAATGACAGACCACTGATCAATCACAGGCCCAGAGGAAAAGCATTTCCCAGACTTCCTCACGGACAGGGGTGGCTAAGTGAGTAAGTTCTGGCCAATAAGAAGCAAAAGCTGATGGATGTGGCTTCTAGGAAAGCTCCTTACAGGGGTGAAGGCAGACTCAAGCAGTAGACTCGCTTCTGCTTGCTCTTAATGCCTTCTTTCCTGGAATGCAGAGGTGATGATGGAGCTGCAGGAGCCAGCGTGGGGTCACCAGGTAACCGTGGAATGAAAGCCATACGCTAGAGATACTAGAGCACAGAGACCGCTAATGACAGACACCAGGATGCTGCCCTGCCAGCACTGCCCTCCCTACTACAAATGTATGTAAGGAAAATAAAACCCTTAACTTGCTAAAACCAATATTTAATTACCTGCTGCCAAACGATTCACCATCTGTGAAGAATTTACATTAAAACCTACATACTTTTATTTAAGGGAATGTTTACAATGTAATTAGGCTCTCCTGGCTCCTGAATCAAATTCAGCATTATTAAAGGCATATTCTTATGGGTTCTGAGAATCATAATCATAAACCCATTTTTTCCTCAATCCTCCATTTCTTTTATGTTTACCACCAGTAACTGTTCCTTTAGGAGACCAATTTAAATGAAACTTTCCCCAAACCATTATTTACAACAAGATCTAAATAGGAGATATCAAGTTTTTCTTATTTTTTTTTAATACTGAAGCATATGATTAAAACATCACATGAATGCAAGTTACACAAACAAATTTATTCATAATAATGGTGAAACATCATCTGGTATGAATTCAAAAATAAAGAATTAATCCGTTCCATAAAACCAATCCATATTTCTGGATAAAGACAGCAAACTGAACACATGTACCTAATACTGTTCCACCCCCAAGCCTCTCTATAACTGCAGTAAAGAAACCTTTTTAAAAATATAAATCCTGAAGGGAGGGAGACCAGGAGAGGAGATAAGGTACTGTAAGGTGGAAAGCACGTGGGCCAGGGGTGACGGACTTAGCATACCCAGGGCTGTCAACCTTCGCACTGGCTGGTGGCTTCCGTACTGGACACAGCAGGTCTACTTCATTCTCAAGAGCCAAGAAGGCAACTATTACGGCGAGTCAGGACTTACCACATGTCATGGACCACATGTCATGGTCAGCTTGACTAGGCTAAGGGACACCCGGAGAGCTGGTACATCATTTCTGGGTGTGTCTGTGAGGGTGTCACTGGAAGAGATTAGCATTCAGCGGACTGAGAACAGAGACACGCCTTCACCAATATGGGCGGGTGTCATCTGAGCCACTGAGGACCCGAATGGAACAAAAGACGAAGGAAGGGCGGTTCTCTCTCTCTCTCTCTCTCTCTCTTTAAGCTGGGATGTCCGTCTTTCCGGCTCCTGGCTCTCAGGCATTCTTGATCAGCACGTGCTGCTTGCTCTTCCTCCTTGATTCGTATTCAAAAAGTCTGCCAATCTCTTCTAAAGTTGTAACTCGATTTCCACTCAAGAGCACTGCAATTCTTTAAAATATATGCTTCTGTTTTGAACTCTGGGCACTTCAGTGTTGGAGAAAAGAGTAGGATTCCCATTTGCCATCTGTTCAATCCACATGACCGATACAGCCAAGTCTCCGAAACGTCTTGAAAAACGTGAGCTGTAATGAGCTCATTCTCACCTATATGCTCAGGCATCTGTTCACCGCAGCCAGAAAGAACAATTTGGGGGGCTACTGAGGGACCTTTAATTTAACCCCTTTAGACTCTCTTATACCAAAAAGCATTATCTGATACAGCAGTTCAGTAAATGTCTTCAACTGACTTCTAGACTCGGCCATAAATCTCTATACCTGCTTTACTCCCCTTGAACTATTCCATTAACTGACGACTAAGGGCATAAACCTGAAAGCAATGTACCATTCTCATTACTTCCTCAATCACATCATGCAATGAACTGACCTTGCAAAATTCAAAGCACAATACACAGAACACGATATCTTCTCTGTTTAATTTAATAAACTTGATTATTTCTGAATATTCATTACAGGTACTCATTTTTGGCAAATGGACTTTTTCATATTCACACCAAACACCTCCAACTCCTTCCGAGAAAGTGGTTTTATCTTACTAGCCTATAATGCCAGCGAAAGCAGAAAATAATTTCCTGTAGGAAACAATTCCTGTGGGCTGTGTCCTGGTGGTGTGTGTCTGCTCCACAGGCTAGGACTAAGCGTCCCTCTGAGTGAAGCGAGAGGGGACCACCTGGCATGGGAAGCTGAGGTGGACAGAAGGAAGCTGCTGGGCGGCATGCGCTCCTGAAGTCCTGTCCAACAGGTTGTTGCGCAATGCGTGAGAGATGGAAAGACGCCAAATGGGACAGGTAGGAATCTGTGATCTGCTGAGGCTTTAAAGACAAAGCCACTCAGACACACTGTCAGTTCCTGGCTCCATTTATTTTACATAAACCACTGTAGACGCACAGGAGAGAAAACACATGGTGGCCTGTAAAACACAGTATTCACACTTGGCAATTCCTAGTTACGGCGATATAGCCAGAAAAAAAGATCAGGGCACTTTCAAGAACTTGTTGTAATAGATTTTAAATATACAGATTCCACTAACTACCATAATAGCCTTGTAGTTAACATATTTTAAGCCAGATAATTCTAAAGAACACTCCATATTTAACATTAGAAAGAACTACATAATTGGGGATCAGGGACCTTTTGACAATATACTTGCATGGAAAAAATCCAAAGCTAAATTATGGAGGTTGTAATGTACAGCTTATGCTATGTGCAATTGCTCTCCACAAAGCAAGTGTTCTGTACATGTAATTAGTTTTAACTTAAAAAGAACATTTCATGGAAGGAAACGTGAAGTTGAGTCGAACAATCAGAACAGATTCCATAACCAAGAGATATTTCTTTTCATTTCTCTGTAATGCTTTGTTTTGTTTGAACAAGATCAATTAAGTACCACAATATCAGGGCCCATAACTCAGCTCAATTTTATTTTAGAGTGCGATTTAAACCCTGGCAAAATATCATCTTGACTCAGTTTCCTCTGCTATAAAAGAAGCAAAAATCAGAGTCATCCGGTTACTTCCCGAGGACATCCAAGTGCACAGTTGGTTTCCTACCCAAATCCATTCCTCCTTCCACCTTCCTTGCTGTTAGAGGCCTGTTTACGTACCTACCCTCTTGGGGCCAGGTGATCAGACATCGTCCCCTCACCAGCCCAAGGGAGAGAATCTTGATCAATCTAAACCTGTCAAGGTAATTCCATTCCCCTTGCAAGGCACCAGGCTAGGCATGGACGGATGGGGTAAATCTGCTGGGAAGGTTTCTAGGAAAGGGATTCTTAATTCCTAAAAAGTGCTTCTACCTCTGACAGCAAATACACCAAGAGGTGGTAAAGGAACTTGGGCAGCCATCCTGGGGCTTGAGGGGAACCAACACAAGAGGCCAAACTACTGAACTAGGCTGGTCCTTGCCTCCGTCCCTGAGCTGCTGAAATAACGAGCCCTGGAGTGGCCTGACTCTGGCCTTTCTGTTTCATGAGATAATAAGTCCCTTTTGGCTTTCAGGCATTTTTGTTGAGCTTTCTGTTATTTGCCCAAAAAGCACCCCCATTCATACAAACAGCTTTAGCAGGCATTAAAAACTCCCCAGGGAAGAACACCTTGGGTTTAAAATCTACGCAACTTGGAATTGACAGGGATATACCCTTCTTAGGTCCAGTTACTCACCATTAAAAAATAATGATCCTCAGGCTCAGCTCGAAGATATTTAAAAATCACTTGTTCCATGAACCTTTCCATTAGATCCCAGTCTTCAATTATTCCGTGTCTTATTGGCCACTAAAGCAAGAGAAACCAAACTACATCAAGCTTCAGTTCACATCAGTAAGAGCAACAGTTTAACAACAGCACTGGCCCGGAAGAGATGGAAGACAGCGAGTTGTTGAACAGTGTTCCTCTGCATGGAGTGAATGTTAATTTATAGAAAGAAACAACAGGCACTTTACCAGAAAGAGTCCATGACATTACTGTTTATATTCTACTCCACCCATTTCTAAGCACAAAGAATCATCTTAACAATGGGATAACAGATGGAAAAGCAGAGCTAATCTACAATACCATTCGATCTGGAGTTTGGGGAGTGGTTTTTTTTTAGAACAAATGTCTAGTTAAATAACTTTAGTGTTTCTTTTTAACTGATCAATCTGCAACTCTCCACATGACAGGTTAATTAGTCAACCTACAGGTTTCCACAGGAGCAGACCTTGCTTTCCACATAACCCAGCGGTCCCTGAGTCAACTCTGCACTTGTAAATTCACTCGATTCCCCACATCAAAAGTACCTTCATCAAAAACAACAACAAAGCCTCTTTTCAAACATAAGAATAAAATATATTCTACAACTCACAAGTACAGTTTCTACATAAAGCGCCACTTTGCATCACTCATCCTGCTGCTCTGCTCTTGGCTGTGCACTTACAGAAGCGAATCCCAGCAGGCGTTTACCTTTGTGGCATACGTGGGTTTATCTATGGCTTCGTCCCCTATGAAGAAGTCCAGGTCGTCGACACCCCTCAACACCCTCCTCTGGGCTTGGTCGACCACCTTTGCAGACTCTCTGATGGCAATACCTTAGGAAAAACAATACAAAGAGCCCATTACCATACTCATTCATTTCAATGGTCAAGAGAGGATGATAAAATCCCTATGTATGCACAAGTAAATTTTCAATATTACGGTTTTATTTGGAGTCGAGTGTGTTCATAGAAAAGACTCTACCAATGAGTACGTAAAGTAACACAGAAACAAGTTACCATGTTCCAGCATTATTTTCAGCATGGCACAAAAGAACTCAGCTGGTCTGCTTTTAATGCTGACAAAAGCTACATTACTAAATTTCTCAGTTTCATCTGAAAAAAATTCCTCAAGATAGTAAATGAAATGCCCATGGAGTATCAAATAGATTACAAATTTTAAAATATAAAATAGGAGACAAAATTTAAAATATAATACAGAAGAAAAGAGTAAACTGAAAAATGCCTCATGTCATTTTCATGAAACTCTGTCAGATTTAAAACATATTTTTAGTCTTGTTACCAAAAAAAAAAACCTGATTTCCCATTAAAAGAACAATTAAGAGGTTGCTGACTAGTATCTGACAAAAAGAAAAGTACAATAATCAAACAATTGTATTATGTAAAAATATTAATGGCTTTTTTGAAACATTATTTTAATAAGAGCTTAACCTTGATACTTAGGAGTATACTTAGTAGTAAATAATCATATAAAACTTAACTCCAGAATTAACATCTAATGAAATGTGGAAAGCTTCACAAAGATTCAATTTTCCATTTAAACTCCTAACCCCTGGTTAAACTCTGAGTTCCTAAAAACTACTCTTCATCAAATTTGTTCCAGAACAAATTAGAAAACAAATACAATTATTTTTAAAGGTAGATTATCTGAAATCCCCAATTTATTACAAATGAAGAATAGCAAGAAAGCTACGGGAGTGAATTTTAATCCTTTTTCTCAGAAAGCTATCTTTAAGTAACAGGCTAAAGAGGTGGAAAAAAAAAAAAGGACAGAAATCACTTTGCCCATCTCCTTTTCTCACTCCAACTCATTGCCACATTTAGTCTCGAAGCTTTCAAGTTACGAAAGGTGGCACAAATCTAAAGGACAGAATTTCTGCAGGAAATGCTAGGGGCTGAGCCTAGAGAAAGCATCCATGTCGGAAGCAGTGAGCCCATCAGGGCCATGAGGCTAAGAATGGGGCCAACCTGTGGAAACCAACACAACCCATCTCTGAACACCGACCGCGCCATCCAGTGGCGCACTGACACAGAATCATCCGATGCGCCAGTTAGCATTTCAAGGGCCCCTGGAGAGAGGGCTTGCAGCAGACCTCAAAACTCCTCACAGTGTGGCAGTGCCAGATTCCACCCTCTGGGCAAGACCAAACTTCACTATGCCCGAATTTAGAATTAAACGGCCAAGTCAACTTAAAAGACTGTAAAGAGACAACGACAAAAAGATCCTTCAATTCATGACTTCATTCAAGTTTGCCAAAAATTTGAGGGCAATATATCGAACCAAGTGAAAACTCACCACCTTAAAGAAAACAATGCTAACCTTAGTGAGAATGAAGCTACCACGCTCAAAAATTCACCTGAGAACAAAGTAAATCTTATCCCTCCCAAAAGGGAGATGTAAGTACTCTGACCCCAAAGCACAGGAGATCTATGTTTTAGTGGCCTTTAGCAGCAGCAGCAACAACAAACCATAAAGCGTGCTTCTTTTAACTATTACACGGAAGCAACTACAGCCATGAAAGAGAGTAAAGCTTTATAGAGCTTATATTCAAAATCTTTTGTTCATACCTATGAAAAGCAAGATGTGGTCCAAATAGTCCTTGAGAACATGACGGAGAAATGTGTCTAAAGAGTAGCTATCAGTGAGCACCTCTGAGTATTCACGGAGTATACACATGACTCGCCGTAGCACACAGATCTAAATCACCCGCAGCTTTCTCCAGCACACCACAGCTTCCTACAGGACCCTGACTCAGGTGTAAACAAAGACAACAAGTGTGCGGAGAACATTAAGATGGAAAGGACAACAAATATATAGATAACAACAAATATATATATAGATATAGATATATATATATAACAGATAACAGGATCAGCACCTAAACATTCCAACTGCTTACATACATGTGGCATCTCCATGCAATGGAATATCATGAGGCCACGAAAAGCAATACAGGAGTTCACGAAGTGACCCACAACGTTCTCAGAGATGGAGCGTCAGGAGAAAAAAAGCAAGGTGCAAAATGGTGTCCGTGGTACGCCACCACTTAGGTAAAAACACGTCTGTGTATATTCGCCGGTACATGTACAGTTACCTCAGGAAGGAAGAAACCAGAAACTGTAGTTGCCATCTAAGAGGGGAAGTGGGTGGTAGAGAGTTAATTTCCGCTGTACATCTTTTTACAGCATTTAATTTGTATGTCACATGAATGTATTACCTATTCAAAGTTAATTAAATTTGGACTTCTGCTTCTGGAAAGATGGAGTAAACATACTTTTCTCTACTCCTCTCACTAAGCACAGCTAGAATCCCTGGACTTTATATTTGAAAGAAACATAAAAATGCTGAGAGGTGAAGAGAAAGCAGCAGACTGGCTAGGGACCTCAGGACCCAAGGAACAACACGCTGGTGACTTCCAGGTTTTCGTTTGTTTGATGTGTCCTACGCTGGCTGCCAGGGAAGCCAACAACCCAGAAACACCAGTGGGAACAAACAAACACAGTCCCCAAAAGCCTGCTGTCTCCAGCCAAAGGAGGTGAAAGGGGCAGTGAAAACATACAACTGCCCGACTCCAATCAAACACGACAGAAAAACAAACCCCCCACGTGCAGTGTAGACACCACGCAGGAGCCAGGACTCATCCCACCCCTCTGCCTCCACACCGGGGTCCTGCCAGAGGAGGCCTGGTGGAAAGTCAGCACTTCCACCCCTCACCCTTCCGGCGGATGGTACCTGCAGAAGCCTAGTCAGGGGTCTGATCCCCCGCCCACACTCAGCAGCAACATGGAGCCCCTCCCCAAATGAGTGTCAACAAAGGCCAAGAGGAAAACCTGAACTTCAGCCCCAAACTGGCATTAACAAAGGGTATCCCCCTTCCCCTGCTGGAGCGATATCAGAAATGACTTGCCAAAGCATAAGATTTAAATAAGATCTGGAATCTCATAATATAATACCCAAAATGTCCAAGTTTCAATAGAAAAAAAAAAACTCTCACCATAGCAAGAACCAGGAATACCTCAAGTGAAATGAGAAAAGATGATCAATAGATAGCAACACTGAGATGACACAGATAACAGAATTACCAAACAAGATTTTAGGAGCCATCATAAAATGCTTCAGTGAGCAACTACAAATGCACCTGAAACAAATGAAAAATAAAAGGAAGTCAGCAAAGGAACACAAAGTCACAGCAAAGATAAAAGATATAAAGACAAAACCCACAGAAATTTTAGAACCAGAAAACACAATACCTGAAATTAAAATGTCAATGGATGAGCTCAGCGGCAGAAAACGACAGGGGAAAGAGTCAATGAACTTGAAGACAGCAACAGAAATAACCCAACCTGAACGACAAAGAGAAAACAGACTGAAAAACAAATGAACAGGGCTTCAGGGACACGTGGGCTGGACAACAGCACATCTAATATTCATGTATTCCGAGTCCCAGATGAGAGGAGAAAGGAGGTAGGGCTGGAAAATCATCCAAAGAAATTACGGTTAAAAATTTGTCAAATTTGGGAATTCCCTGGTGGGCCAGTGGTTAGTACTCCGTGCTTCCACTGCAGGGGACCTGGGTTCGATCCCTGGTTGGGGAACTAAGATCCTGCAAGCTGCGTGGTGAGAAAGAAAAAAAAAATTTGGCAAATTTGGCAAAAAAAATAAAATAAACCTATAAATTCAAGGTTGAATAAACTCTAAAGAGGATAAACCCCAAAAAAAAAATCCAAAAACTAAAGAGCAAAGAAAAAATTCTGAATGCCTCCAGCAAATTTCTCATCAGAAATCAGGTAGCCCAAAAGGAAGTTGCATATTTTCAAGTGTTGCGAGAACTGCCCACTCAGAATTCTATATTCAGCAAAATTTCCTTCAAAAATGAGGAGCAAATCTAGACATTCTCAGATGAACAAAAACTAACAGAATTTGTCACCAACATCTCTACTCTAAAAGACTGGCTAAAGAAAGTTCTCTAAACAGAGAGGAAATGATAAAAGAAGGAATCCTGGAACATCAGGAAGGAAGGAAGAACAAGAGCAAAAATATGGAAATTACAATTACTTTCCTTCTCCTCTTGTGTTTGCTAAATTATGTTTGGCAGTTAAAGCAAAAATTATAATGCTAATGTGCTTCTCAATGTATAACCTCAATTAAAACAGAAAGGGAGGAGGGTAAAGGGACATAAAGGGAGATAAGGTTTCTACATGTCACTGAAACTGGTAAATGCTGACACCGCAGACTAAGAAAAGCTATGTACATATAAGATAATAACTAGACCAACCACTTAAAAAGCTACACAGAGAGAAGCACTCAAAACACCACGGATATGGGACTTCCCTGGTGGTCCGGTGGTTGGGACTCTGCACTCCCAATGCAGGGGGCCTGGGTTCGATCCCTGGTCAGGGAACTAGATTCCCATGTGCTGCAACTAAAAGCCTGTATGCCACAACAAAGATCCTGCGTGCCACAGCTAAGATCCAGCGCAACCTAAATAAATAAATAAGACACCACAGGTAACTCAAAATGAAATTCTAAAACATATTCAAGTAATCCACAGGAAGTTAGGTAAAACAAAACAAAACAAAGAAATTAAAAACAGAAAGAACAAACAGAAAAAGAACTAATCAATAATCACAATAAATGTAACAGTCTAAACACACCAGTTAAAAGACAGATATTGGTAGAGTGGATTAAAAAAACGTGACTGAACTCTACATTGTCTACGAGAAACTCTCTTCAAATCTAACAATATACGGGCACACCTGGTTTTACTGTGTTTTGCTTTTATTTAGTCTTTTTTTACAAATTGAAGGTTTCTGGCAACCCTGAGTCGAGCAAGTCTACTGGTGCCACTTCTCCAACAGCATTTGCCCACTTCATGTCTCTGTGCCATATTTTGGTAATTCTCACTATATTTCAAACTTTTTCATCATTATTATATTTGTTAAGGGGATCTGTGATCAGTGCTCTTTGATGTTACTACTATGACTTGCTGAAGGCTCAGATGATGGTTAGCATTTTTTAGCAATAAAGTATTTTTTAATTAAGGTACCTACACTGTTTTTTTAGACATATGCTATTGCACACTTAACAGATGGCAGTACAGTGTAAACATAACTTTAAAATCGACTGGGAAACCAAAATTTCGTGTAACTCGCTTTATTGTGATATTCACTTTATTGCAGTGGTCTAGAACCAAACCCACAACATCTCCAATGTATGCCTGTATGCAGGTTAAAACTAGAAAGATGTAAAAAGATACTCCACAAAAATATTAATCAAAGAAAGTATGAGTGGCCATACTGCTATCAGAAAAAGTACACTTTATAGCAAAGAAAATTGCCACTGATAGAAAGGGACATTAAATAGCAAGAGTCAATCTGTCAAGACAGAGCACTCCTAAGTGTGTATGTACCAAAGAATGCTGCAAAATATGAAACAAAAACTCAAAGGAGAAAAAGACAAGTCCACAATTACAGATATAGACTCTACCTCTCTCTCAACTAGTGATGGAAAAAGGAGAGAGAAAATCAGCAAGGATACAGAAGAACTCAACACCATCAACCTACAGGATCCAACCGACATGAAGAGAACATTCCACCCAACAAGAGCAGAACACACATTGTTTTCAAGTGCACATGGGACCAAAATAAATCTAATACTGGACCATAAAACGAACCTCAACAAGTTTAAAAGAATTAAAACCATAAAAGTGTGCTTTCTGACTACAATGGAATTAACTCAGAAATCAATAACAGAAAGATAATGAGAAAATCCCCCAAATACTTGGAAACTAAACAACATAGTTCTGAATAATCCATGGATCAAAGAGGAAGTCTCAGGGAAACTAAAAACTGCATGAACAGAATGAAAATTAAAATACAAAATATTAAAATGTGTCGGACATAGCTAAAGCGGTGCTAAGAAGGAAATTTTTAACACTACATGCTTACATTAGAAAAAAGAAGTCTCAAATCAATAATCTAAGTTCCTACCTTAAGAACCGAGAAGAGTAAAATAAACCCAAAGCAAGAAAACGGAAGGAAATAAAGAGCAGAAATTAGTGAAATTTGAAACAGAAAAATAGAGGACCATCAATGAATCAAAAAGCTGATTCATCAAAAGTTAAAACTTTTGCTCTGCAAAAGACCCTGTGAAGAGGATGAAAAGACAAGCTAAATGATAGGAGAAATTACTTGCAAACCACATATCTGCAAACGACTCATATCTAGTATATACAAAGAACCCTGAAAACTTAACAGTAAAAATACAAGCAACACTATTAAAAAATGAGCAAAAGACACGAAGAGACATTTCAAAGATGATATGCAGATGGCAAATAAGCACATGAAAAGATGTTTGCCATCACTGGCCGTTAGGGAAACGAAAATGAGGAGAATGAGACATCACTGCATACTTACTGGAACAGATGAAGTAAACCAGTGACAATGGCAAACGCTGTCAAGGTGAAGCTGGCTCTCTCATACATAGCTGGTGGGAGTGCAAAATGACACAGCCACTGTGGAAAGCACTCTGGTAGTTACTGAAAAACACTAAACACAAACTTGCCATACAACTTGCGCTATGCACAGGATTTATCCAGAGAAATGAAAAATTATGTCCACACAAAGACCTGTACACAACTGTTCATAGCAGCTATATTTGTAATAGCTAAAAACTGGAAATAACCAAGATGCCCCTCAAAAGAAGAATGTTTAAACATCTGTGGTACACATCCACACACTGGAACAATACCACTCAGCAATAAAAAGGGACAATCTACTGATACATGCAACAACCCGGATGGCACCCAAGGGCTTTATGCCAAATGAGCAAGCTAATCTCAAAAGGACACATACACTGTATTACTCCATCTCTATAACAGCCTCTAAACAGCAAAATTATGGAGACGGAAACAGATTAGTGGTGGTCAGTGGGCAAGGACGGTGGAGGAGAGGGATATACGTGTAATTATAAAGAAATAACATGGGAAATAACACGTGTAATTATAAAATAATAATACGTGTAATTATAAAGAAATAACACAACATCTTTGTGGTGATGAAATAGTTCTATATCGTGACTGCAGTGGTGGTTACAGGCATCTACACATGGGATAAAATGACAGAGAACTGCACTTACACTGCTCCAATGTCAAACTCCTGGTTTTGATATTGTACTATGATTGTGTAAGATGTAACCTTTGGAGGGAACAGGAAAAAGGGTAAACAGAACCTCTCTAAACTCTCTTTACAACTTCCTATGACTCTATATTTCAAAATAAAATATTTTAAACACAAATAAAATATAGTTGTAAGGTATGTATGAGCTTGTAAATTATTTAAACAAATTAAAAAATAAAGCACCTCAGTTAGCTATAATGATGAATCAAAACTAAGAAGATTAAACTTAAACAATGTAAAAGTTCTGCAGATCAAAAAAATATATATATGGGTATAGAATGTGTATAACCAGAAGACATAGGCTATTCTCCAAGTGCTAAAAAGTCATCGGAAGGCAATCTAAGGAAGATTATCAGGGAGAGTATATCTAAGGAAGAATACACCTAAAGATTGAGATAAAAATTCTATACCTCAATAACACTTGCTACAGCAGTTGACAGACAACAGTAATTATTTTTTAACATTTATTTATTTATTTGTTTGTTTGGCTGTGCCAGGTCTTAGTTGCGGCACACAGGATCTTTGTTGCTGCACGTGGGATCTTCGTTGCAGCATGCGGGATCTTTAGATGTGGCATGCAGGATCTTTTAGTTGCAGCATGTGGGAACTTTAGTTGCAGCATGCAAACTCTTAGTTGCGGCATGTGGGATCTAGTTCCCTGACCAAGGATCAAACCAGGGCCCCCTGCATTGGGAGAGCAGAGCCTTAGCCACTGGACCACTAGGGAAATCCCGACAACAGTAATTTTTAAAATAAAAATATCCAGTATATTTCTCAGAAGAATGTCAAACATTTTACTAAACCTTCAAACAATAATTCCTAACTTATATAAACCATTCCAAAGAACAGAAAAGAAAGCTAACAACCTCATTTCATAAAGCCAGTATAATTTTGATGTACAAACCAAACAAAACTGGTACAAAATAAAGAAAATTATAGACTAATCTCACTAGTGAAACAGTAAAATCATTCTTTTTAAAATCAGAAAGACAAAAGCACCAGCTATCCCCAGTTCTAGTCACTGACAGAAGTTCTAGCCAGTGCAGCCGGATCAAGGAAAAAAATATGAAGTATTGGGGTTGGAAGAGACAAAATAACCATTATTTGCAGTTAATACAATAGCTTGCATAGAAAACTTAAGAGAACCTGCAAGCTATTCGAACAAATAAGACAGGGCAGCAGGACTGTTGGATTCAAAAACAACTTTAAAAATTCAGCAGCATTCCTACTATGGTGGCGACAATTAGAAAATTTAATTAAAAAAAAATTCACAACAGCAAAAAACCATAAAGGTACCTAAAAATAAATATGGCAAAAGGTATGTATGAGCTTTTTAAAGAATACTGAAAAACATTACTGAAAAACATAAGAAACATGAATAAACAATAAAACATATATACCATATTCCTGGATAGGAAAATTCAATTCATAAAGATTCATCAAAATTTTTTTAATATTTATTTATTTAGGCTGCACCGTGTCTTCGTTGCGGCATGCAGGATCTTTAGTTGCTGCATGCATGGGGGATCTAGTTCCCTGACCAGGGATCGAACTCAGGCACCCTGCATTGGGAGTGTGGAGTCTTACCCACTGGACCACCATGGAAGCCCCAAGATATCAAGTTTTTCCCAAATTAATCTACAAATTCAATGTGTCTCTAATCAAAATCCCATCATAATTTTTCACTGACCTTAAACTGATTCTAAAATTTATGATAAAGAGTAAGGGCCTAAGAATAGCCAAAGCTACTCTGAGAAAGAAAAAGGAGAAGGAACCAGACCCACCTGATATAAAGAGACATGCCAAAGTAATAGTATTTAATACAGTATGAATTTGCAACAGAAAAACACCATAAATATTCCCAACCATATACAGCGCCTCAATATGATTGAAGAGGCACCCTGCAATAAGTGGTGCTGGGCAACTGGCCTTCCATTTGGAAAACAATTAAATTAACTCTCTCCCACACCATAAAAAAAAAACTTTTTTTCTTAGAAGAAAATACAGACAGTCTTTATGACTTTAGACTATAAATGCATTTTTTTAATAGAAACAAATTATAAAAAAGGTAAGACTGAAAAACTGAACTACATGAAACTTTTAAACTTCTGGGATTAAAAAATAATTTTAAAGAGATCTTAAAATAGGAGAAGAGGGACTTCACTGGTGGCGCAGTTGTTAAGAATGCCCCTGCCAATGCAGGGGACACGGGCTTGAGCCCTGGTCCGGGAAGATCCCACATGCCGCGGGGCAGCTAAGCCCGTGGGTCACAACTACTGAGCCAGCGTTCTACAGCCCAGAGACACAACTACCGAGCCCACGTGCCACAACTACTGAAGCCTGCACACCTAGAGCCTGTGCTCTGCAACAAGAGAAGCCACCGCAATAAGAAGCCCACGCACCACAACGAAGAGTAGCCCCCGCTCACCGCAACTAGAGAAAGCCCACGTGCAGCAACGAAGACCCAACACAGCCAAAAATAAACTAATTAATTATAAATAAATAAATAAAATAGAAGAGGATATTTACAAGACATTAGTATTCAAAGTATACACAGAGTTTCTGTAACTCCATAAAAAAGACAAAAAAATGCAACAGAAAAATGGGCAAATACACAGACAATGAAAGGTGCTCAACCTTCCTAGTAATCAGAGAAACGCAGACTTATAAAATAAGACATCATTTTACATTCATTAGACTGGCAAAAATTTAAGTCAAATAAGATCAACTGTCGTCAAGGATGTGCAGAATCAGAAACTCCCATCCACTACTGATGGGCATTTAAATCAGTCCAGGCACTTGGAAAAGCGTCTGGCAATACCTGACAAGGCTGAAGGGGTGCATACCTGAGTGATGAAACACCCCGTTTCTCATATTTTCTCTTGGGAAACTAGCACATGTGGCTGAGAAGATACTTACTGTATCATTCTGTACAACAGAGAAAAAACTGGAAAATGCCCAAATGTAGATTCACATCTTACATTTTTGATCTAGATCTGTATATAGCAACACTGATACATCTTAAAAACAAAATATTGAGGATTTAAAAAAAAACAATGCAGAAAGTTATTTACAGTATAATTATCATTTTTGAAATGTTTAAATTCACAAAATACTACATACTGTCATTGTATCCTGCATCTGTAACATAAGGATGAAGCGTGGACTGAATACAGCTAATGTCCAGCAAAGGAGGGAGAGCGGGGAAGGACTGGAGGAGAGGAAAGGGGGCTGGCACTCACAGGGATGTATGCCTGTATTACGCACTTACAAGATGCAACTGTGTTAACATTCGTTCATTCTGGGTGGTAGGTAAATGGGTCTTTGTTATATTATCTTTCTTTCTTTGTTTTCCAAAATAAAGATTTAAAAGACATTCAGAAACAAAAGCATCTCTGGGCTCAATCCCTGTCTCCAGTCTAGACCTTTCCCCAGAGCATCAAACCTTTTACCCAGTTGCCTACAGGACGTTTACACCTGAACTCTTCAAACATCAACTGTCTGAAATGTACTTACTTTCTCCTGACCCCTCCCACATCCTCTTTCTATGGATGTGATCACCACACATACACTCCTCTGCCTGAAACTTTTCAATGACTCTCAACTTTCTCCAACAACTTAAAGGAAAAAAAAAAAATAGGTAGAGAAAACCTTTCTTCAAACAATCAAGCAAATTCTGCACAGAAGCTCAAATAAATAAGATACAGGCAAGGCTGCCCTGGTGGACCAGGACAGGGCCCCGCGACTCTCTAGTCTGGGACAAGGCCCCTGAGGGAGCCTGGAAAACAATGTGAAGGTTCCCCATTTGCAAAATAAAATGACAATTCCTTAACATACAAGTGCTGGCACTTCTCCACGTTCCCAGCCCGCTCTCCCACCACCCTCTGCCTGGGGGGTGCCTCCCCTCTGTGCCCACCAGAACCAGAAAGGCCCTGTCCTGGCACTCTCCACACAGCCACACACGTACAGACAAGCTCCCTTCTCTCTTTGGAAGCCACTTTGCATCTTGAACTTCACCTTGTGAACAGAGCCTCTGTAACGACAAACAGGGTTCGGTTGCCAGGACTGAGAGTGCAGCAGGCCTGCTGCCCAAGGTACCCGAGGCCCTCTGCCCACCTGTCCCAACGCACTCCCTTCTGTCCCCCACGGCTTCTCTAACTCTTGCAATAAATTCAGCCAAGGGTATAACTCTTCCTTTACTCCTGCCTCCTTGACCTTTTTCTTTCTAGCTTCCACCACTGCTGTTCTCAGCACCAATGTGAGAGCTGCCGCGCCTGCTGACAGTGAATGGAATCCTGCTAATAGCTGACTTCAATCCCCTCTCTGTTAATGATGACAGGTGAAGTGGTGCTGCCAACAACTGTATTAAAGCAAGAGGTGCAAAGTAATCCTCTTAGAGCTGCTGCACTTCACAAGGTTAAAACTAATCTGCTTTGAAAAATCAGAAAGTCCAATTCCAATTTACCAATTCAGCATGGAATGATCCAGTTCTCTGGCATTCACAATATAAAATTCACAGAAGACTGATCTACCCTTCAGAATGCCAATTGTTATGGACTGAACTGTGTCCCCTCAAAATTCCTATGTTGAAGCCCTAACCCGCAATGTGACTATATTTGGAGATGGGACCTCTCAGGTTAAATGAGGTCATAAGGGTAGAGCCTCAGTTCCACAGGACTGGGGTCCTTATAAGGAGAAGAGATACCAGAGGTCTCTCTCTCAGCCATGCACACAAACAGGAAAAGGCCATGTGAGGACACAGTGAGAAGGCACCATCCACAAGCCAAGGAGAGAGGCCTCACCAGAAACCAACCCTGACGGCACCTTGATCTTGGACTTCAAGCTTCTATTCTGTGATAATGTCTGTTGGTTAAGACATCCAGTCTACGGTATTTTGTTATGGCAGCCCTACCAGACTAATAAAACAAATCATGAATTTAAAATGAGGACCAGCCGACCAAGCGTGCCTATTGTCAAGGACACCCCATCATAGTAACCAAGTATTTAGACCTAGCAAATCAAGTTCACGATCAGTTATCCAGCAAGCAAGGACCTGGAATGAGGTGAGCTAAACGTTCTCAAGGAATGAGGGCGCACTTTCTAGCAATCTGAATACCCGTATCCACCAGAAAGGCTTTGGTCTCCCTTGAACAAATACTAAGAACTCAGCTCCTTCCCCGTCGCTCTGCGAGGCTGCTCACACTCTACCGGGGTCAAGCAGCCTGTTGCTCAGAAGTCCCTGCGCCCACGACAGCTTACAGTTTCTAAGATCGTGACTTATCTTACAAGGGCTACATTTAGGAGACAGAACTTCACTCCACTCTTGACTGACATACCTGCCTCTTTGGTAAACGGTCTCCAAAAAATAACCCGGAAGTTAAACAGTTTCAAAGAAGAATTCTACCCTGTGGACAACCAACCTGACCTTGGGGTCTCCTGTGAATAAAGAGTGGGCAGGATGCACTCTGGCCAAAATGTGGACATTTCTTCCCTTATTATGCTCTACTGACTAACATTTAAACAAAAACAGAACACTTCAGAACATAATAAAACAGGCCTCTCCTTTCAAAAAAAATAAAATATCTTTCAATAAAGTGAATAGTGTAATACAATAGATAGTCCACCAAAGTGCTAAGTTAATAAAACTGTACTTACTTAAAATTACAAATTAACCTTAAGGAACCACATATACGTCTTTTAAGTAGCTGAGACATGTATGACTGAATGAAGGCCTCTGCCAACCACCCAAGCTGAAACTCCAATGACTGTGACAAAGGACTGTATCAGAAGAGAATCAAAGGACTAGAAAGTTGGGAGGGTTTAGGTGACAGCTACGGCCGATAGCAATACTCAGCAGCCAGATGGCAACATAAATAACTCCCCAGTAACCAGAACAATCATCTAAAAGAAGACAGCAAGTAAATTCATATACCGTGAAAAACAGAATTAGAATGTTTAGAACAATTATAAGAAACACAATCCTTTATAAACCGAGGGTGGAGCTTTACTTACATGAAGGAATAATGAACTGTGGCTCAGTGTTGCCTGCGTAGCCAAGCTTGGTATACCTAAAAGCACAAAGTCATCAACACATGTTTAGATAATAATACTCTCTTCTATATCCCATTAATGTCTTTTATTATAAGCTCTCCAAGTCCTAAAATATCAAGACTGAAAATACACCCGTGAAATTAAAGGAAAAAAAAAAAAAACCTCGTGATGACTAAGAATCAAACGCTAATTTCAGATAAGCAAGCAGTTACAAAAACATAAAATATTATGCCTGTTTCTACTGGAAAAATTCATATATTAACACATGAATTACATTTGTGTATCCCTAATAATTTTAAGGTGTTTTTATATTCTTTTAATCTTTACAAAAATCCTACAAAGGAAGTAAATATTATCCCTGTTTTGCAGATGAGAAAACTGAGGCACTGAGAAGTTCATTAAGCTGCCCAGAGCCAAACAGCTAGTGAACAGAAAAAGACCCAACTCTGAATATGCAGGCTCCAATTCCAGAGCTGCCCCTCAAAACAAGGTACTTGCTTCCCACACTTCACGACCTTTTGGGGGGGCTAGGGAATTCCATAATTTTCTTAAAGTGTCATGGCACATGTCTAGAAGAGCTACTGCCAGGTACTGAGAGTATCCGACAGAAGCAGCTCTCTATCATCTCATTTCAGAATGAGCCCATCTTCTGTCAAGATACTCTTTATGATGGATTCCAAAAGTCTTAACTAAAATGAATGCCAAAATACTACCATCTGTTCCAAAAGCATTTGCTTATCTCCTAAATTTAAAAAAAAAAAAAAAAAGTGGGGTGGGGACCACCCCCCGGAACCATCTGCTGGAAATGTGAGGCTGGAAAGACTCCTGAGTGCCCCCCTTCTCAGCAGGTCCTCCGTACCAAGCAGTCAGGTCGAGACAAGGAGCCATCATTCTGCAGTAATGCTCCCGAGGAATACAAACGCTTCCCAGCAGTGCTGAAAGCAACTTCATTAATTCATGCTATTTTACAAGTTATTTCAAGACGCTTGATACTAAATTTTTTGATGTAATTAATACATTCCAAGTTCTAATAAATTAATTTTATGATTTTTAAATGTATTTTAATCGTATGCTAATTTTACTATTTTTGAACACACATTAAATAAATAAGATTTAGGGAGACAAAAAAAGCAAGTCGGGTCCACTTAAATCATGCCTTACTGCTCAGTCTCCAAGGAACTAAGGTCTCGGTGTCACAAGAGTTTGGGCAAGGCCAGGCCCTGAGACCTGTCAGGCCCAACAAGGAGTTTATAAAAGGCAAGACCCATCTGAGGGCACTCCCAAGTTCTACCGAAGTACACAAACCAAGTGGACCCACAAGTCCTCGACTCCAGGGCTCGCCAGACCCAAAAGCAGAGTCAAAGCCAACCCAGAGTCCAGGGGAGGCAATATATACTGAACTTTAAGAATTCTGGATCATCTTCAACTGAACCATTTTTCTGGAAGTAAATTCCAAATAACAAATATAAACGAAGTGAATGACTGACCCAAAGCTAAAGAAGTCCAGAGAAGCTAACAAGCAGGCCAGAAATCACTAGAATCACTGCACTGCACCTAAGTCTGTGCTTTTAACAGGGGCCACTTCGCTCACCAGCCACACCACCCACCTCGTACTTAAAGAAGCCCACCCTACCACACTGTTAGATTATAAATTGCAGGATGACCAGAACAGGGTCCTTCTATTTTTTTTTTTTTTTTTTTTGCGGTACGCGGGCCTCTCACTGTTGTGGCCTCTCCCGTTGCGGAGCACAGGTTCCAGACGCGCAGGCTCAGCGGCCATGGCTCACGGGCCCAGCTGCTCCGCGGCATGTGGGATCTTCCCGGACCGGGGCACGAACCCGTGTCCCCTGCATCGGCAGGCGAACTCTCAACCACTGCGCCACCAGGGAAGCCCCAGGGTCCTTCTTGATTTTATCTCCACCCTGGCACAGTCCTGGCTGTGGCAGACACTCCATAAGTATCTGCTGAAAGAGTTCTTACCAGGTGTAAGGAAAGGCAATCACTGGCAAACTGCTGGGGAAGGAACCAGTGTTTGAAAGGGGGGGATGCTGACAGTCAGAAAAACAATTTGATGGGACAAGAAAAGACCAAAGACCATTGTCTAATACAACCTCTCACACTTGGTTTTGTCTAATAGGGTTATTTCAAAAAAAAAAAAACCTGAAACAAATATTAATACCACTGACCCTCTGAACAACACACGTTTGAACTGCACAGGCCCACTTATGTGTGGATTTTTTTCCAACAAATATACAAAAATATATGTGTAGAAGATCGTGTGCAAGACTTACACTGAACTGGATAGCCTATCCTTACACAGGCGCAAGGTTAAGTGATATATAAAATTAATAAATGAATCAACTATATACTTCAATAAAAAATAAAATAAAAAAATAAAATAAAATTAATAATGTGTTCATTTTCTTACTTTGCTTTCAAAGAGTTACATTACAGTATGCCTCCCTCTCTCTCTCTCTCTCTCTCTCTCTCTCCAGTACTTGCAGAACCTGCAGATCAGTCTATCATCACAGGTAAGTGGTGGTGTTTAAAATGCAACGTTTCCAAAACTGTATTATGAATATGACTGTAATACTGTTTACCATAAAAATTCTATAACAATTCATCCATCAGTGTATATAGGCTGGGCTACCGAGAAGGAGATGTATCAATTACACTAGGTTTCCATCATACTGCTGCCTCTTCGTTATTAATGCTTGAAATGCATTGTAAGTAAATATGAATTCCTTTTTCACATTTTCTTTTCATTTTTGATGTCTAGTGTTAGTAACACATATAACATCTACAGTGTTTTGTATAATACTGATATAGGTACTGACAGATGATTCATCTTGTAAACAGATGATGTAAACTTATGGTACCAATAAATACAGTACAGTGCTATAAATGTATTTTCTCTTATGATTTTCTTTTCTCTAACTTACTTTAAGAATATAGCATATAATACATACAACAAAATATGTGTTAATCGACTGTTTATGTTGTCAGTAAGGTCAACAGTAGGCTATTAGTCGTTGTTTTGAGAGAGTCAAACGTTATACACGAATTTTCAACTGTGGGGCGGGGGGGTCGGTGCCCCTAGCCCCACTGTTGTTCAAGGGTCAACTGTACAGAAAAATGCTAACATTTATTAAAATTAGGCGCTAAGTATCATTCATGTCCTTTATATTACTTTTAGTATTTCTGAAAGGCAACAGAGTGTATTGTATTGGTTGTGACCATGCACTTTGGCACCAGACTGCCGAAGTTCAAATCCGAGCTCTGTTATTTGCCAAATGTGTAACTATCTGTATCTCAGTTTCTCCATCTGTTAAAAGGAGGATCATAATACAACCTACCCTCTAGGATTAGTGAGTTAATATATATTAAAAAGATAAATAGAACGAGCACTACAACAATGCTAGCTATATGTTTCAGTTATTTTTTACTATTATTTTTCTGTATCTTTGAAATATTTCCTAATTTAAATTTTTGGAAAAAAAATTTAACTTATTTATTTATTTATTTATTTACTTTTGGCTGAGTTGGGTCTTCGTTGCTTCACGCAGGCTTTCTCTAGTTGCAGCAAGCGGGGGCTACTCTTCGCTGCGATACGCAGACTTCTCACTGTGGTGGCTTCTCTTGTCGCGGAGCACGGGCTCTAGGCGCATGGGCTTCAGTAGTTGTGGCACATGGGCTCAGTAGTTGTGGCTCGCAGGCTCTAGAGTGCAGGCTCAGTAGTTGTGGCGCACGGGCTTAGTTGCTCCGCAGCATGTGGGATCTTCCCGGACCAGGGATCGAACCCACACCCCGTGCGCTGGCAGGCAGATTCTTAACCACTGCGCCACCAGGGAAGTCCCTGAAATTTTTTTTAAAAAACAGGACGTTCTGTGTCCCAAATCATATTACTCAGTCTTTCTGCCATGCCCACTCTAAACACCACAAACTAATTTGTGAAGTGATGGAGATAAACTGCACCGGAAGTGAAACTAAAAGTACCACGTGTCCTTCAACAACCATGGCTCAACTCCATCCCAAGTTCTATGCCCTGAAATCATAAACAATGGCCCACAGCAGCAAAAGGTCAGGCTGCAGAAGTGCATGGGGCCCTTTTCAGGCCCACAGCTCTAAAATTCAACTACATACTGATGATGCCACTACCACATGCCACTTGGCATCAGTTGCTAGAGTGTTCAGATTCTGAAGTCACCATGTTCTGAGACAGCACAGCCTTCACAGGAGGGAGGCTTTCTGTCACAGAATCACATGAGTACCTTGCAGCAGTAACATTCGGCAAACAATGATCTTCATGACTGAGACAAACTAACATTAAACTATATTAATATTTGTAGGTACTAACAACTAACTATGAGGTCTTCCCGTCCTTTGCTAGCAAAACTGAAACAATTAAAACCACTGGCAAAAGTAGAAATTACTCAGATCACTTTATGGTAATTTAATGTCTCTGAATCTTCCTGTGCTATTTTTTATATAGCATCAAATACACTTAGGTTTTCTCACTTTGAATAATCACAACGTAAGGAACATGTAACAATATTTTTTAAGAGACATTCAAATATTAACAAAATCTTCAATACAGTTTCATATACAACTTCAACAAGACCCTATTAAACAGAACACTGTAAATATAACTAACAAGTGTTCCTCCTCCTACTACTACTACTATATATAAAACAGATAAACAACAAGGTCCTACTGTATAGCACAGAGAACTATATTCAATATCTTGTAATACTCTATAATGAAAAAGTATACATGTATAACTGAATCACTTTGCCATACACCAGAAACTAACACAACATTGTAAATCAACTATACTTCAATTTAAAAAAAAGTGTAATGTAAAAATAAATAAATGAAAGCCATACAATAAATGATGTGAATTATACTTTTTTTAAAATGGTCACCTGTTAGAAACATGATTTCAGATTTGAGTTTTTCATGGTAGCATGGCCCACATTATCTGGCAGGTGAGTTTAAGATCATCTGGGTAGGCATCTAGAAAGAATGTACCAAGCCTGACTGATGAGATCACCTGGGAAGCTTCTGAAAATACACATTCCCAGGGCCTGTCCCAGAATCACAGAGAAGGAGCCTGGGTGTCCATATTTTAAACATCCCCTGCCCCTCCCCTGCCATGGTTCTGACGATCAACCAGCCCAGGAATCACTGACTAAACTGTACCACATGCGATCACCTGTGAATTTTTAGGTAACGCAAGCTCCCCATCCTCACGCTCACGTTCTAACAAAACCATCTACACCTACCACATTATCAGATAAAATGTACCTGTAATGTTGAAGTTTAATACTGGCTAGAGGCTCAGAAGAAAGGACTCAGATGTACCAAGTCTGTCTTATTTAGAATACTGTGTGTTTAAGTATTCTATAGAAAAAAAAATGTAGGAAATGCTTTTCAATGCAAACTATTTATGTAATTAGGGTGTGATGAAAACAATCTAGTAGTGGGAAAAAAAAAAGGCTCAAAACAGAAATAGTTAATCCTTAGGAAGAGATCATGGGGGGGCGGGAATCTCTCAAACCAAAAGACAGTGAAAAACTAGAAGCATTCCTATTGAAGACAGAATGAAGCCAAGGAGACCCACCACCATAACTCTCATTTAACATTGTTTTGGAAGAACCAGATAATACAAACCACAAAGAACTAAATAAAAGGAACAGTACTGGGAAAGAGGAGGCAAAATTTATTTGTAAATCATAATTACAGACCTGGAATATCAAAGGAAATTAAGTGAAAAACTAAAAGCAATAGGGAATTCAGCAAGATGGCCAGTTACTCAATGAAGAGGCAAAAATCAGCAACTTTCCTACCAGTAACAAGTGAGACTATACACTGGATGAAAAGATCCCATTCACAATGGCAACAACACAGAAAAATATTACCCTTGAGAATAAACCATATGTGAAGAACTCTCCATATACAAGGAGACAAACAGAGACACACCTTATTCATACAGGAGGAGTCAAGAGTTTTAAAAGAAACATCACATATCACTAAATTCATCTATAAATTTAATGCAAAAGCATTCAAAATCTGGGCAAATACGGAAGAAGGTGGTAGTAAATTATACATGGGTGTTATTAAAAGGCTGAAGTGTCATTACAAAGAGACGTTTCACATTACCTATCAACATTATAAATGCATATACCATATTATCCTAATAGTTTTAAATGCATACACCCTACTGTCCAAATAGCACATTTCTAGGTATTTACCCCACAGAAGCACTTTTACATGTATGAAAAGATATGCACAAATAATGTTCTCTACAGCATTATAACAGCAAAACAATGAAAAAACTGGAAATACTCAAATGCCATAAACAGAGGATAAACTATATTGCAATCATTCAATAAAATGCAACACAACCAACAAAAATGAAGCAGACTTATGTTACTGGCCACATATAGATATAATTTGAAAAGTTGTGCTAAAAAACCAATGGGTCAACAATGAAACCAAAGAGGAAATTAAAAGATACCTTGAGACAAATGCCAGTAAAAACACAATCTTACACAATCTATGGGATGCAGCAAAAGCAGTTCCCAGAGGGAAGTTCATAATAAAAATAGTTGCAAAACAGTATATTTTCATATTGTGAGGGAGTTAATGGGGCCCACAGTGCTGGGTTCAAAGCACAGCACTAGCTCTGTGACTTTAATCCCTCCTATTTTATTTGCTTCATTGGTACAAGGTGAGTAATAACAATCCCTACTTCAATGTTAAACATTACCATTTCTGGAAAATACCTCCTAATTCAAAAAGTAAAAGGATCTCACAGTCAATAATTTTATTTTACTACTGAATGTTATCTGATGTGTAGTCATGATCTGTATTTCTTCCATGAATTGTCCTTGATAATTTTTCTACTAGACTTTTGGATCTTATCAATTTGTGTAAACTCTTACATACTGAGGATATTAATGCTTGCTCATATATATTACTAATTTTTCTGAGTTTGTTGTTTACCTTCAGTTATACATTTTCTGAAATATAATTGTTTAGGGGCTTCCCTGGTGGCGCAGTGGTTGAGAGTCCGTCTGCCAATGCAGGGGACACGGGTTCGTGCCCCGGTCCGGGAAGATCCCACATGCCACGGGGCGGCTAGGCCCGTGAGCCATGGCCACTGAGCCTGCGCATCTGGAGCCTGTGCTCTGCAATGGGAGAGGTCACAACAGTGAGAGGCCCACGTACCGCAAAAAAAAAAAAATATATATATATATATATATACATACATATAATTGTTTCAACAATTTAGGTGATCAAATCTGCCAGTTATTTTCCTGAATAATTTCCTTTGCAGTTTCTACCTTGAAAGTCTTTCCCTATACTAAAATTCTGTATCGTTTCTCTTCCAGTTCTGTGTACATCTGATATACCTGATACATGAAGAAACACATCAATCAGATTTTCCCAAACATGTGTACATAAGGAATTAAGATCAACAACTTTTATATTAAAAGGCTTTGATTTTTGGTTTGTTTATTTGAACACCATCTTCCCAAAGGATAGCCAGCATGGTGGGGGCAAGCATCATTCTCAAAAATACATAAACTAAGCTTACAGACTGCCAGCCATATTCTCACACTCAGTGCCACCTTCCACACATCCCCTGACCTGAGACCTTTTCTCATATGGAAATCAGGACAGACAGAAGATACGGAAACAGATCAATAGCTGCATAAAGCAAGACCAAGAGTTACAACTCTGCCTGTTAACCAAATATGTTCTCATAGTTCAAACTTCCAAACACTCTAAAAAGGTACCTATAAAAAGTCTCACTCTCACTCCTACACCCATCTACCCCATTTCACCTTCCATCCTATTCTCATGTGTCCTCCAATGTCTCTTTCTGTAAATAAAGTATATCCTTATTTGCCCCAAACATTTTAAAAGGTCCTTGTGCAAAACTTCTTTCGCTCCTCTTGTTAAAGGCCCCTCTGCCCACAGCAGTAACTGCCTGCAGTGAGGAGGATTAATCTGACTACCGTCAACTCAACATACTTATATATATCCCGCCTACAACCATGTGTCTAGAGCAGAAGGTGACAATGTAAGCTCGATTAATTTATGTTTGAAAGTGGAAATGTCACATTTTAAAACAATGTTTTTGAAACTGTATCCTGCAGGGAGGTTTTTTTGATTGAGACCTCTTATGAGGTCCAGTCTCAAACGCCCAACTTCAACCAGAATAGCTCTACTCCCTAAGATGTTTTCAGTTTTTAAAAAAGTGACTACACTGACTCAGAATATGATTTTTTTTCTTTTTTTTGCAGTATGCGGGCCTCTCACTGTTGCGGCCTCTCCCGTTGCAGAGCACAGGCTCCGGACGCACAGGCTCACAGCAGCCATGGCTCACGGGCCTAGCCGCCACGCGGCATGTGGGATCTTCCCGGACCGGGGCACGAACCCGTGTCCCCTGCATCGGCAGGCAGACTCTCATCCACTGCGCCACCAGGGAAGCCCCAGAATATGATTTTGATAAAACTAAAATTGCTCCCAGATCCTAATGATAGAGTTCTAAATAATATACGCTCCCCACACTGTACACTGTATATTAACATATGATCAAGTTCTTCAAACGTTTCTTGGGTTGTCTGTCATACAGAAAAGGGTAGTCTTTGTTTATAGGACACAGTTAAACATGTAAGTTCAAATTTATTAATTATTTTATCTAAATCCAATATCCTTTCTTTTCTTTTTCTCTATTTGATCTGTAAATTTTACATTACCCTATATACCTGTCCATTTCTTCTTCTACAGCAGCATTCTTTGCCCTATGGCTAGTAAATATAAGATCATGATGTGTGGCCTCTTTGTGGGTTTGGCGCATTATCAAGTGAACTCTGACTTCCAAGGTAAAATAGTGGACTAAACATGATCTAATTTCACTCTGTCCCGAAGCCCCACTAAAACCAAAGCAAAATGATTTTTTTAAGATATATAAACCACAACAATAGGGAGAAAAGAAGAGGAGGTAACAGCAAAATTCTGGCCCTGGATAGCAGAGGACCAGTAGTAAGTGGCTTTGGAGGTATATAAAATCCAGCAGTGGGCAAAGCTGAGAACCAGCCCAACACTCCCCAGACCCTGAAAAGCCCCGGAATGGGTGGCTGCACAGGCACCTGTGGAACCAGGACTGAAGGGCCCAAAACACGAAGCTGAGGTGATACTGCTCCCTCCCGCCCCACACCTCAGGGTGACCACCCTTCCCTGACCCCCGCATTCCCACAAGCAGACTCTAGAGAGTGTAAAGCCAAGGGCCTCTGGACTCCCAAGTCACCTGGCCTGGGCGAGTCCGGGAACCATTCTGAAAAGAAAGGGGTTACCTGACTGAATACAGAAAAAAGTTGACGGCTCAGAGGCCCTCTCCCACGCCCTTCTCTGCCCCCAACTCAGCTCTCACACAAAACACAAGCACCCAGACCCCACCCTCCAAGCAGATAATCAGAAGTATATCCTCTGGGGAAAATGACCAGCTCAAAAGGAAAGAGCCAAAGACCATAAGACCAGGAGACTTCCCAACAAACAACCCACCTATATCACCCCTGGTGAAGTTCAAAATCAGTAAGTCAAATCTACACAGGCAGGCACTCAATAAGGCAGCAGTAACTTTCACAAAGCAAGAAGAAATAAACAAGAAACACACTAGTGATAAGAGCACTTAACACACCATTCTCAGTTAAAGAGTAAGTGGACAAAAAAACTGGAAGACCTAAATAACATCATTAATAAGATAGCTCATACAGATATACACTGAACTCCTATCATACCAATAGGGAATATTCCTCTTTCCAAGTACATACAGAACATTCACAAAATTGACCATATCTTAGACACAGTGAAGTCTAAAGAATAGAATATAAACAGCACTCTGACCATAATGTAATAAAACTAGAATTAAAAACAAAAAGGCCCTTTTACCTGAAATTTTTAAAACATACTAGTATAGAAATATTGAGTTAAGAGGGAAATTCAAAAGAAAAATACAGAAATGCCTTGAAAACGATAATGAGAAACTATACCCAAATCCCTGTACATAAGGAATACATGTAGTTAAAGACATAACAGCCAAAATTAAATACTTTTTCAATATAAAGGGAAAATTAAAATGAATTTAATATCCAACTCAAAAACAAAAAAAAAACAGGAAGGCAGAAGAAAGAAATAAAAGTAGAAATAAATTAAAAAACAGAAAAATAGGGCTTCCCTGGTGGCGCAGTGGTTGAGAGTCCGCCTGCCGATGCAGGCGACATGGGTTCGTGCCCTGGTCCAGGAAGATCCAACATGCCGCGGAGCGGCTGGGCCCGTGAGCCATGGCCGCTAAGCCTGCACATCCGGAGCCTGTGCTCCGCAGCGGGAGAGGCCACGGCAGTGAGAGGCCCGCGTACCGCAAAAAAAGAAAAAAAAAAAAAAAAAAAAACAGAAAAATAACAACTAATAAATAAACCCCAAAGCTTATCTTTTAAAAAAAAAAAGATCCACAACATAGGCACATCATTAGGTAAGCCATGAAGAAAAAAGGATGGGGCTTCCCTGGTGGCACGGTGGTTGAGAGTCCACCGCCGATGCAGGGGACACGGGTTCGTGCCCCGGTCCGGGAAAATCCCACATGCCGTGGAGTGGCTGGGCCCGTGAGCCATGGCCGCTGAGCCTGCGCGTCTGGAGCCTGTTGCTCCGCAAAGGGAGAGGCCACAACAGTAAGAGGCCCGCGTACCGCAAAAAAAAAAAAGAAAAAAGGATGAAAACAAAATAAATTTGAGCAACAAAGGGAAAAACAGCCATAAAAACAAAGATTTTTTAAAATCATGAGACTAGTACATAAATAAATTTGAAAAATCTAGATGAAATAGAATTTTTCTTTAGACAAATACAACATACCAAAATTGATTCCACTCGAGGGAGGAAGTCTAATCAGCCTTAGAAGAAATGTAAAGGGCAGCAGGACTCTCCTCTCAAGAAAGCACTAAGCTCAGACAGTTTCACTGGGGAATTCTACCAGGACTTTAAAACTCGGATAATCCCAAAATTACTTAAACTATTCCAGAGCACAGAAAAAGAAAGAAAACTTCTTAATTTGTTTTATGAAGAGAGTGTAACACTGATCCCGAAATCTGACAAAGAATGCACCAGAAAACTAAACTATAATTCATACTAATACTGACATGAAAATCTAAATAAAATATTAACAGAATCTACCTACACATCAAAAAATGATGCAGCATGATCAAGTAGGGATTATTACAGAATGCAAGGGTGGTTCAATATTAGGAAATCCACCATATTAACTAGCTAAGGAAGAAAACCACATGTTCCATTTATTATAAAGAAATCATACAACATGCAACACTCATTCATGTTATAACATTCCAAAATATAGCAGTTGACAGATACTTTCTTAACATATTTGTATAACTTTCTTAACATATATTTGTATACGTGTGTAAGTATGTACATACACACAGCAGCCCAAAAGCCAGCATCTTACTTATTTTAGAAACACCAGAAACTATTCCACTAAAGTAAGGAACAAAAGGATAATGCCCACTAACTCCACTCCTATTTAACATTATTTGGAGGCAATGGCCACTGCAGCATGTCAAAATAAAGAAAAGAAAAGGCAATCAGAGCTCCTAAAAACAGCAAGGAAGAGGGAAAGCAATCTCTATTTGCCAATGACAAAATTCTGTATCTGGAAAACCCTAAAGATCAAGGGAAAAATTCATACAAACAATAAGAGCATTTTGTAAAGTAGCAGATTATAAAATTAACACAAATACAGTTTATGCTGAACACCTGCCTTCCTTCTGGGACTCTGGAATTCTGGTCTGTGCTAGGCAGGAGGTGCCATGACCAGCCCCCAATAAAAACTCTGGGCACTGAGAAAGGATTCCGGATGCTTGCTCCTGGTTTCCTCCAGACTCTGCCCCATGTGCCTTTTTCCTTGGCTGTTCTTGCTTTTACCTTTTCACTATCATCCTGTGCTTGTTCCTAGCAAATTAATGAACCTGCGGGTGGTCTGTGGGACCCTCACCACACCCCAATCCATAAAGAGCTTCTAAAAATAAAGAAGCAAAAGACTTAAAAACCCACAGAAAAACTGGCTAGAGAAACGAAGAGACAGAAAACAGAAACGCAAATGCCTCTTAACCATACGAAAAGATGCTCATCTTCCCACATAATAATATAAGAAATTCAAATTAAAACTACAATAAGATATCATTTCCTACCTTCTAGATTGGTAAAAAAAAAATTTAATTTGGCAATTACTCTGCTGGTGAGTCTGTAAGAAGCCGTAGGCACTCTCACACGTTGCTGGTGAAGACACACACTACGGAGTGGGATTTGACACTGTCTAGCAAAATTACACATGCACTTACCCTTTGACCCAGAAATCCCACTTCTAGAAACCTATCTCAGAGATGCTCCAGAAAAAATGCAAAAAGACAAATGCACTGCACTGGCTACGTTGCAGTCTTTTAGTAATAACAAAATGCTCAAAAAATGACGGGGACATGTCTAAAGAACTCCAGAAACAGCCTGAATGGGCTTCTGCTGGCCACATCTGGACAATTTAAGCATCAAAACAAATAATGGCAATAAGAAATCATAATCCACTGAATACAGTAAGAATGACATAAATAACTCTTTGAACAAGATAATAACCCATACAGACGATAAATAAATAAATGGGAACCACAGAAAAGTGCATCCTTACAGTAAAATGTTAACTAATAAATGTACAAGATACTAAAGTTTAAAAACCACAATATTGCAACCATCACTGTAATAATCCATTAGAAGAAGAATCACCACCAATGGATACTAAAACTAATGGCTGAAAGTTTAAGGAAGAACAGGGCATCTGCATAATCTCATAATATCTCTCCACAAATGACATTAATTACAAAGGGGAAAACAGTAACCGTACAATGAAGAAATCTAGTCGACACCACCGTATCCAAACAATCCAAATGAATGTCATCAACTGTCTTCAGCCTTCTGATGGGATGAGTAAGTTCTGGGGAGCTAACGGGCAACACAGTGATCATAGTTCATAATAATGTTTTATACTTGAAAGTTGCCAAGACAAGTGGATCTTAAATTATTCTCCCCACAAAAAAAAAAAAAGGTAATTATGTGACGGGATGGAGGTGTTAGTATCGTAATGTGATAATCATTTTGCAATATATAAATGTACCAAATCAACACGTTGTAACCTTAAACTTATGCAGTGTTTGTGTCAAGTACAGCTCAATAAAGCTGGAGGGGAAAAGCCTTCTGATGTGATGCACTGAGAAGCTTTGACATCACTTGTGGTACTCCTGACAAAAATACACACCCTGTATCTGTCAGAAAGAAACACCAGACAAGCCTAAATTGAGGAACATGATCTATAACAACTGACTGTCAAAAATGTCGCTGTCCTGAAAGACAGAAAAAGGCTAAGGAACTGGTCCAGTGAAACGAGACTAAAAAGACACGATGACAGGCAAACACAGTGTACGGTGCCGGATGAGGGCAGAGAGCTGCACGTCCAGAGACATAATGGGACCATTCATGGGATCCAGACTTAGTAGACAACTCTACTGCATAAACGTTAAATTTTCTGATTTTGATCACTGGTCTGTGACTATATGAGAGAAGGTCTTTGTTTTCATAAAGGATACACTGAAGTATCTTGGTATAAAACAGCACGATGTCTGCGACTTACAAACAGTTCAGAAAATAATAATGTGTATAGTATATAGAGAACAATAAAGCAAATGTTAATAGTTGGTAAACTGGATAGAGAATATACAGCCGGCTTTTTGGTACTCTTATTGCAGCTTTTCAGTAGATCTGACAGTTTTCAAAGTAAGTTTAAAAATATAAAAATCTTCAAAAATACGAAAAGTTCAGTTAAGACAAGTAACACTATAGTTTTTGTGGGATATTCTCTGAACACTAAGCAGCCTAGTAATTCACTTAAGTAAATGAAGCCTCATCTCCGGAGCAGGCAGAGCCGTGGTCCATATTATCATGGCTCCCAGCTCACCTGTGCTCACTGAGCTGGTCTCAGGGCTCATTAGAGGAGGCCAGGCTCCCAGGATGAAATTTATTTGCAATTAAAAAATACTATTTAGTACACTGTCTACTCAGTCATTAAGGTCCACTATGTATAATTCAGTGTGAATTTTTCTGTTAGAATTTAGTACTAGGAAAAGTTTTTTCACCTGAGAAACAGGTATTTCTCTTCCTTCCCGATGACAGGAATTAAATAACTGATGATGACCCTCTTATAATTTTGTCAGACAGGAAAACTAAGGCCAAATGTAAGGCCGGTCGGCTGCACCACTGGTCTACAGTTTAGGGTGACGCCCCAGGCCCATTCTTTTCCTTGGTCCTAGTTATTTTTAATCTGCATTTTACCCCTTTTTATTGTATTCTGAGGTAAAAGTCAATCCAAAAACCACTTAGCTGTATGGGAAATATAAGAGCTACTAACAAGCTTAAATAAATTTAGGCTCTTCCACGCTGCTCCATCTGGCCACACACTGGACACTGGAAATTTATCATTAACCACTGTTGTTTCCACAACAGAACATGTCCATGTGAAACCCACTGGGAAGATTCCAGGCCACTGTTTCTAAGTCCTGACACCAAAGCCTACGACGGCCTGAAGACAATAACATAACCGGGCCATAAAACAAAGAGATTCTGAAGTTACATCTCCAAGTGAGATACCACCTACCTCAAAAGGTCAAAACTGAGCACCACATTTTAGATATTTACAGCAAGAATGATGAGTAAGGTCCCCAGCTTACTATTAGTAGAGGTATGACAAACCCTGTGGGCACATGTTATTGCTTCTGCCAAGAAATGCTTTGCATTTCAATAGTTTTACAAGACCAAAACCACAAAAACAAAAAATCTCACGTGCAAATGTGAGAAGGAAAAATTCTTTTACCTGCTTCCTGCACTCTTGACACAAACAGACCTCAGGTGGGTGTGGGGTGAACACCAGTTCCTGGAAGGAGGGGTTGAATAAGGAAGCCAACAACTGGGCGGGGGGTTAATATCAATACTGGTTTGGGCTTGGGTTTTGGATAGCAAAACAACTTCTAAAATAAAGAGCCCTGGAACTTCTGGTACAATGTGTATTTCAAAAAGGAAAATTAGTACAAGCAAAGAGGCAGTTTTTTTCCAGCCTGTAACCACCACCGGTGGCTTCAGCAGCAAAAGGAAAGAACGATCCGTAGGAGACGGACTGAAGCAAATTAAAGAGACACCCCTACAAGGTTGTCAAGGAAACTAAACCACGTGCATTTCTCTACAGAAAAGAATCAAGGCTAAGGTGAACATACCATGGAATATTTTGTGGAAAAAATGATTAAAACCCCATCTTGAAAGACCTTTAAGCGGCTAAATTTACTTCCAGCCTACTTTATTAGGTACTTCACCTACACTGCAAGCAGGCAAGCTTGAATTTCTAGACCACCAGCTAGACGGATTCGGTGAGCACCTTCCTAAAACCAGCGAAGCGGGGGCCACTGAAAGAAAGTACAGGAAATTTCCTAAGGTCTCTTTTGCATATCCCAACAACATCAAAAGAAACAATCACACCCCAAAAGTAATGCGAAATAAAAACTATACCACAAACAGGCTTTCCCAAATTTAGACTTTCTGTTTTTCAAAATGGAGTCTTTTGGGGTTTTTTTTTTTAAGTGAAAAGGCAACTCTATGCAAACTAAAGCAAGAGCTTAGCCCGAGAGAACCATTCACTCCTGGAAGAGAGCAGAGTAGGCTGCAAAAAAAGGTGTCAACTTGGTAGATGAATATAAAAACCTCCACAAGTGAGAATCATGAGCAAGGAGAAATGGCATGCGTTTGCGAACCCAAAACGAGGGTCCCTTTTAAGAACGTGAAAAGGTAGGGGCACCGTCAGGCAGGCAGAAGGCAAGCGACGGCAGCGGGGTCTGCAGCCACCTGCCTGAAACCTGGCATCCCGGGAGGCCCCGGCCGAGCGCGGAGAAAGGAGGTGGGAGGCGAGGCGAGCCGGCCCGACTCCTCCCCTCGGTCCTCTTCGCATCAAGGGGAGCGAGCTCCGCGCGTGGCCCTCGCGGGCGTGGAGGAGAGGAGCGGGGCGCGGAGACGGGCCGGCCCCCCGAACCTGCCCAGCTGTAGGCCGAGACCCGGGCCCCGGGCGGAGCGCCTCCAGGTGAGAGAGGGGGCGGGCCGCGGGCAGGTGCTCGGCGCCGGGGCTAGAGCGGGGCCGCGCTGGAGCGGGGTGGGCGCCCGCAGCTCTTACCCGGTGCCGCAGTCCACCACGCAGGGAGGCAGGGAGCCCGCCATGCTCGGCACGCGCGCCGCTCCGTCCACGCTGGCTGCCCGGGAGGTCCCGCCGCTGTCCGCTTGCCGCGCTAACCCTGCGCCGCCCGCTCCCGGGAGCCTCCGCAGCGCCTCTGCCGGGAGCCCGGATGCTCTCCTCAGCCCACGTGACGCCTCTCCTGACTGACCAATCACGGCGCGGGCACGCCCCGTTTCCCCGTCCCCGCCCCCTGTCCGCCATCTTTAGTGATGGCGGCGGAGCCTCGTTGCCCATACGCCCAACCTTGCTGCTGGAGAGCCTGCGGGCTATTTTTAACTGACTTACGGTGAACGTGACCCCGTTTCCGAAGGCTGACTCCTTCTCATCCTTTAAGTCTCCGCCTAAATGTCACCTTCTTAGATTAGTTGTCTGTGATCACCCACTAGGTGCCCTCCCTGCACCTTACTCTCTTATCTCAACAATCTATTGCTTTCATTCACAACATTTGGAGTTTATATTTTTATTTGTAGTCTGTCCTCCCATTGGAATATAAACTCCGCTAGGATAGGGCTCCTGAATATCTTACCATTGATCACCGGATGCTTAGCACAGTATTTGGTGCATTCATGGGAGGCACCCAAATGTTTTTTGAATGAATAAAGAAAAAAATTGCCGTTAGAATTCTTATACCTACCAGAACACTGCATGCCTTCCTCTATAAAAGAAAAACCTATAAAACAAACGCATGGTCAGCCTTTAGGAATGAATGACCTTAGATTGGGTTAACACTACCCCAAGATCATTATGGAAAATGTTTTCAAGTATCAAAGATGGGATGATGTCCAAAAGTTCTTACTAGAACCCTGGGATCAAAGTAGGCAACCACTTACCGACTATGTTATAAAGGTACTGAAAGTCCCACTTCCTTCCTCCTCCCTCTCTATAATAAATTCCTGACATTATTTTTTAGGAGCTTTCTGGAGACATAGTTCCATGTAGTTTAACTGGTATTAAAAGCACATGGTTTTTTTTCCTGTTTTTTTGGAGGGTCTTGCCAGACGGCTTGTGGATCTTAGTTCCCCCGACCAGGGATGGAACCCATGTCCCGTGCAGTGGAAGTGTGGAGTCCTACCACTGGACCAGCAGCTTTTAAGTCCCTTAAAAGCACTTTTAAACTGCTTTTTCCCTAGGAAAAGTAGTAGATTAGTTGGTCATGCTAGGTAACCCATGATCATTCCTTTTTTTTTTTTTAACCTATTCAGTTCAAATAAGAGCCAGATCTATAAATTTTTAAAGGGAACTAGAAAGAAAAGTAGAAGGTGGGAGGAAAAGGAAAGGTCAGGAGTGTGGAGGAATCCCAGTATAGGACCCAGAGGCTGGGGGCAAAGGCTCACTCCTTTGTATTTTGCCAAAGCCCTGCCCAGCCCCACTTTTCCACGGCCGTCATCAGAATGTTGTAAACTCTAGACTGCAGACTGCCAGCACTGCCACGTCTTTCATTCGCTTAATACATATTTATCAAGTGCCTACTATGAGACAGGCCTTGTATTAGATTGGGTATGAAACAGTAAGTGGGACATTTACAGTGTCTGCCCCCAAGACTTTAGAGTCTAGTGAGAGATAGCAACAGTAAACAGGCAGTTGCAATACAGTGTAATCCAAGTTGGTGCAAGTCCAGGGTGACCAGAAAGCCATTAACAGGGCACCTAAACCTGTCTTGGGAGTCAATGAAATCTTCTCAAAGCAACGGTGTCTAAGCTGAAAGCCAGAAGGTGGGTGGAGAATAGCTTGATGGTGGAGAGGGTGGGGTGGGAGAATGTTTCTGGGGTGGGAAACACATACAAAGGCCTGGAGGACCTCAAGACTCATATATGGGCCCGTCCCCTTCACCAGGGAAGAAGCCTTAATGGAATCTGGAACTAGCTCGTAATAAAGGATGTGCCTTTTGGGGGAGTGTCCCTTTTGCATAGGACTTATTGGAAATGGTGACCATGGCCAGTAGCTGGTAGTAAACAAAAGACTTCCTGACTTCAATTATTTCCTCTAGACACCACTAACCCTTGATGTATGAGTTAAGGTGTTTTCCCTTAAGATGGCACAGGAAATAGCAAATTTTATTATTTCATATAATAGAAAATCCAGAAATCCCAGGATAATTCAACCACTCCATGACATCACTGTGGGCCTGTACATTCTGTTCTACCAGACTCTGCAGATTGGCCTTGGTGCTCAGACAGATCCCCTTGCTGTTGTGGAAATGGGTACAGCCGCTCCATCCACCATAACTGTAATGGGCAAAGACAGAGGGAGAAATGCCCCATCTTGGTTCTTTTCTAAGAAGGAGAGGGAGGAAGGTGTCCCTAGAAGTCCCTAGCTGCGTTCTCTCATTTCATTATCCAGCTCCATGAGTTTCCCAGGGCTACTGTAACAAAGCACCACAAACTGGGCAGCCTAAAGCAACAGACATTTATTATCTCACAGTAGGGTAGAAGGCCAAAATCAGGATGTCAGCAGGGGGCTTCCCTGGTGGCGCAGTGGTTAAGAATGTGCCTGCCAATGCAGGGGACGCGGGTTCGAGCCCTGGTCCGGGAAGATCCCACATGCCGCGGAACAACCAAGCCCATGCACCACAACTACTGAGCCTGCGCTCCAGAGCCCACGAGCCACAACTACTGAGCTTGAACGCCACAACTACTGAAGCCCGTGTGCCTAGAGCCCATGCTCCACAACAGGAGAAGCCTCCGCAGTGAGAAGCCCGCACACAGCAACGGAGAGTAGCTCCCGCTCGCCGCAACTAGAGAAAGCCCGCGCACAGCAACGAAGACCCAACGCAGCCACAAAAAAAAAAGATGTCAGCAGGACCAGCCCTCTCGAAAGACTCTAGGAGGAAAATCAGAAAACCCTGGTGTTCCTTGGTTTATAGTTGCATCTCTCCTGTCTCTGCCTCTTCATGACGTGGTGTTCTCCCTGTGTGTTTCTGCATCATCAGATGGTGTTCTCTTCTTATAAAGACCAGTCATATTGGATTAAGGCCCACCCTAATGACCTCATCTTACCACGATTCCATCTGCAAAGGCCTTGTTTCCAAATACAATCACATTGGGCTTCCCTGGTGGCGCAGTGGTTGAGAGTCCGCCTGCCGATGCAGGGGACGCGGGTTCGTGCCCCGGTCCGGGAGGATCCCACGTGCCGCAGAGCGGCTGGGCCTGTGAGCTGTGGCCGCTGAACCTACGCGTCCGGAGCCTGTGCTCCGCAACGGGAGAGGCCACAACAGTGAGAGGCCCGCGTACCGCAAAAAAAAATAAATAAATATATGATCACATTTACAGGTACCAGGGTGAGGATTCCAACATATCTTTTTGGGAGACAGTTCAACTCATAACACCAGCCTATGCCAAAAACAGTCATTGGTAAGGGGAACTGATAGACTGTGATTGGTTTAGACTATTAAAGACCATACTCTTGGGCTGGAGCGGGGTTTCAAGTCCTCAGAAGCATATGGTACCAATGCCTGATGGGAATGGGATTTAATGAGCAATAAGGGGAATGACAACAGTCTCTGCCTCACTCGCTATTTTCCTAATTAAACCGTATATTCTAACTGATTCTATGCCTTTTCATTCCTTTAGCCTCTGCTTGGAATTGTCATTTAAATAACTCATCCTTAGGGAGTTCCTGGCAGTCCAGTGCATTCCAGACTCTGTGCTTCCACTGCAGGGGACACAGGTTCCATCCCTGGTCGGGGAACTAAGATCCCCCATGCCAGGCAGTGTGGCCAAAAATATATATAAATAAATTAAATAAATAAATAAATAAATAATTCATCCTTGCTGACCCAGGTGGAGATCTGCCCCCTCTCTGAAGCTTTCCCTCAACTTCCAGAAAGAGTAATTGCTCTCTCCTCTGGGCTCCCAGAGAGCCTCCTACATCTTTCCACATTTTCACTTATCTGATGGCATCATTATGGTTATGCTTCCATAGCCCTTGGTACACCAGGAGCTCTCTGAGAGTAGAACTATGTCTCGTATAATTTTATGTCTCCAGTTCATCGGACACTTCCGGCATTTTGTAGCCACCCAGTGAATGGTTACTGAATAAATGAAAGTCATCCAGCAATTTTTAAGCCTCTCAATTATACATGACACTTGCTTTTATTTGCTGTCATCATCAAAAGCAAATAAAAGCGAAGGTTATGTAATAATTTCTGTGTTCGTGTTTTTACTGTTTTTTCTATACATTACAGCCCATTCTTCTGTGTTATTCTTCTTATATCATAAACTCCTATAGATCAGAGACTGATGGCATCCCTTTTGACAAAGGTCAAAACACCAACAGAGAAATAAACGTCCCATTCTGTAAGTAGCACTTCAAGTACAGTCTCTATTAATTATATTGCTAAGGTTTGCTCCCTCCAACATACTTAGCAAAATTCTACCATCTCCTTGTAATGAGAGGAATGTTTTATCAGTAGCTGGCTTTCCGTGGCAGGAATGAGCATCTCTTTATGGTGCTTCTACCCAACAATAGCCTCCTACTCCCCTCCCCCAACCCGCAAAAAGGCAGAAACAGGGGAACTGGAATGCTTCCTGTACAGAATTCAGCATCACTTCCGTGGCAGATGATGTGACCGTTTCCTACTCTCCTGAGGGCTGCATAACCCAGCATCACTCTCAAGTGAACTTTTAATAAACATCTTTTGATGGTGGTTACAATGGATTTTTATGCATATGAAGACAACTTAAAAACAAAATAATCAGGACTTATAGAGATTGTCAATCTAATGGAATTTAGTCAGGGCACACTCGGACAATGTGATCTTAATTTCCTGCATTTAACTAGTCGTGCTGGGCCAAGAAGGGAAAAGAACACAAAAACTAAAGGATGTCTTGAAAAACTGCCCACCTAGCAGCTCTGTGAATCTTAATCTGCAGAGCTGTGGGTAGGAGCGATCTGTGTGTTCTCTGTTGCCATGAGCATACAAATAGAGAAAGGAGTACCCAAAAAGTAGGGCCCGTTCCTTTGAAAGCAGCTGGCATTCTCCTTTAAGAGGAAGGGCCTGTCACTGCACTCAAAGGACCTCCCAGAGGTCTTGGCAATAGTGTGAGAAAATGGTCCAAGCTGGAGTTGATTGGCCGGAGTGTGCTGAATTGGTAACAGACATAAAACCACAAGATTGGTAAGGAAATCACCTAAAGCTCTGACCTTATTCAGATCAACCCTGCTGTTTCTGCCTCCACCCGTGGCAATGATTCCGACTGGAACACTCCATCCCCTACGCCTCTTCCTGCTCCCCTCCTGTGCCGTTCATTCAATCCCTTGTGTCTATGACCCTGCTTTTTCTCCTACTGTCACTCTTGCTAAACTACTCCATAGCTTCCTGCCAGCCAGCCTATCTCCATGTTTTGCCCATCCAAGACATCTTGGGGTGAATTATGCTGCTAGGAGAAGCAGCATGGCAAAAACCCAGAAAGTTTGTACATCATGTCAGTCTCCCTTCCCCACAACCTTCAATGACTCTTTGTTGTTATGGAATTTGATCCAAACCCTCAAGCTGGCATTCAGGGTCCTCCATGATCTGTTCCCAAGTCACCTTTCCAATCTCATCTCACATGATGCCCTTGACACGTCTGGGCACAGCCGACCGCGGACCAAACCATTGCTATTGTCTGGTCTTCGTGCAGGCTCCTCAGTCTAGAACATTCTTCTTTACCTACCCCATCCTCTACATCCATTCCATTCAAAGCTCATTCGTCCTTCCAATTTCAGTTCAAATCCACTTCATTTATTCATTCAACAAAACAGGATGCGTGCTTCCTCACGGCTCTAGTCAGAATCAATCACCAATTCTGTGTCAGAGTCTACAGATGAAGTCTGCAGATGTGCATTTTAATGAGGTCTTCTGCTCTACTAAACAGTCTTATGGTTTTGTTTGTAACTACTCCCTATCCACTTCTCATGGAGAAAACTAAACTATACCAGTATCTTAGTTTACAAAGCATTTTCACTCCATCACACATTTAATCTTCATAACAATCCCATGAGGGAGATATTATAAAAACCTCTCTGAAATAAAGAACTGGAGACTCGTACTTTTCAAATTAGGATATATTAAAAGTTTAATTTTGTCCTGGGCACTTTCTTTAGGCGCCCTTGAGAAAACAGGAAAAGGCTAAAGTGTTCAAAGCCAGCATCTGGTATGCATAGGTTCAATATATGTTAGAGCCAGAAGGAATCTCAGCAGTTGGTCCTTCAGCCTAACCCAGTCCTTTGATAATTTCAAATACACTTTGAAATTTTTGAGCTCTTCACCTTGAATGTTTTCTATTTCCAGTAACAAATGCCCATGAACTCCCATTAGGCAATTACTATATGTTCTAGAGACTGAGTAATATCCAATAAAAATCTAATTCTTTTGCCAATCGGAATGAAACTGCTGAGTAGCGGAATTGGACGCCAAGCAATCTGGACGGAATGTACTGCCAAGAGCTCTAAGTACAAACGTTTCTCGCCATTGTGCAATCTCACAAGCAACAGGTTTTGGAGGAGTTGTCTTCCCAGGGGCCTCTCCTTTCCTTTTTGATGCTCATTCTAGAACATTTTTTAGAAGCATCACAGAACTCATATAATTATAAGGGAATAAAGGAAGCAAGACTGTTCCATTTCAACATGTCTTCACTGGGTATTGACTTGGTCCCTTTGGGCAGGAAAAGATGCGCGGGGAAACTTAAAGAATTTCTACCCGAACAGTGACAGGTAGGAGGGTGCAAAGTGAGAACCCATACCTGCTGAGTTTGTCTTTTCATCCAGCTGAAACTCTGGTTGCAACAAAGTGTATCTGAAACTGGACACACAACCACAATGTTTCCATGTCTTATCTTACTATTTCTTGTGCTTCTTACTTATCAAGGTACAGTATGAATTCTAAGCAAGAGTAGTTTGCAGAAAAACATTTGGTCACTGTGTTCCCAATAATTATAACTGATAAGAAATAGCTATCAGTAGCTAGTGGGAAGCAGCCGCATAGCACAGGGACATCAGCTCGGTGGTTTGTGACCACCTAGAGGGGTGGGATAGGGAGGGTGGGAGGGAGAGAGACACAAGGGGGAAGAGATATGGGAACATATGTATATGTATAACTGATTCACTTTGTTATAAAGCAGAAACTAACACACCATTGTGAAGCAATTATACTCCAATAAAGATGTAAAAAAAAAAAAGAAAAAGAAAAGAAATAGCTATCAGTTAAGATAAAAATTATACTGTATTCTTAATCCAGGTATTTTTAGTTGCATTAGTTTGTACCAACAAAAAATGTATAAAATTAAATTTACTTGTTTATTGGAGTATGGAAAGAGGCTAAATTTTGAAGTCTTTCAGAACTGTGTTCAGATCTCATCTTAGAAACTTAAATATGTTTCTGCATGAGTTAGTTAACATCTCTAAGCTTTAGTTGCCTTATCTGTAAGGAAGGATTTTTCTGAGTTTTCAAATTAGCTTATAAAAATACCAGGCATTGTAACATGTAAAGTGTTCAATAGCATTACTGCCCTGATTCTCAGTGACTGCTTTCCTCTGATTAGTAATTCTCTTAACCTTAGATTTTTGTGGCCACAATCACAGCTCTGTTCCAGCTATTCGGATTATAACTAAGGGATTAAAAAAAAAAAGGATTGACATAGACCTATCGTCACTCATACTTAAGATTTGAGACATTTTTCCATTAGTGGAGATGAGCTATGTTGAATCATTCATGTCCTCTTCCCAGCTCTCCCTTGTGACCAAGGACACTTTATTGTCATGGTGCTAAAGATTTTGTGATTCAGAGATAAATAGTCTGTATTGGTGAAAGGTCCAGGCTTGGAAGCCAAATTCCCTTGGTTTGAATTTCAGCTCTGACTTTATGCATTTATTAGCAAGTAACTTTTAGATGCTGGCAGTGGGCTAAGTGATTGGGGTCTAAAGATGAACGCCTGTGCGGGGACGGGTAGAGGAGGAAATGTATACATGTCAGCCTCTGAACATGCTAGGATAGACGGGGACATTGTAGGGAACGCCAAGAAGAGAAGAATTAATTCTCATCAGGAAACCTAAGACAAGCTCCACAGGGGGAGAGACATCTAAAAATAAAACAATGAAAAGTGGGAAAAGAAGAACAGCATTTGCAAAGGCACAGAGGCTTATTCCAGGAAATGACTAGTCCAGTGTGAGCCAACGCAGGATACGTTCGTTGGTTGGGATGAAGTTAGAAAGAAGAGTCTGAAATCAAATTGCGCAAAACCTTCAGCACTATTGTATGACATTATAGTTTATTCTAGACAATAAATATCCAAAGATTTCGCAGGAGGAAAGTGTGTGTGTGTGTGTATGTCTGGAGGGAATAGAGAGGATGAGATTGAATGCAAGGATGTTAACTAAGGAACCAATGAAGTAGTTGAAATAGAGGGTCATGATGGCAGTAGGAATAGAAAAGATATTTCAGTGGTAGAAATATGGAAATAAAAGGTCTCAGGGACCAGTTGGCTTTGTTTTTTTTAAGTGAGGAAGAGGAAGACAAAATAATTGCTATATTTAGCTTGTATGGTTCTGTGTATGGGGAAGCCATGAACTGAGGTCAAAGAAGGACCAGCAGGTTCCCTTTGAAGCACTTCCTGGACATCAAGGGAAAGATGCTCAGGAAGCAGTTGGAAATGCTGGTCTGGAGCTGAGCAGAGAGGGGAGATGCTCTTCATTCCTCCAGTGCCATAAAAAGGATGTCACTAACTCTCTGTTATGTTTGGAAGAGGCAAGGTGGGGCTTTGGGTTATTCATCTTTGTCTCTGCCTATGGCACAGGGACATAGAGATGTCAAAACTCTTCCCACTGCACCACAAGACTACTCTCTCCAGTTATCTGCCCGGCTCTTTCAGCTATCATAAGTTTGACGTGCATCCCAGTTTCAATTATTTGGTCCCATTGTCTCCATAAATTTATTTATACTTAGATCATGTGTCCTAAATTTTAGCTTGGACAATACAGGAACCTTACTCTTCAGCTATCTGTCACCCACACACTCTGTCACTGGTTTGCATATCCTTCTTGTGTTCCGCTAACACAGCAAAAATCTCTTAGTCACTGAACAAGCACATACTCCATCAGAGGTCCCAGTTTTTACTAGAGTCCGTCTACCTTACAACTATTTATTTTTTTTAATCCAGGAGCTCTTAGAAAAACTGGTTTAAGGAATGGAAGAAGGAAAGAGGTGATAAAGAAAACAAGGTCAGCTTATGAGAGATGATCCCAGGTCAAACTTCCAGGTTAAGCTGGTCTGCCTCAAAGTACCTTCCGTCATACAGGTATTATGTAAGAAAACAGATAGTGGACCCATTACCCCTGTCTGAGGGAACTTCATTCTCAAAACGACATTGTAAGAAGGGCATCATTAATATCCCAGTGCTACAGATTCTGGGATTGCTCTCTGTGTCGCTGCCTGAAACTCTAGATTCCATTTCTTCAAAAATGTAAACACCTCTTGGGCGGTTAAGAGGTTTAGGGCTTTCACAGATCATCATAAATTAGCGGTTGCTTTCCTGAGCCAGCTACTGAGGAAATAGGATATTTGATGCAGGACACAGAGGGCAGGCGTGGCGGGGAGAAGAGGATTGTTTGTTTTTTTTAAGGTTTGGACAACGGCCAGAGGCACTGAATATTTAATTACTACTGCAGGAAGAGAATAATATCGAAGCAGAAAACCTCACAGAACCATAGAAGAAGGGCTTAAGGCAGCTTGAGGGCTCTAGGACCTGGCCCCCCAAGGAGAACAACCCTGGGATAGAGTAGATTGTGCTGTGCTCCTTCCTTACCCTGCAGAGCCCCGGCTTCTGGGATGCAAATCTAAGTCCATACATTGCCAGCGACACAATAATAGTATTTATGGGTAATCAAATAGAACATCTAATATTCTTCATATGTTCTGAGTCCAAACAACTGAATGTAAAATGAACTTTTGGAACTCCATCCATATTTACGTGGGGAACTGTCTAATAATAAAAATAGCTATCATTTTAAAATTTTGTTTTATTGAAACATAGTTAATTTACAATGTTGTATTAATTTCTACTGTACAGCAAAATGATTCATTTTTACATATATACATTCCTTTTCTTATTCTTTTCCATTATGGTTGATCACAGGATGTTGAATATAGTTCCCTGTGCAAAATAGCTAACATTTAAAAAAACTCACTAATCACTGTGCTAAATGCTTTACATGAGTACTTTTATTTAATCCCTAAAACAGCTCTGGGAGGTTGTTGCTATTGTTAATATGCTCATTTTGTAGATAAGGAAGCAAGTTTAGAACTAAGTGGTGGATCCAGGATTCCAAGGCAGCAATCAGACACACTCATCAGGCAAG